>NC_083732.1:77632832-77953665 GCF_028564815.1 Eubalaena glacialis
CTCCCGAGCAATGCTCAGTTCCACTTGAGAAATTGCGTTCCTACAAACTCATTAACTCCTCCCTTCCAGTCCTCTCTCCATTTCTAGAAGTGCTTCCATAGAGCTCCATCTAGTGCTACTGGGCAGGGCGAGTCAGCAGGGGTGGAGGATTAAAGACAACGGTCGGTCAGGCTTCTCTTGGTAGATTCTTCCTCAGCACGCCATCCAGGTGGTCCTCAAAGCCAGCTAGCAGTGTTGGATGCCTGGGGCAGCCAGGGAGGAGGGTGAGTGTGACTCTACTTCTCCTGATGAATCTGTATATTCCTACCCAAACCTAAAAGAAACAGTCTCTTTTAAATTCACAAAGTGTACGTCTTATTACCCAAATGGGCTTTCTTTCTCACCATTTATGTATGTGTGTGTATATATATATATATATATATATATATATATATATATATATATTATTTTGGGTTTTTTATTTCTCTGCCTTTGCCCATGCTGCTCCGTCATCTTGTAGCACCCTTCATACCTTTAAGCCTGACTAATATTCTTTGAGATTTCCTCAATCTGAAGACTATGATAAGTGATTCTACTCTGTGCTCCTGGGGTCTACCTTATTTCAAGAAGTACTATGTAGCTACAGTGATCAAGACAGTGTAGTATTGGAGAAATAATAGAAAAACAATTGAATGGCATAGAAAAGAGACCCTAGAAATAGACCCACACAAATATATTCACCTAACCTTTTGCAAAGGGAAAAAGGAAATTCGATGGAGAAAGAAAATTCTTTTCAACAAATGGTACTGAAACAACTGAGTATCCACATCCACACACAGAAAATGAACCTAGATACAGATCTCATACTCTTCACAAAAATGAACTCAAAATGGATCATAGACCTAAATGTAAAACACAAAGCTATAAAACTTCTAGAAGACAACATAGGAGAAAATCTAGATGACTTTTGGTTTGACAATGACCTTTTACATACAACACCAAAAGCATAACCTATGAAAGAAAAAACCAGTAAATTGGATTACATTAAAATTAAAAACATCTGCTCTGTAAAAGACGCTATTAGGAGAATGAAAATACCGACCACAGGCTGCGAGAAAATATTTGCAAAACACAAATCTCATAAACATCTTCTATAAAAAATATACAAAGAAATCCTAAAGCTCAACATCAGGAAAACAAAAAACCTAATTGAAAAATGGACCCAAAACCTTAACAGACATCTTACCAAAGAAAATGTACAGACGGCAAGTAAATATATGAAAAGATGCTCTACATCATATGTTATAGATGTTTATAGTAGTTGTATTCATGATTGCCAAAACCTGGAAACAACGAAGATGTCTTTCAGTAGGGGAATGGATAAACTGTGGTACATCTAGACAATGGATTATTATTCAATAAAAAGAGCTATCATATCATGAAAAGACACAGAGGAAACTTAAATGCATATTGCTAAGTAAAAGAAGCCTGTCCAGAAAAAAAAAAAACACCTACATAGTATATGATTACAAGTATATGAGTTTCTGGAAAAAGAACGGAAAGAGATTGTGGTTTGTCTCTTGCAGGCTGACACCAGACTTGTGCTCATCCACTCTTGATTTTTGTGCTTACATAAGTAAAACAGGGACTCCAGGAGGGCTCACATCAAGGAGTACTTCCCAGAACTTCTGCTGCCAGTGTCCTTGTCCCCGCAGTGAGCCACAGCCACCCCCTGCCTCTGCAGGAGACCCACCACACTAGCAGGAACTCAGTCATGTAGCTTGAAGAATGATCTTAAGGGTGGTACTTACACTCAACCTTCAGTGATTTCAGAGACTTGGAGAAAGGGGAATAGAACCAATATTTGAACCATGATGTCATGAGATTATGTACAGCACAGGCACATAGGTGGCTGAGAAGTGTCTATGGGTTGATTCCTTTGTGAATTATATGGAGCTGACACGGCTGAAACCCACAATGACCCAGACAAGGACAGAAGCTTGTGCTGAAAGAGTGGCTGCCGCCCCTATGTGAGCTCGTAGAATTGTGGAACTGAAGAGCCAGTGTGGATCTTGGATATCACCTTTTCCAAGCCTCATATATCCCATCCAAACTCTGAAGGAGAGAAGAGGCAGATCACCATATAATCTATTCAGTTTCCATTTCAAAGGATGCTGCTGCTGATCAAAGGATACCTGAAGGACATTGCATGATACTTTCCAATTTGTGTGACAAGACCCAACTTCCAATTCTCCCTTGTCTGTGACTTCTGATATCATTACTGGAGTAAAAAATATATTTAAGGGACAAAGTTAAAATAGACATTGTAATAAGAAGTATATCTTTCAGGGGGCCTCTGAGGTGCCGCGAGTGGCTGGAGCACAGCTGGGCTAACGCTGGAGCTCCATGATCCACTTCCTGGGTGCCAAGGGGCTGCTGGGCAGGGGCCAAGGCGGGTAGTAGCCCTCAGAGATGGCAGCGCAGAGGTGCTTCTGCCAGCCATGTGACTGACAGGGTCTTGGTGCTCGGCCAGGTGTCAGGCGGGAGCCTCTGAGGTGGGAGAGCCGAGTTCAGGACATTAGTCCACCAGAGACCTCCTGGCTCCACATAATCTCAAATGGCGAAAGCCCGGATATCGCCATCTCAATGCCAAGACCCAGCTGCACTCAACAACCAGCAACCTCCAGTGCTGGACACCCTATGCCAAACAGCTAGCAAGACAGGAACACAACCCCACCCATTAGCAGAGAGGCTGCCTAAAATAATAATAAGGCCACAGACACCCCAAAACACACCACCAGATGCAGTCCTGCCCACCAGAAAGACAAGATCCAGACTTATCC
Organism: Eubalaena glacialis; assembly: GCF_028564815.1. NCBI lineage: Eukaryota > Metazoa > Chordata > Mammalia > Artiodactyla > Balaenidae > Eubalaena > Eubalaena glacialis. The sequence continues at coordinate 77,635,655 of NC_083732.1, forward strand.
ACCAGAACACAGGCACCAGTCCCCTCCACCAGGAAGCCTACACAACCCACTGAACCAACCTTACCCACTGGGGGCAGACACCAAAAACAATGGGAACTATGGACCTGCAGCCTGTGAAAAGGAGACCCCAAGCACAGTAAGTTAAGCAAAATGAGAAGACGGAGAAATAAGCAACAGACCAAACAAATGAAGAGGAAATAGGCAGTCTACCTGAAAAAGAATTCAGAGTAATGATAGTAAAGATGATCCAAAATCTTGGAAATAGAATGGAGAAAATACAAGAAACATTTAACAACGACCTAGAAGAACTAAAGAGCAAACAAACAATGAGGAACAACACAGTAAATGAAATTAAAAATTCTCTAGAAGGAATCAACAGCAGAATAACTGAGGCAGAAGAACAGATAAGTGACCTGGAAGATAAAATAGTGGAAATAACTACCACAGAGCAGAATAAAGAAAAAAGAATGAAAAGAATTGAGGACAGTCTCAGAGACCTCTGGGACGACATTAAATGCACCAACATTCGAATTATATGGTTCCCAGAAGAAGAAGAGAAAAAAAAGGGACTGAGAAAACATTTGAAGAGATTATAGTTGAAAACTTCCCTAATATGGGAAAGGAAATAGGCAATCAAGTCCAGGAAGTGCAGAGAGTCCCATACAGGATAAATCCAAGGAGAAACATGCCAAGACGCATATTAATCAAACTAACAAAAATTAAATATGAAGAAAAAATATTAAAAGCAGCAAGGGAAAAGCAACAATTAACATAAAAGGGAATCCCCATAAGGTTAACAACTGATCTTTCAGCAGAAACTCTGCAAGCCAGAAGGGTGTGGCAGGACATATTTAAAGTGATGAAAGGGAAAAGGCTACAACAAATATTACTCTACCCAGCAAGGATCTCATTCAGATTTGAGGGAGAAATAACCTTTACAGATAAGCAGAAGCTAAGAGAATTCAGCACCACCAAACCAGCTTTACAACAAATGCTACAGAAACTTCTCTAGGCAGGAAACACAAGACAAGGAAAAGACCTGCAATAACAAACCCAAAACAATTAAGAAAATGGTAATAGGAGCATACATATTGATAATTACCTTAAATGTAAATGGATTAAATGCTCCAACCAAAAGACATAGACTGGCTGAATGGATACAAAAGCAAGACCCATATATAGGCTGTCTACAAGAGTCCCACTTCAGACATAGGGACACGTACAGACTGAAAGTGAGGGGATGGAAAAAAGGTATTCCATGCAAATGGAAATCAAAAGAAAGCTGGAGTAGCAATTCTCATATCAGACAAAATAGACTTTAAAATAAAGACTATTATAAGAGACAAAGAAGGACACTACATAATGATCAAGGGATCAATCCAAGAAGAAGATATAACACTTGTAAATATTTATGCACCCAACAGAGGAGCACCTCAGTACATAAGGCAAATACTGACAGCCATAAAAGGGGAAATCGACAGTAACACAATAATAGTAGGGGACTTTAACACCCCACTTTCACCAGTGGACAGATGATCCAAAATGAAAATAAATAAGGAAACACAAGCTTTAAATAACACATTAAACAAGATGGACTTAATTGATATTTATAGGACATTCCATCCAAAAACAACAGAATACACATTCTTCTCAAGTGCTCATGGAACATTCTCCAGGATAGATCATATCTTGAGTCACAAACCAAGCCTTGGTAACTTTAAGAAAGTTGAAATCCTATCAAGTATCTTTTCTTACCACAATGCTATGAGACTAGATATCAATTACAGGAAAAAATCTGTAAAAAATACAAACACATGGAAGCTAATCAATACACTACTAAATAACCAGGAGATCACTGAAGAAATCAGAGGAAATCAAAAAATACCTAGAAACAAATGACAATGAAAACACGACGACCCAAAACCTCTGGGATGCAGCAAAAGCAGTTCTAAGAGGGAAGTTTATAGCAATACAATCCTACCTCAAGAAACAAAAAACATCTCAAATAAACAACCCAACCTTACACCTAAAGCAATTAGAGAAAGAAGAACAAAAAAACCCCAAAGTTAGCAGAAGGAAAAAAATCATAAAGATCAGATCAGAAATAAATGAAAAATAAATGAAGGAAATGATAGCAAAGATTAATAAAACTAAAAGCTGGTTCTTTGAGAAGATAAACAAAATTGATAAACCATTAGCCAGACTCCTCAAGAAAAAAAGGGAGAAGACTCAAATCAATAGAATTAGAAATGAAAAAGGAGAAGTAATAACTGACATTGCAGAAAAGAAAGGATCATGAGAGATGACTACAAGTAGCTATATTCCAATGAAATGGACAACCTGGAAAAAAAAGGACAAATTCTTAGAAAAGCAGAACCTTCCAAGACTGAACCAGGAAGAAATAGAAGATATAAACAGACCAATCACAAGCACCGAAATTGAAACTGTGATTAAAAATCTTCAAACCAACAAAAGCCCAGGACCAGATGGCTTCACAGGCAAATTCTATCAAACATTTAGAGAAGAACTAACACCTATCCTTCTCAAACTCTTGCAAAATATAGCAGAAGGAGGAACACTCCCAAACTCATTCTACGAGGCCATCATCACCCTGATACCAAAACCAGGCAAAGATGTCACCAAAAAAGAAAGCTACAGGCCAATATCACTGATGAACATAGGTGCAAAAGTCCTCAGCAAAATACTAGCAAACAGAATCCAACAGCACATTAAGAGGATCATACACCATGATCAAGTGGGGTTTATCCCAGGAATGCAAGGATTCTTAATATATGCAAATCAATCAATGCGATACACCATATTAACAAATTGAAGGAGAGAAACCATATAATCATCTCAATAGATGCAGAAAAAGCTTTTGACAAAATTCAACACCCATTTATGATAAAAACCCTCCAGAAAGTAGGCATAGAGGGAACTTACCTCAACATAATAAAGGCCATATATGACAAACCCACAGTCAACATCTTTCTCCATGGTGAAAAATTGAAACTATTTCCACTAAGATCAGTAACAAGACAAGGTTGCCCACTCTCACCACTATCGTTCAACATAGTTTTGGAAGTTTTAGCCACAGCAGTCAGAGAAAAGAAATAAAAGGAATCCAAATCGGAAAAGAAGATGTAAAACTGTCACTGTTTCAGATGACATGATACTATACACAGAGAATCCTAAAGATGCTACAAGAAAACTGCTAGAGCTAATCAATGAATTTGGTAAAGTAGCAGGATACAAAATTAATGCACAGAAATCTCTTGCATTCCTATACACTAGTGATGAAAAATCTGAAAGAGAAATTAAGAAAACACTCCCATTTACCACTGCAACAAAAAGAATAAAATACCTGGGAATAAACCTACCTAAGGAGACAAAAGACCTGTATGCAGAAAACTGTAAGACACTAATGAAAGAAATTAAAGATGATACAAACAGATGGAGAGACATACCATGTTCTTGGATTGGAAGAATCAACATTGTGAAAATGACTATACTACTCAAAGCAATCTATGGATTCACTGCAATCCCTATCAAACTACCAATGGCATTTTTCACAGAACCAGAACAAAAAAATTCACAATTTGAATGGAAACACAAAAGACCCCGAATAGCTAAAGCAATGTTGAAAAAGAAAAACAGAGCTGGAGGAATCAGGCTTCTGGACTTCAGACTATACACTGGTACAGAAACAGAAATATAGATCAGTGGAACAGTATAGAAAGCCCAGAGATAAACCCACGCACATATGATCACCTTATTTTTGATAAAGGAGGCAAGAATATACAGTGGAGAAAAGACAGCCTCTTCAATAAGTGGTCCTGGGAAAACTGCACAGCTACATGTAAAAGAATGAAATTAGAACACTCCCTAACACCATACACAAAAATAAATTCACAATGGATTAAAGACCTAAATGTAAGACCAGACACTAGAAAACTCTTAGAGGAAAACATAGGCAGAATACTTTATGGCATAAATCACAGCAAGATCCTTTTTGACCCACCTCCTAGAGAAATGGAAATTAAAATAAAAATAAACAAATGGGACCTAATGAAACTTAAAAGCTTTTGCACAGCAAAGGAAACCATAAACAAGACCAAAAGACAACCCTCAGAATGGGAGAAAATATTTGCAAATGAAGCAACTGACAAAGGATTAATCTCCAAAATATACAAGCAGCTCAATATCAAAAAAAAACAAACAACCCAATCCAAAAATGGGCAGAAGACCTAAATAGACATTTCTCCAAAGAAGATATACAGATTGCCAACAAACACATGAAAGGATGCTCAACATCACTAATCATTAGAGAAATGCAAATTAAAACTACAGTGAGGTATCACCTCACACCAGTCAGAATGGCCTTCATCAAAAAATCTACAAGCAATAAATGCTGGAGAGGGTGTGGAGAAAAGGGAACCCTCTTGCACTGTTGGTGGGAATGCAAATTGATACAGCCACTATGGAGAACAGTATGGAGGTTCCTTAAAAAACTAAAAATAGAACTACCATACGACCCAGCAATCCCACTACTGGGGATATACCCTGAGAAAACTATAGTTCAAAATGAGTCATTACCACAATGTTCATTGCAGCTCTGTTTACAGTCGCCAGGACGTGGAAAAAACCTAAGTGTCCATCGACAGATGAATGGATAAGGAAGATGTGGCACATATATACAATGGAATATTACTCAGCCATAAAAAAAACGAAATTGAGTTATTTTTAGTGAGGTGGATGGACCTAGAGTCTCTCATACAGAGTGAAGTAAGTCAGAAAGAGAAAAATACCGTATGCTAACACATATATATGGAATCTGAAAAAAAAAAAGAAAAAAAATGGACATGAAGAACCTAGGGTCAAGATGGGAGTAAAGATGTAGACCTACTAGAGAATGGACTTGAGAACACGGGGAGGGGGAAGGGTAAGCTGGGACAAAGTGTGAGAGTGGTAGTGTATATATGGACATATATACACTACCAAATGTAAAATAGATAGCTAGTGGGAAGCAGTCGCATAGCACAGGGAGATCAGCTCAGTGCTTTGTGACCAGCTAGAGGGGTGGGATAGGGAGGGTGGGAAGGAGGGAGATGCAAGAGGGAAGAGATATGGGGATATATGTATATGTATAACTGATTCACTTTGTTATAAAGCAGAAACTAACACACCATTGTTAAGCAATTATACTCCAATAAAAACATTAAAAAAATAAAAAATAAGAAAATAAAAGAGACAATGCAGGGAATATAAGAAAGCTTCCAAGTAATTATAGTTAGCATCCTCAAAGAGATAAGAGAAGATATTGCATTATTTTTTTTTAAGAGTTTCAGAACTCTTTTTTTTTTTATTTAATTAATTAATTAATTTATTTATTATTTTTGGCTGTGTTGGGTCTTCGTTCCTGTGCGAGGGCTTTCTCTAGTTGCGGCAAGTGGGGCCCACTCTTCATCGCGGTGCACGGGCCTCACTATCGCGGCCTCTCTTGTTGCGGAGCACAGGCTCCCGACGCACAGGCTCAGTAGTTGTGGCTCACGGGCCCAGTTGCTCCGTGGCATGTGGGATCTTCCCAAACCAGGGCTTGAACCCGTGTCCCCTGCATTGGTAGGCAGATTCTCAACCACTGCGCCACCAGGGAAGCCCCAAGATATTGCATTATTAAAACAAGAATTACTTTGAAACAAGATGCTGTGGGAACAGAGAACAATGAGGAATCAAGAAAGAGCTCTTGGAAATTAAAAGTATTTCAGATGAAATTAATACAGTATTCTAGAGAAGTGTTGAGAGGTGAAGACAGAAAATTTCTTAAAAGTAGCATCAAAAAACCAAAAAGATGTAGAGACAGACAGTAGAAGATGTGAAAATTTCAAGATCAGTCTGGGAAGTCCAACATCTGACCAACCTGACTTCCAGAAAGAGATTATAGACAGACTGAGGGGAGGGTATTATCAAAGAAATAATAAAAGTTCCCAGAACTGAGGGAAATGAGCCTCTAGATTAAATGGCTTCACTCCAAGACAAATAATTATGAAATTTCACGATCCCAGGAATTATGAGACAATTCCAAAAACGTCTGGAGAGAAAAGTTAGACCATGTACAATGAATAAGGAATAGGAATAGTATCACACTTCTCAGCAAATGACAATGGACAACATCTTCAAAATTGTAACTAAAAATTATCTCCAATCTAGAATTCTAAAATCTGTCAAACGATCAGTCAGTTATGTGAATAGGGTAGGTATTTATGGCTTGCAAGATCTCAAAGCATTTACTTCCCATGTATTCCTTTTCAGGATGCTACTGGGGGATGTGCTTTCTTATAATCAAGGAGATAAGTAATCACAGAAACAGGGAATCCAACAGAAGAAAGAGGTGAAGGGAATTCCTAAGGTGAGGAAGGACAGTTATAAGTGAGAGCTGGCAGAAGACCTGAAAAGCAAGTCCAAATGCAGGATGGACTTGTTTTTAGATGTAGGATGATGGAGAGATCCAAGAAAGAATTTCCTGGGACAAAATGGAGCAGAAACTGTATAACTGGTTTGACTTGTGGAAAATTGAAAATTGGAAGGATGTTGGGGAGAGCAAAAAGAACTAGTAATAGGCACATAAGTAACTTAGAAAATGAAAGATCCTCAGTGTATGTGACTTTGAATTTTTATCTTTGCTTCTCCAGTGTCTATGATAGTGCCTGGCATGGAAGAGGATCTCAGTGAGCGCTTACTGTATGGATAGATGGATGGATGATGAATGAGTGGATGAATTAATAATGTAATAATAATAGTAATAATAATAATAAAATAATAATGACATAAAAAAAAAAGAGTCATGTACCACAATGTTCATTCCAGCTCTATTTACAATAGCCAGGACATGGAATCAACCTAAGTGTCCATCAACAGATGAATGGATAAAGAAGATGTGGCACATATATACAATGGAATATTACTCAGCCATAAAAAGAAATGAAATTGAGTTATTTGTAGTGAGGTGGATGGACCTAGAGTCTGTCATACAGAGTGAAGTAAGTCAGAAAGAGAAAAACAAATACTGTATGCTAACACATATATATGGAATCTAAAAAAAAAATGGTTCTGAAGAACCTAGGGGCAGGACAGGAATAAAGACACAGACGTAGAGAATGGACTTGAGGACACGGGGAAGGGGAAAGTAAGCTGGGACGAAGTGAGAGAGTGGCATGGACTTATATATACTACCAAATGTAAAATAGATGGCTAGTGGGAAGCAGCTGCATAGCACGGGGAGAACAGCTCCGTGCTTTGTGACCACCTAGAGGGGTGGGATAGAGAGGGTGGGAGGGAGACGCAAGAGTGAGGAGATATGGGGATATATGTATATATATAGCTGATTCACTTTGTTGTAAAGCAGAAACTAACACACCATTGTAAAGCAATTATACTCCAATAAAGATGTTAAGAAAAAAGATATATGGGGAGATAATAAATTTAAGAACAATGGAATAGGACAGGTATGCTATTGTAAATGGAGTTGATGTTTTGGTCTGTTTTCCAGTTATTTTCTGCTAGTATATAAAAATACAATTTAGGTTTTGTTTTCTACAAATCTTGTATCATAGGAACTTGCTAAGTTTACTGACTGTTTCTCATAGTTGTTTGGTAGAGGCCATGGAGCTTTCAACATAAGCATTATTCATCTGCAAATGGAAGCAGTTTAACTTTCCCCTTTTCCATATTTATACATTGTCTTTTTCATGCTTTTCTTTTTGATGGCTGGAACTCCAGTAGAATGTTGAATTGTAGTGGTAGGAGTAGGCATCCTTGCTTGTTCCCAATCTTAGAAAGAAAATATTTGATATTTCATTCTTATGTATGATGGTAAATGTAGATTTTTTTTTAGAGTGTTCTTTATTAGACAGAGGAAGTTCCGTTTTATTCCTAGATTGCTGAGAGCTTATTTCATGAGTGGATTGTTGACTTTTATCAAATGTTATTTATACATCTGGCAAAAAAGATCATATTTTTCTCCTTTGTTATGATTGTGAATTATATTGATTGATTTTAAAATATTATATCAAGTTTACATTCTTAGGATCATGATACAGTATCCTCATAGATTTCTGAAATCTATTTGCTAATATTTGTTAAGCATTTTTACATTAATGATCTTGAGGAATATTGGTCTATGATTTTCTTTTTTAATAATGTTTTTGTCAGATTTTAATATTGAGTTTATGCAGGTTTTACAATACAAGTTAGTTATTTTCTGAAAGGGTGGTGTAAGATTCATATTCTTTCTTACTGAAGTGTTTGAGATAATTGACCAACAAAGCCATTTAGAACTGAATTTGTGTGTGTGCATGTGTGTCTTTAATAGATATAAGTTTAGTCAGGTTTTCTGTTTCATTTTTAGGCAATTTTGGTAAATTGCGTTTTCCAAAGTATTTGTCTATTTCATCTTAGATGTCAAGTTTATTGGCATAAAGTTGTTAATAATAATCTCAATCTTTTAACATGTATAGGATTGTAGTAATAATCCCTCTTTCATTTCTGTAATTTTTATTCTCTGTCTTCATCCGTTTAGCTAAGTTTTTATCAATTTTGATGATTTTTTTCAAAGCATCAAATCTTGGCTTTCCTCTGTTATTTGATTGTGTTCCATTTATTGATTTATGCTCCTATCAGTATTATTTATTTCCTTTTACTTACACTGAAATTACTATGCTCATTTTTTTTCTAATTTCTTAGGGTAGAATATTAGCTCATTGTTTAGACTGTTTACATTTCTAATATTAGCATTTAAATCTATAAATTTCTCACCATTCATTGCTTTATTTGCATCACACATAGTTTATTATATTTTCTTTACAATTATCTTCAAAATATTTTCTTATTTCCCTTGTACTTTCTTTTTGATGGATTGTTTAGAAATATTTTGTTTAATTTCCAAACATTTGGGGTTTCCCAGATGTGTTATTTTTATTGATTTCAAATTACATTGTTCTCAAAGTACATGACTACATTCCTTTTACATATATTGAGACTTGTTTTATGGTCAAGCATATGTTCTATCTTGGTGAACATACCTTGTGCACCCATGTAAGGCATCATGTTCTTTAGGTTTTAATTAGTTCTTGGAGGTTGATAGTACTGTTCCGGTCATCAAAACAGTATGGTACTGGTACAAAAACAGACATATAGATCAGTGGAAGAGGATAGAGAGCCCAGAAGTAAACCCACACATTTATGGTTAATTAACCTATGACAAAGGAGGCAAGAAAATACAGTGGCAAAAAGTCTCTTCAATAAGTGGTGCTGGGAAAACTGGACAGCTACATATAAAAGAATGAAATTAGAAGACTCCCTAATACCATATACAAAAATAAACTCAAAATGGATTAAAGACCTAAATGTAAGACCAGCTACTCTAAAACTCCTAGAGGAAAACATAGGCAGAATATTCTTTGACATAAATCACAGCAATATTTTTTTGGATCCGTATCCTAAAGTATTCATTCAATAATTTTTTTCTAGTTGTTCTATCAACTGCTGAGAGTGGAGTATTAAAATCTTATTTTATTGTAATAGAATTATTTATTTCTCCCTATAATTCCATCAGTGTTTGCTTTAGGTATTTCCAGCCTCTGTTATTTTGGGATATAGATATTTGTGATTGTTATAGTCTTCTGATAGATTAATCTTTTTAATTATGAAGTGATTTTCTTTATCTCTGTTTTAACTTTGTCTTGATTTTGTCTCTGTTATAACTCTTTTCCTACTTTATGGATTGTTAACATAGCCTCTCTAGCCTTCTCAAGCTTACTTTGTTAAATTATAAATTGTGAAATAAATTACTCCAATATCTAGTAGCTTAAAACAATAAGCATTTATCATCTCAAGCGGCTTAGCTGAGTGATTCTGCTTCAAGAATCTGCTTCATGAAGTTGCAGCAAAGCTGTTGTCCAAGGCTGCAGTCATCTCAAGACTCCGCTTGGGCTGAAAAAATCCACTTCTAAACCCACTCAAGTGGTTGTGGGTTGGTCTCAGTTCTTTATGACCTATTGAACTGAGGGCCTCAGTCTCTTACCATGTGGGCTTTCTATAGTTTGTCTGAGTGTCCTCAAGGTATGGCAGGTAGCTGTCTTCCACAGAGCAAGTTGATGAGAGAAAGAGAGAGTGAGAGAGAGATTGATTGAGAGATTGAGAAAGAACCCACAGTGGAAGCCACAGATTTTTATAAGCTCATCATAGAAGCTCTCATGCCATATTTTATTTATCAGAAACAAGTCAGCAATTCTAGCCCACTGTCAAGGGGAGGAGATTACACAGGGCATGAATACGAGGAGGCAGGGATCTTTGGCAACCATCTTAGAGACAGCCAACCACATTGTTCTTATAGTTATCTTTTTAATGTCTATTTACCTGCAACCTACCTGTGTCTTTTAATTTAAAGTGATTCTCCTGTAGACAGTGTAAGGTGGCGTCTTGCATTTTTATCCAGTCTAAAAGTCTTTTACTGGAATATTTATATATTAACATTCAATGTAATTATTGATATGGTTATTGACAATTATTGATAATTAAGTCTACTAGTTTACTGTTTTCTGTTTGCATCATCTTTTGTTATTGTTGTTCCCTTTTCCTGCCTGCTTTTGAATTATTTGAATATTTTTAGACTCTAATTTAATGTATCTATTGGATTTTTAGCTTTACTTCTTTACATTATTTTTTAGTGATTGTTCTAGGGATTGGCATATATATCTTTAATCTTTCACATTCTACCTAGTGTTAATATAGTAACAATTTGACATAAAATGTAGAAACCTTGCAATCACGTAGGTCTATTCACTACTCCCTTTCTATTCTATACACTATAGTTGTCATTATATATACACATAATTCCAACAAAACAATGTTATAATTTTGCTTTACATAGTCATAAGTAAATTAAATAATTTAAAAGGGAAATAGTCTTCCATTTTTACCCAATTATTTACTTCTTCAAATGCTCTTCATTTCTTTTTGAAGATCCAGATTTCCAGCTGGTATTATTTCCTTTCAGACCAAAAAACTTCTTTTAGTATTTCTAGCAGTACAGGTTTGCTGGGGACAAATTCCTACCGTTTTCCCTTATATGAAATTGTTTTTATTTCACTGTCTTCTGGTCTCCATGGTTTCTGATGCATAGTCTGTGTTACTTCCAATCACAGTTTCCCTGTATGTAATGTTTCATTTCTCTCTGGCTTTTTTGAAGGTTTTCTCTTGATGTGTGGTTTTCAACATTTTGACTATGGTATGTGGTGGTGATGTACCTAGGTGTGAGTAACCCATAAGAATCAAGTGAAAAGTCACAGAAATTGCAAGCAGGTGTAAGCTACTGGGGAGCAATATTAAGTTGGCTTCCACAGCGACCCAGCTTAATGGGCTTGTTGAGAAAATCTACCACCCAATACATTGGGCAAATGGGATCTGAATCTGCAGGGTAGGAAATGCGATTTCCAATGTATTTATACTTTATCATTTCTAAGTGAAGTTACTCTCAGTATGAAATATATAAAAGAGAAGCATAATCTAAAGAGGCTTGGACCTTGGATCTCACTCCAGCTCTAATATCCATGAATGTAGACAAGCCACACTCCCTCACTGGGCTGCCAATTTCTTGCATAAATCTGGGGGCTTCCAGTAGGTAACTACTAAGTGCTTTTTTTCTTTCTGTGTTTCTAGAACTGTTTAAGGCTGCAAAAGCTCAAAAGGAGAAAACGACTGGGTATATTTTGCCAACATCTCTTCTAAACCCACATTGCTGCATTGTGCTCCTTTAGCTGATGAAGGAAAGTAGAGATGTTCATCTTCAAACCAAATATAAAATTAAGTCATCTGTTCACTGAACTCCTTAACCATGTTGCTCTTGAAATTAAAGGGTCTATCATATCCAGCCTCCCCAGATGAATTTGTGGGTTTTTTTTTTTTTTTTTCTTGGTGGAGTACAATCTGTCCCTATGTCTTTTTTTTTTAAATGGTTAAAGATGTGCTCCTTGTGTAAACAAACTCTTGTAGCCATAGTAACAGGAAACAAAGCGGCCCAGGCAGTGATGAGCATGGGCCAAGAGATCTTTTTAATTTGAAAGAATCTATGCTTTTGCTATTTTGGTTAAGTTTAATTTCTGTAGAAATTTTTGGTTCTTTTAGATAAAAATATAGACTGGTAGACCTATGATTGTTATTACAAGTTTAAACTTATTTAAAATCAGATGAATTAAAAAGTTTAAGGTTGCCTCAGAGATCAATTCCCCCCATTTGCTAAGGTAACTATAGCCCATACTAAAATGAGTGCACCAAGGAAAGGAGATAGAAAAGTATTTAATGATGGCTTGCTAAGTGCCAGCCCTTTATATGTGCTACCTAACACGTCTAATCAGACAACTGTGTAGGATAGTTACATTTATTTGCACTTTAGAGATAAAATTAAGGCTCAGAGATATTAAGTTGCTTACTCGAGGTCACATAGGATAGCTTATAAACTGTTGTGTGTAGTTTATAAGCTGTAGAGGCAGGATTCAAATCCAGATCTCTGTGACTCCCAAGTATCTGTTTTTCCCACTGGACCATGTTGCTTCCTACTACATCATAATATAATTTTTATAGAAATAGGCTAGAACATGAGCTTTATGATTCCAAGACAAATGTTTTCCCATAGAGTGTATTGCTCTTCCTTCTGACTCTCCTTTCATAATCTTAGAGTGAATTTCTCCAAAGTCTAAAGATAATGGGAAAAGAGACATTGACAATGGTTAATACTTACTGAGAGACTGTTGTGTACCTAGGATAATATTAGATGATAGATTATTGTATTTATTTCTCAAATGGACCTTTAAGTTTAGTATCATGAATGTTCTTTCATGCAGGTGCAAAACTGAGGCTTAGAAAAGTGAAATAATTTGCCAGATGACACACAGTTATTGACTCTCAGAGTCAGAACTTCAACCCAACGGTCTATCAAATTTAAGGGGTTATTTCAGTGCATGTGCACCTGTTTGTGTTATAATTTACTTAAAGAAAATGCACCAAACTTAAGTTTACAGTTAGATAAGTTTTGACAAATATATATTCACCCAGGGAACTACCATGCCAATGAAGATGTAGAATACTTCTGTTATTCTAGAATGTTCCATCATTCCCATTTGCAGTCAAACCCCAATCTCAGCCTCAAGAAACAACTGACATAATATGTTTCTACAGATTCATGCCTGTTCTAGAATTTCATATAAATGGAATTAGGCAATACACACACTTTTAAGACTGACTACTCAAGATTATGTTCAACAAAGTGTCAGAGAGATTTATCCATGTTGTTGTGGGTATCAGTAGTTCATATCTTTTTATTGCTGATTACTATTCCATTATATGAATATACTGAAATTTGTTTTTACCTTCTCCTGTTGATAGAAACATTTAGCTATTAAAAATACAGCTGCTGTAAACATTTAAAAGATTTTTTGGACATATGCTTTTGTTACTTTTGGAAATATATCTAGGAGTGGAATTGGTCAGTTATGTGTTAGCGTATGTTTAATTTCATAAGAAGCTGCAAGTTTCTGAAGTGGTTTTATCACTTAACCCTTCCATCAGCAATGTAAGAGAGTTTAACTTGTTCCACCAACTTACCAGCATTTTCATTTTAATCATTTTATCAGGTCTGAAGTAGTGTCTTGAGGGACACACAAATTTTTCATTTCCCTCAAGACTAATGATGTTGAGCAGCTTTTCTTGTACCTTTTGGCTACTTGTATGTGTTCTTTTGTTAAGTTTCTGTTTAATTATTTTGCCCATTTTTATTGGATTATTTGTATTTTAATTTTTTTATATGAAGGAATTGTTTATATATTTTGGATACAAGTTCTTTGTCAGATATATATATTGTGAATATTTTCTCCAACTTTGCCTTTTTTCTTAAAGGAGTCTTTTTTTAAATTTATTTATTTATTTATTTTTGGCTGCGTTGGGTCTTTGTTGCTGCGCACGGGGTTTCTCTAGTTGCGGCGAGCAGGGGCTACTCTTCGTTGTGGTGCGCGGGCTTCTCGTTGCGGTGGCTTCTCTTGTTGTGGAACACGGGCTCTAGGCATGCGGGCTTCAGTAGTTGCAGCACATGGGCTCAGTAGTTGTGGCACAGGAGCTTAGTTGCTCCACGGCATGTGGGATCTTCCTGGACCAGGGCTCAAACCCATGTCCCCTGCATTGGCAGACTGATTCTTAACCACTGCACCACCAGAGAAATCCGTTAAAGGAGTCCTTTGATGAACAAAAGTCTTTCATTTTGATAAAATCCAATTTATCTTTTTTTCACATTTGTGATTAGTGCTTTTTGTGTCCTATCTTTGAGATCCTTGCCCATGCCACTTTTGCTACAGTATTCTATTGTTCCTTTCTAGAAGTTTTATGATTGTAGCTTTACACTTAGAAAAATAATCCATCTTGAATCATTTTATGTACTGGGTAGAGTTGTTCTAGCATTATATTTTGAGATGACATTCCTCATTAAATTGTATTTATATTTTTTCAGAAATTAATTAACTTCATCAATTTTTTTCTACTTTCTACTTCATGACTTTCTATTCTATTCCATTGATCTAGTCTTTAACCTAACCTTCTAGGACCTTTGAATTTCCATATAAATTTAAAATTAATGCCTAATTTTTACAAAAAAATTCTGCTCCAAATTTAATTAGAATTGTTCAATATATAGATCTAATTGGGAACAAATGACATCTTAACAGTATTGAGTTTTCCAATCCACATGCATGGTATGCCTCTTAATGTATTTACTATTTGCTCAATTTACTTCCTAATTCAACTTCTCTCAAAAATAATTTAAAATTTTCATTGTAGAAGTATTGTACACTTTTTGTTAAAAAATTTTATAAGTATTTTATGATTTTGATATCAAAGTAAGTATTTATTTAAAATTTTCAATAGTTTATTGCTAGGATATAGAAATACAATTGACTTTTGTGTATTGCCCTTTTATCCTGAAACCTTGCTGAAGTCACTTATTAACTATTGTAGCTTATTTTGTTTCAGTACATTTCTTATGGCTTTTTATGTACACGATCCCGTTGTATAACTCCCCAAATCAGAATGGAAGGACAGTTTTCTACTTCTGTTCCAAATTGTGTACGTTTTATATCATTTTCTTACCTTATTGTAGTGCCATTACTTCTTCAATTATATTTTCTCCCTCTTCCTCTTTCTGCTGTCCTGTAACTCCATCTACTATGTTCATGTTAGATTATATCATATTGTCCTAAAGGTCATGGAGCCTCTGTTTATGTTCTTCATGTTTTGAAAGATTTTGTTTTCCAACTGCATTGAAACATCCAGTTTCAATTGCATCCATTCTACCAGACTGGATGGCTATAGCAGAGGAATGAGCAAATTCCACTGACTGCAGAAATGTGGCAAAGCTTATCCTTGTTGGAGTCCCAAATGGGACTCCTTGCACTAGAAAAACAGAATCCCTGAAGCCATCTAAGGTGAGACTTCCCTCAGCTTTAGCTCTTCCACCCTTCAGTTCTGATCTAGACATTTCACCCAGACTCAAGTATGGCCCTTTCATCTCTCAACTCTGTAACCCGTCTTGTTTCCGGAGGGTCTTACAGGGTCTCCAGGTAAACCCATATGCTAGACATTGGGACTAGGAGGTTTACATGTTTTACATAATTTCATTCTCATAATCATTCTGTGAGATAAGGAAAGTGAGACCCAGAGAGTATAACTTGCCTGAGGTTATATAGCTAATAAGTGGCAGAATTTATGCTGCTTCCCATCTTACTATCTTCAAATTGCAGTTGATCTCCACCATCCTAGAGTCCCATTCAACCCCAAACTGCTTAATCATGGCCAGTTGACACAAGACCAGCCCAAGACTGGACCCTGATACCTCCAATCTTAGCAGCAGGACACAAGGCACCTTTTACCCCAGAGAAAGAATGATTCTTTTCTCAGCTAGATCTGACTTAGCATAGTTTTGCCTTCCTCATAATTGTTATCGATTCCCTAGAAGTGCTGAGCGAGAAGGCCATCACTCAGAACAGGTCAAGACAATTCCTACAGTGTACAGGAGGTTGTTTCAGATGACCTCTTTGGTCCTTTTAAACACATAGATGCTTTGGTTATTCTGTGAATAAGATGATGTTCAAATGCATGCTAAAAACAAGTGGTTTTGGTGGTCAGGAAAGGGAGAGCTTGGCATGTGCTGACTTTTCAGGTAGATGGACAGGTGTGAATACTTTTAGTTTCAAGTATACGTTGTAATGTAGTGGGATGGAAATCTGGGTGTGGTTTAAACATAATATCTTCCTCTTGGCGTTTTGCTATCCTATGGAGTCTTACCTAAGAGAGTCCATTTCTCTAAGCCTCAGTTCCCTCATTAGCACACAGAAGGGGTTAAACTGATGAGTTCCGAGATTTCTTATAGTTCTGCATTCTAGAATTGTATTATTCTATTGTCTCTCCTCTCCTCCCTCCCTCTCCATCTCCCTGCCTCTGTCTACTTTCCTGCCCTCTACTATGAAACATGTTGTCAAGATGGCATCATTGATTAAAATTATCCCAAATAAGGACATTAACAGCCATATATGACTATTTAAATTTACATGTAAATTTAACAAAGAAAAAACTTTGCTCTGGACCCCCAGAAACACTTCTCGTATTTTAGTGATTATTTTATCACTCTCTCCAGAGCAATTTATGGATAAGAACATGGCCCCGAATTTTAAACATTTATGCAACTGCACAAAAGATGGTCTGCCTCTATTGACATTAATGAGAGGTCACAAATTTAAACTGTGAGCTTCCCCCAAGCGATCCAAATGGTACTAATTGACACATTTATCTGTATCTATGGATGGGAGATAACTATATACTGGACTTGGAAACAAACAAAAGACCAGTCTTAATTTTGCTTCTTAATGGTTGTGTTACCTTGGGTATATAACTTAATCTTCACTGACTTGCAGTTATTTTTATTTGCAAATGTGATATAACATTCCCTTCGTCCTATGTCTACAATGAACATGAAGAGAGATGTTTGAGGGAGGACAAACTGGACCTCTGATCCAGTGCTGGTTCAGAGTAGGCATCAGATGTTAATGAATGTGACTCCAGGCAAAGTTGTGAGATTTCTGTCTCTTGCATGGTTCACTCTGTCTGTGTGCTATTCCCTACAACACCTCACACTCACAAACATACACCATGGCACAAATAATGTGCAGAAGAAGCTCAGACCTCAATGTTGGATTGGAGATGCCGGCGTCTGCCTTCTCACTTAAACTCCATTCATTCTCACAACACAATTGCCTAGACTTTAGCTGGTGTAGCCCCTCCTTTGCCATTAAGTTACACTCCCTTAGGAGCTTTTGAGTAGCTAACTTATCCTTTTCCTTGGCCACTTCATCAAATTTACCTGTTCTGTGGACTCCCAAGTCCTAGCCACACATATTCACCAGCTCAGAAAGTAGTTTAGCAAATGAATAGTTGCTAACGAGATTCTCACAGTTGTAGTTGATTATAACCTATTTTATTATGCCTAGAAGCAGCTGTTTTTCCACTGGGGCTATCTGTTCCTCATACAAACACACTATAGCCTCCTCTTACAGTAGCATTAAAAGTAGTACAAGGAATTAAAATCCATATAGCTCTTACAGACATACTGCTGTTCATATTTTATGTGAGCATTGACTCACTTCATTGCCCCCCCACCTTGATTTAACTGGCTTCTACTTCTTTTTTGTTCCAATTAAACCCCTCACTGTTCCAACCCTAGGTCCACTTAATGTTGAGGGTAGGAATTCTGTCTGTTTATTTGTGTATCTCCAGCATCTAGTATAGATCCTAACGCACAGGATAATGTTGAAATAAAGAGAGATATGTAGAGGGGTTGCGGGGAGAAACATGAGAAAAGAGACAAAGATAGAAAAGAATTAATAAGTGCTTGCATTGCAAAATGACTGGCTCAAAGCCATAGAGCTAGTATGTGAAAGAGCCAAAATAGATTCAAGTCATTTGGTTCTAAACTTCTTAATATGAGCCTGAGTTCATATGATATATTTTCCTCTAGGTTTAGGGAATTTTTATAAGAAGGTTTAGACCCTAAAAGAATCTTCTACTGGATAGAGTCTGTTCAGCTCAATAGACAAACATTGAACATGCCCTTGTTCCAGACACTATGCTTCACTCTGGGAATACAGAGAGAGCACACATGTTGCTCAAGCCCTCTGGGAAGTTGCTAGTATTGAAGGTCATGCAAACCTACACACATTATCAATATAATGCAGAAAAGATATTGTAGGTATGTCTGATATGGAGTTAGCACCACATAGGATGTTTAATCTCTCATAAGGAGACCATGTCTGGAAGGGATGTTTAAGTGGTGTTGTCACCTCGTTATTTTGCAGATGAGGACGCTGAAGATCAGAGGCTCTGAAGAACTTGCCTAACATTATACATCTAGTAGGAGGTAAGAATTAGAATTTGAACCAAGGAAGGCTGATCGAAAGTTTATATATTAACCACTATGCTAACCAGCAAGAAACAGAGTTGGTGAATTTCATCTGCTAACTTCAAATTGTCCTAGGCTAGGCAGGTAGTTAGTAGCATGCTTGAACTAACAACCCAGTGTCTTTGCTCTAGCCCAGGGAAACCATTCAGAATGTCAATGGAAATGTATTTCTTTGAAACTCTCTGGTGTCTGCAGATCCAGTGGGCTGCTGTTCTTTGTGTCAGACACACCTGAAGATATGTCATAACACCCTTCCCTCATATCTCCAGGGTCACTTAAAATAGACCAGTGTGCAATATTTCTCTAAGGTCCAAAGAGCCAGGCAGATAGAGCTGGGAGAGCAGCATGACCTGCAGCCCTCTTCCCATTCCTCAGGGCTATGGTCTGCTCCTGTCTTCTTGCCTCATACCATGCTTTAAGAAGCTGTTTATCCTTGGTCAGTTTCCATGGCAACCACTTCTCCCACAGTACTATCTTTTTGTTATAGGAATTGCTAAAAGAATGAAAATATATGGAAAATAATTAGGAGTTTTTATTGCATGCTTTCTCCAGAGTGTGGCAGGTAGGGGAAGAGGTAGAAGGTGAAGGCTGTAAGACTCTAGCAAAAAAATTCACAGCATGGTGAGCAATTTTATTAATGCAGAAGATGTAATCTCATAGCCAAAGTGGAGTGTAATTTCCTGTCTCTGCTGTGGAAATACGTGCATTCTCATTTTTACTTGTGGATGGTTATGAGAAGTACGTGAAAGAGGTTTTACGCCTGGTATCTTAGTCCTGGACATGGTTCTGTCTGGTTTAATCCAGTTAAAGTGTTCAAGGAATTTAGTTGCTGATAGCTCTTGAATCAACAGAAACCACTGCATCCTTGTTCAGCATTGATCAATAAGGCACTGCTTCGTCTGGGGGTCTAAACTTTTAGGCAACAAAAGCTCCTTTGGGGAGCCTTTAGGTATAAGTTGAGGTAAGAATCATCACTAGATTGGGAGTCAGGACACCTATTTTCTCTCCCCCAAATAATAATTTTATTAGCTGTGTGATCTAGAGCAAGGCATCTAAACTCTCTGCTACTCAATTTCCCCATCTCTAAAACAAGAGATTTGGATTTGATGGTTCCAGCAAGTTCTGAGAGTCTTGGAGCCAACAGATTTGTGAGTTCTGGGGAGCTATGTCAGGATGGCAAGGAAAGAAAAAGTAACCAGAAAAGGGCTAATAATGACAATAGTGTCTGCTGCTTTCTAACAAAATCAGATTTTTGTGTTGGACAGTGTGCTATAGGCTTTATGGGCATTATCTCACCAAATCTCATGATAATGTTATGAGGGAGTGATTACTGTCCCCATTTTGCAGAGGAAGAAGTTGAGGAGCAGAGAGACGGAGCACAGAGTCGGTGAGTCACAGAGCTAGCCTTCAGACTCAGGTCTGCCCTACCCAAATGCAGACACACAATTGCGTCCTAGCCTGGCAATGAGAGACAAAATTAAAACTCCTTGCATCACCTTGAGCACACACATGGAATATCCTATGTTTTGTTAATCACCAAACCCAAAACAGTGAAGAAAAACAAAAGTGCCCTCATTGCAGGAAACCAAACGTCAGGCAAAGGCATCTCTCTACATCATTTTAATGTGCAATTAGGAAGTGCCTGGGTAGATGCACCTGTGAGAGCATAACCTGGGAATCAGAAGAACCAAGTTCAGGTTGGGATCCATAGTCCCTTACCTCTATACTCCCCACCACCTTTCATCTCCTGGAAACAGAGAGCTTATTCAAAGTCCTCTGAGAGATTTCTTGAGGATAGGGTTTCTCTGACCTTAGCATCTAGAACAGAGGTTGTCACCAATAATATCTGAAGAAAGATTAATGTTCTATAACCGTCACTTTTGATTCTAAGCTACTGATCTTAATCAGTTGGCTCTGGGTCTCTAGTTTATTGTACCCAGATTCCTCTGTGGTATAAAAACCACGCTGACTACCTTCACAATACTACTATGTACGTCAAGGGTTTATGTACATTCCATTTGCCCAGAAGAGCCCCAATCTATTATATTGGTATAATTGTAATAGTGACTCTTTCAAAAGTACATGTTTCAAAAGTTTGAACAATGAATTATATGGTTCACCCTATGTGTCCGACCATTTTAGGTGATCTTCATATTCTCATTGGAAACACAAAGAGACAGGAAAGATGTAAGAATTTACTCACTAAGAGCTTGAAAATGATTTAGTAGCATGGATAGGACAGCTTCTTTTCTAAAGAAAGAAACAGAACTAAGAACTAAGAAAGAGAACTAAGCTGTATATCATCAATATTGTTAAAAATTGGATTTCTTAGAAGCACTGACAGGTAGGAATGCAGTGGGAGACTCCACAAGGTAACTTTCTAATCACTAATTCTAAATGATAGGGAAGAAAGCACAAGGAAGGCAAGCGTAGGCCAAAGCTTGTAGCAGGTGGCAAGTTCACAGAGGGGAGAGAAAACCAGAGCTGCTTAGCTTTCATGCACCTGTTGTTTAACTCAAAGTGGATAATTTTCAAACTGCAAGGCATAGAACAGATGCAGTTAGTAGGAAATTGAAGGCTACAATAGATTATAAGATAATTAGGGAGCAAGCCCTATCTTCTTTATATTCATTCCAGTTTCCAGATGCAGACAGATTACATTCCAAGGTACCAAAACATCTTGCTAATATGAGTGCAGTGGAACTGCAAGTCATCTTGTAGAAGGAAAAAGTATTAGAAAAACGGAAATGAACAAGTGTTGCCCTGAATTCTGAAAAGGGGAAAAAACAGATTACAGAACCAACAAAGAGATAAGATCCTTTATTAATCCCAAGAAAAATTCAGGGACAGATTATATAAAATATATATATGGTTATAACATATCAAACCAAATGGGGATCCCATAAAGCCCACATAAGTTCACTTGGAACAACTGAAGGTTTTAGTTCCCAGTTTGATGAAGTCATTAGAATATTTGAAGAGCAGAAAGACGTAACTTTTATATGCTTTGATGTTAGCAATATATGTGACAAGGTCTCTCCTAATAGTCTTATGATCTTGTTATAAAAGTGAATGTTACATAAAGTGGACCATACCTATTACACTATCCCTAGGAAGATCCTAGTTTCTTCATATTAACAAAAAATTGTTATAGCTCAAGGTAACACAGGAAGAATTTGAGGAACCAGGTTTCAAATCTAGGCAACAAGCTCTTAGAATCCATGCACAAGGCCACTGTGTCATAATGCCTCTCCATTTTATAAGATGTAGACAGCTCTTTATCAAACGTACAGGTGGCATAAAACCAGAAGAAAAGGCAAATGACAGGATCCGTGTTTAAAGACATCTGGACAGGTTTGGAATATGGTTCAAAGCTTTAAAAAAAATGTAACAAATATTTCCTAAATTCTATGTACTGGTTTTATACTAGATACCATGAGGAGAAAAAACTCATTAGCAAATGATTCCCGCCTTAATGAACTTTCTATAAGTTCATTATAGAACCAAAACTGGACTGAAGCTTACATCAACTACAAACCATATCTATTCACTCACACTGCTTAGCCTTGGAAGCAGGAACATTATCTCTGTTGGTCCAAACTCGTTAACCAAGACCAATGAGTGATGTACCAAGATAGGTTTCAATTCAGGATGAGGAAACCTGCCCTAACAATTAGAGCAGTAATAAATAAAAGCTATGGCATCTTCATCATTGGATGTACTGACCTGGAAATTGGATGATTGTCTTTCATTGAAATGTTTCAGAAAGGCTTCTTCCACCGAATGGAGGGTAGTCCAAGAAGGTTCCCAACTTCCCATCTAAATCTAAGATTCTGGTATCCAGAGAGTAGTAATTAGGGGATTGATTGCAGTTCAGGTGATCAAAGAAGAACTCTGAAAATGAAGATTTTGGACTTGCATTTTGGCTGTATCTATCAGATTGTGAACAATAGAAATAACAAACAAGGTTTATGGAGCCCTTACCATATGCAGGAGCACTTACCGTTTGTTAAGTTCATTATACACCTGAATTAATCAATTCATTTAACAGTATATGGAGGACTTACTATGTGCTCTTCTATGATGGACCCAGAAACTTAACTAGGAATAAGAGAATAGCCATCATCAAGACCAATACCATCTTAAAGCAGAAACTCACAAGGAAAGGCTAAATTATATTTTCCCAGTAGAATACTGATAAGAGCTTGACCAGAGCCTATTCACTTCCCTCATCTCCTTCCCTCTTTTAATATCCTGGATATCCTCCAGGAAAATTGAAAACCCTTGACCCCTATTTTTCAAGTCAGGACCTCCTTCCCCTTTCTGTCTTCATAATCTTTTTTCTCCTTTTGGTCCACCCTCATCAGTACCAACTGATCCCTTTCCCTCATTCTCCCCTTCCCCACTGTGCGAGAGAGCTCCATAGTATAGCTTGGTAAAACCATAGAATGAACTGCCCTGGGGTCATAGCACCTGGGTTCAAGTCTTGGCTCTGACGTTTATATGTGTGTGACCTCGAGAAAGATCTTTAAAGTCTCTGAGCCTCTTCTGTAAAATAAGAATGAACAATGGTTCACACACTGGTGTGACAGTTCAATGTGATTTTATATTGAGGATTTATTCAGAAGTCAGGTATGTGGAGTTATATTTGCCTGTTTAATGTGGATAAAAATGGGTCGGAGACTATGACTTGAGCTGTTATCAGAATCAAGGTTTCTAATGTAATTCCTGAGGAATAGATATCTCTGTAGAACCACTGGCCTCCTCACAGCAGGCTAGACTAGAGCATGGAGGAACCATGAATGTATGAGTCTCAAAAACAAGCTACTCTGCAAAATTAAGGAGAAAAGAAGCCTAGATAATGCATATTAATACCTTACTAATTTCACGAACCCACTAAATAAACTTCTTCCCATGGGGAGAAGTGATAGCAGGAATGGAGAGAAGGGCCAATGCTACTTCTGAGAGAACAATGCAGAGTCTATTTTATGGACCCAGGCAGAAGCTCTAAAAGAAAACAGTACCTCCTACACAAAAAGGCAATAAATGGGAAGCCAGGTATAGGATGTTATGGTATTCTAGGCTGGACACCAAGAGAGCTTTGCTGGTGGATGTAGTCTCTGGGGAGAAAGAAAAGAGGTTGTCTGGTTCAGTATTATACTAGAGCAAGGGAAGTCATAAAATCTATTTAGTCTAATCCCTGGTATTGCACAGGTACAGGGCAGCAAAGGTTTAAGACAAGTCACTTCAATTCATGGATGATGATGTTATTGATGGAGATAGAATGTCTGGATAATGAAAACAGTTTGTAGCAAATGTAAACATTTTCAGCTTTTTCTGATTGTTTTACCAGTGTCACTTATTGATATTGACTATCCCTCTCTTGTATTGTTTATTCTTTGCCAGCATGTGAGTGCAACACATCTTAAAATTTTTTATTTACCTAATAGTTTTGCTATAGAACACTCAGTCAAAAGGCATTATTCAGAGAGCAAAGCATTCAAGGGAGATTCTTTATGCCAGAAGCTTCAAGTATTATAACTTCAGATACTGCCTAACATATTATTTTAATATCATTATCATGCTGCTGCCTTAAATGAGATTTTGCCACAGCTGGCTTTTTTCATTTGTTGTTTTTGGGTTATAATAGAATATAGTAGCTTCCAAGGACAGAAAATCAATATACACTGCTAAAAATACCTTGGTGTTATCCCAGCTTGCAGTTCTGCCAGCCTTAAAAGGGAAGGAAAGAACAGTCGAGAGAGGTTTTCAGGCCTTGGTATTTAGGATTCTATTTGATGATTTCCAAATCAATGCACCAGAAATATCTCCTACATCTCTTTTACGGACGGCTCTCCT
Organism: Eubalaena glacialis; assembly: GCF_028564815.1. NCBI lineage: Eukaryota > Metazoa > Chordata > Mammalia > Artiodactyla > Balaenidae > Eubalaena > Eubalaena glacialis. The sequence goes on from NC_083732.1 coordinate 77,660,061, forward strand.
GCCTTGTTTTTCAGTAGCACAAAACCCATACTAGATACTGCACTGATGACGATACACTGTGCATTTCTCCATGTCACCCCGCTTTGTGATTCTTGCTCCCAAGTCTGGGTGTGGTAAAGTTCCATGGAAGGGGCGTGGGAGTATATGTGTTGGAGATTGGGGAGGCACGTGTGTGCTTAGTGTTCCCAGAAGCTCAATTTCAGAAATTAGGGGAGTCTGGGAGTAATGCCCAGAAGCACAAGGAAAAAACTCCTTTTCTCAGCCTCCATCCAGGCAATGAGGAACTTTGCTCCTTGGGATTAGTCCAAAATGCTCTCTGGCTTACGACATTTTCTCAAACTAGAGAAAGTATTTTCTGGTAAATGTGCCTTCGCTACTGCTGATGGGAGAAACTGGAAGTTGACAGGGCTTGACATCAAATTTAATAAAATTAAGTTAAAAACATTTAATAAGACCCTTTCTGATGTCCAGCACTTTATCAGACCCTGTGAGGAACATAAAAAATTACAATGAGGTATCACCTCACACCAGTCAGAATGGCCATCATCAAAAAATCTACAAACAATAAATGCTGGAGAAGGTGTGGAGAAAAGGGAACCCTCTTGCACTGTTGGTGGGGATGTAAATTGATACAGCCACTATGGAGAACAGTATGGAGGGTCCTTAAAAAACTAAAAATAGAATTACCATACGACCCAGCAATCCCACTACTGGGCATATACCCTGAGAAAACCATAATTCAAAAAGAGTCATGTACCACAATGTTCATTGCAGCTCTATTTACAATAGCCAGGACGTGGAAACAACCTAAGTGTCCATCGACAGATGAATGGATAAAGAAGATGTGGCCCATATATACAATGGAATATTACTCAGCCATAAAAAGAAACGAAATTGAGTTGTTTGTAGTGAGGTGGGTGGACCTAGAGTCTGTCATACAGAGTGAAGTAAGTCAGAAAGAGAAAAACAAATACCGTATGCTAACACATATATATGGAATCTAAAAAAAAAAAAAAAAAATGGTTCTGAAGAACCTAGGGGCAGGACAGGAATAAAGACGCAGACATAGAGAATGGACTTGAGGACACGGGGAGGGGCAAGGGTAAGCTGGGACGAAGTGAGAGAGTGGCATGGACTTATATATACTACAAAATGTAAAATAGATAGCTAGTGGGAAGCAGCTGCACAGCACAGGGAGATCAGCTTGGTGCTTTGTGACCACCTAGAGGGTTGGGATAGGGAGGATGGGAGGGAGACGCAAGAGGGAGGAGATATGGGGATATATGTATGTGTATAGCTGATTCACTCTGTTATAAAGCAGAAACTAACACACCATTGTAAAGCAATTATACTCCAATAAAGATGTTAAAAAAAAAATTCTATAGGACTCTCACTCCCCTAAAATCAACTTATGCTAATAGTTAGCATCAAAGTATGTCTTGGGTGAGTTTGTGGCAGAATTCAAAGGAGAATCTATCATAAAGACCATCTGGATTAGCTTTTTGGAGAAGGAGGTGAGTTGATGAGACTTTAAGGATGAGTAGGATTTGAATAAAGTGAGGACCAACATATGAGGCATGCTGGCAATAGCAGGTTATGGGTTCTTCTGGATAATTTGAGCCATCCAGGAGCTGGACTTATTGTCTGGGGTTATTTAGGGGCATTTGCTTAAATGCCATTTAAGCCAGAATTGAATATTGATTTGACAAATGAGTTCTGAAATCCGGTAGGCCCAGATTTTAAGGCTGGGTTCACTCCTACAGTCTTGGGTAATTTACTTAACCATTCTCAACAGGTTCCTGAAACAGGTGAATGTTGCATACCACGTGAAGTGGTATTGAAGATAAAATTATGGCATTTATTTATTCAACCAATATTCTTTATGCCGTCTTTGCACCAGGTACATAGAATTCAAAAATTCTAGGCAGTAAAGTATAAATGTAAACAGACAAAAATGATTATGTAAATTGTCCACCTCATGGCAAAAAAATCAATTAATGATGGTTTTTAATTTGATGCTTTACGGGAGAGGAGCTGAAGTGGTAGGAATTGTGATTAAGGAATATAGATCTGTCCTGGGTGAGTAGAAGGAGTGGGGTGGGCAGAGAGCTTGGAGGCAGAGAGACCAGCTGAGCAGCTTTTGTACCAGACCACATAATAAGAGTGTCAGCTAGGGTGGGGGCAGTGAAGACGAAAATCGCCGAGGGGAAGAGTTCACGATGGCACATTCTCCCCTAGAATTTTACGCCAACATATCCAAGAATAGCTCTGAGTTCACAGTCTCACCCATCACGAAAGAATCATCACTAGACTTTCCACTGAGTATATATTAAGGCATCGTGACCTTTATTTACTTCTGAGAACAGCAGTTTTCCCAGGATCCCAGTTGGGAAAGAGGCTTATAAATAAACCATTTTGCTTGTTCACTGAACTAGACTGTCATTCGCAGTGATGTGCTGACTCAGGTGATGCTGAGTGAGCCCGAATGTTAACGTGAAGGTCTTTGAGGGGAAAAGAAACAACACTGCTCTTCCCCTTAAGTTAGAGGAAGCAAAACTGAGGAGGCTGTGGTTTTAGCTCATTAAATGATCTCAAGTGTGTTTGTCAAATGCCTCGTCAAGAGTTTTATTATCGACAAAGGGATTCTCTTTTCTCTAACTGTACATACCTTAGAGCCTAAGAAATTGTCTGTTCTAAAAGTAAATAAACCACTGATCCCCTCCCTGCAAAGGTAGGACTTCTTGATTTTTAAGACATAAGCTTAGTTGGAGGAAGAAAGCAATGACAGTAGCAAGAGTAAACAGTATTTATGGAGCTCTTACCAAATGCTGGAGCACTCACCATTTGCTACGTGCATTATACATCTGAATTAATTCAATTAACAGTTAATGGAAAACTTACTATGTGCCCCTCCATGAGGGACCCAGAAACTTCATTAGGAATAAGAGAATAGTTATCGTCAAGAAAAGACCAACACCATCTTAAAGTAGAAGCTCATAAGGTTAAACTATACTTTCCCAGTAGAATATTGATAAGAACTTGACCAGAGCTTACTGTCTGCCCACATTGCCTTCCCTGTCTTGATATCATGGAAATCCTCCAGGAAAATTGCAAACTCTCCTCCTATTTTCCAAGTCAGGACCTCCTTTCTTTCTTTGACTTCATAACCTTTTGTTCCTTCTTGTCAGTCGTTTCTGATTCACTCTCATCATTACCAACCGATCCCTTCCCCTCTTATTTTCCACTTCTCCACCCTGCCAGGAATCTCAGTAGTACATCTTGGTGAAACCACAGAATGAGCACTGCCCTGGGGTCGTAGTGTCTGGGTTCAGATTTTGGCTCTGAGCTTTATTATCTGTATGACCTTGACAAAAATCTTTAACCCCTCTGAGCCTCATCTATAAAAGGAATGAACAGTGCTTAACAAGGTAGTGTGATAATTCAGTGTGATTTTAGATAGATAGGTAGATAGATAGGTGATAGATAAGAGATACACATACATACATCAATATAGATATATAAGTATATACATGTATATGTCAATATCTACATAGATACACATATGTAAATGTCAATGTATACATATATAGTTGATGACATACAAATTGCAATCTGTAGTTTTTTTTTTTAACATCTTTACTGTAGTATAATTGCTTTACAATGGTGTGTTAGTTTCTGCTTTATAACAAAGTGAATCAGTTATACATATACATATATCCCCATATCTCCTCCCTCTTGCATCTCCCTCCCATCCTCCCTATCCCACCCCTCTAGGTGGTCACAAAGCACCGAGCTGATCTCCATGTGCTATGCAGCTGCTTCCCACTAGCTAGCTATTTTACATTTGGTAGTATATATAAGTCCATGCCACTCTCTCACTTCATCCCAGCCTACCCTTCCCCCTCCCCATGTCCTGAAGTCCATTCTCTACGTCTGTGTCTTTATTCCTGTCCTGCTCCTAGGTTCTTCAGAACCTTTTTTTTTTTTTTTTTTTAGATTCCATATATATGTGTTAGCACACAGTATTTGTTTTTCTCTTTCTGACTTACTTCACTCTGTATGACAGACTAGGTCCATTCACCTCACTACAAACAACTCAATTTCGTTTCTTTTTATGGCTGAGTAATATTCCATTGTATATATGTGCCACATCTTCTTTATCCATTCATCTGTCGATGGACACTTAGGTTGATTCCATGTCCTGGCTATTGTAAATAAAGCTGCAATGAACATTGTGGTACCTGACTCATTTTGAATTATGGTTTTCTCAGGGTATATGCCCAGTAGTGGGATTGCTGGGTCCTATGGTAGTTCTATTTTTAGTTTTTTAAGGAACCTCTATACTGTTCTCCATAGTGGCTGTATCAATTTACATCCCCACCAACAGTGCAAGAGGGTTCCCTTTTCTCCACACCCTCTCCAGCATTTATTGTTTGTAGATTTTTTGATGATGGCCATTCTGACTGGTGTGAGGTGATACCTCATTGTAGTTTTAATTTGCATTTCTCTAATGATCACTGATGTTGAGCATCCTTTCATGTGTTTGTTGGCAATCTGTATATCTTCTTTGGAGAAATGTCTGTTTAGGTCTTCTGCCCATTTTTGGATTGGGTTGTTTGTTTTTTTGATATTGAGCTGCATGAGCTGCTTGCATATTTTGGAGATTAATCCTTTGTCAGTTGCTTCATTTGCAAATATTTTCTCCCATTCTGAGGGCTGTCTTTTTGTCTTGTTTATGGTTTCCTTTGCTGTGCAAAAGCTTTTAAGTTTCATTAGGTCCCATTTGTTTATTTTTGTTTTTATTTCCATTTGTCTAGGAGGTGGGTCAAAAAGGATCTTGCTGTGATTTATGTCATAGAGTGTTCTGCCTGTAGTTTTCTTAATTAGCTATTCATTTGCCTATTTACCATATTCTTAGCGCAAAATTGCAAGCTCCATTAGGAAAGAAAATTGGTCTGTCTTGCTATTGTACCATCTTTAATGCCTAGAACAGTTTCTGGAACATAGTAGGTATTCATTAAATATTTTTGCAAAAATAAATGTATGAATCGTTGATGTTTAATAAGTATTTGTCTCTTTCTGAGCTTCATACATGGAGATTTTCGCTTCTGTTCCCCAGCTACGACCTGAAGGAAAGTTGCATAATGACTTCGTAACAAATTTATGATTTCCAGTCTTAGCTAGGCTCTAAGTGTTTCTTGATAACTCTTTAACTTGTGTCTACTCAATATCCTTTGTTTTTTTTCCAAGGCAGCTGTTTCTAACCATCATCTTTTACCTTGAGTTTTCCAGTTCTCCAGTCTACTCTCCCTTCTGCCCATCTACAGGGAAAAATAAGAGCCCCTATGCTTTCACTCGGCCTTTTCTGTCCCTTCAGCCTTGTGATGGTTAATTTTATGTGTGAAGTTGACTGGGCTAAGTGATGCCTAGATGGCTGGTAAAACATTATTTCTGGATGTGTCCGTGAAGGTGTTTCTGGAAGAGATTAGCATTTGAATCAGCAGACTGAGTAAAGGCACACCAGTGTGGGTGGGCATCATCCAAGCCAATGTTGAGGGTTGAACAGAACAAAAAGGGAGAGAAAAGGTGAATTTGCTGTCTGCTTGAGCTGGGGCATCCATCTTCTCCTGCCCTCAGAGATTGGTTCTCAGGCCTTTGGACTGGGGCTGAATTACAGCACCAGCTCTCCTGGGTCTCTAGTTTATAGATGGCAGATTGTGGTACTTCTTGGCCTCCATAACCACGAGTCAATTCCTATAATAAATAAAGTATATCTATATATCTAGATAGATAGGTAGATAGATACTATTGCTCTGTTTCTCTTGAGAACCCTGATTAATACATGTCTCCTTTCTGACCATGCTCCAACTCTCTCCCACCTTCAGTCTCTTTTTTCCCCCTCAGTCTATGTGAAAGTGCCCTCCACTAATCTCTGATGGAATTCCTCAAAGACATTATTTCTTGTTTGCTTCACATGTGTGAAGGGAAACACAAACAAAGGCAGACTATGAAAAAGAATGCATGGTTGGTTTTATAAGGATTAACATGAAACTTGTAGGTGAGCAAAAGCCAAGTATTCTTACCTAGCAAAGCTGTCCTCCTTGGTAGCACCTAAGCCCTGGGATCTGGAAGAAACAAAAACACAGATATCAGATGGAAGTTGTACTACCTTAGGTTTACATAGCCCATTAAAATGATGTTTGCCACAGCATCAAACCACATGACAATCCTGGAAACAGAGGCTCAGAGAACTGAAATGATTTGTTCAAGGTCACAACCTTCATAACTTTCATGGTTGCATGGGGACACTGGATTGTCTCACATGAAATCCCAGGCTTTCTCCACCAGACCCCTTGGACCTCTATTGGCCTGAGCCCATGTCACAGAACCACAGACACCTATTTTATGTTCCAGTTTTTGCCCTAGTCCTTTCTTTTATGACCGGACCCCCGAAAGGCTATAATTCCAGATGCATCTAGTGTAGTAGCTAAGCATACTGTCTCAGGAGCCAGGGTTCTGCTTTCATAGCCTGTCTGTAACAATCACTAGCTGTGCAGTGTTCAGCAATTTCCTTGATCTAGTCGCCCCTTCTCTGTAAGATGGAGACAATTATATCCTAATACCACACACTCATCTGAAGATAAGATGAAGTAATACATATAAAGCACTTAGAATTGTGCTTGGAATACAGAAAGCACTACATACGTGTGAACGCATCTTATGTAAGCAGGGAATGTGTGGTGAGTTTTTCCTTCCTCGGTGTAACACGTGGTTCACTTTGAACAGCAGGTCGTCAGATACACATTTCTCGAGAGCCTACTAAGCACCATCTTATTTTTTCTTGGCTCTGTCCTGATATGCTTTGCCTGATTTTTGACGTACCGATGCCATTCCTCAGTCTGCTTTGGCAGATTCTTTAACATGGTTGGTCGCTACCTGATTTGGTCCCCTTTGCCTCCCTGTAAATCTCTCTCCTATCCTTGCCCTCGGTTTTAATCAAGGGCAGTATGGCAGGAATTATTTCTAGGAATGACCCCCAAGATCCCATGCCCTAATCCCCAGAGCTTGTGAATTCCTCCTATAATTGTGTTATTTTATATGGCACAATTAAAGAGAGGTTATCCAGGTGGTTCTAATCTATTCACATGAACCTTTAAAATAAGAGAACTTTCTTCAGCTGGTCGAAGAAGAAGAAGTCAGAACACTTAGGAGCCTGAGAGCGCACGGACATGGACGTGCTTTGTTTGTTTGAAGATGGAAGGGGCCACATGAGAAGGAATGTGGGCAGCTTCTAAGAGCAAACAACAGTCCCTGGCTGACAGCCAGCAAAGAAACGAGGACCTCCATCCCACACCTGCAAGGAACTGAATTCTGCTGACACCTGAATGAACTTGAAAGCGGGTTCTCTTCTAACACTTCCAGATAAGAGTCCAGCTGGCCCATAACTTTGTGTCAGCCTTCTGATACCCTGAGAAGAGCACAGCTTAGCCTGCCCAGGAACCCCTGACCTACACAGTACAAGGTAATGAATGAGCGTTGGGTTAAAATGCTAAGTCTGTGACCGTTTGTTTTGGCAGCGATAGAAAACTGATACTGCCAGTTTCCTCTTCAGGAAAATATCTGTACTGTCGGAAGGGAGCTAAATCCAAGGTCCTTTCCCACTACTTAAAAATGCAAAATCTCTACTTGGAAGCTGAGGCCTCCACTGAGTGTCTGGAAGTTAGGGCTGGGGAGACGGGACAAAAAGAAATGTGCAAGACAGACACCCTGCTTAATCAGAGCCTCCAGGTGGCGTTTTGGCACCTCGGCGACTCAACTACTGCTAGTTGTGTATGACGTTTGTAGAAATATTTGTAATGTATCCTTGGAGTAGATGAGTTTGTAGAAGGAAGTGTTAGGAGTATCAGCTATGGCGTCAGATGCCTCTTACTACCACTGGGCTGCTGTGTAACCTTGGCTAAAACACCTTGCCTCACCAAGCCTCACTCTTCATGTCTGTGAAATGCGGAAACTAACGGCACCAATTATAATCGTCTGTTGTGAGAATTAAGTAAGAGAATGTTTATGAAGCATTCCTTCAACGCCTGACACCTGTTAAGCGCTAAGTAAATGGTTATAACGTTATTCATGTATTTATTCAAAAATTATGTATTATTCATCTGCCCTATGCCGGGCATTGCTAGGCAGAGGAGAACATTGATGTGAATAAGGAATAGCCTCCACCCTCAAAACTCTCTTAGGGTGGTGTGTCCATATGTATCCTTTTTATTCATTCGGGTATGTAAATTTTCACGTGTGTCTGTGTGTCTTCGGAGTGTGGGTGTTGTGAACACTGCATTCCCTGAAACCACCAAAGAACAAAGTCCTGCGTTCAGACCTCAGGGGGGAGGGTGGGGGTAACAGACGCAGCCATCCGTCTTTCTTCTTCTGCTCAGAGCTAGGCTGCTGTTCATCCTGGGAACACTGACGGTAGAACTATTAAATCATCTCAAAGTGGTAGAGCTGGGAGGTCCCAGCAAGGCCGTCCCTCACACCCACCCCATTCTGGCCGAGAGAGGGATGTTATGCGTCATACATGCCGACAGCCGTGCCACAGGAAAAGGGCTTCCCGTGCCAAATAATGTTGCCCAGTTCTGCCCTCAGAACTGGGGAAGCAGAAAGTGATCCGTCAGCTTGATTGTCTGGGAGTCCCAGGGCTGCTCAGAGCAGACCCATTAGCTGAAAGGATAAATATTTACTCTGGGCTCATCTGAAAAACCCAGAAAAGGGATTCTGTTTTTTATCAGTAATAAAAAACACTCCCACCTAAGCTTGGATTTAGGGTTTCTTGGTCTTTAAATCTTCCCTGCCTTGAACCCCTCAAACTTCCTGTGAGAGACTAGATTAGGATTTCCTCCTGGCCCAGAGCGAGGCTGCGGGCTGGAGGAGTGAACACGAGCACAAAGGGAAATGTTCTCACAGGAGAGCGATGTTTGCTTTTCCTGAGCAAAGTACGTGTGGCCTCAGCCTGGCTCCTACAGGACACAGGTAACTGAAGTACTTGCCCTTGGGAGAGAAGATGCAGAACGTTCTCTTAAAAGGCTCCAGCTGGTGAAATAAGAGATTTTAGATAAACAGCTTTTGAGGGACCCCATTTCCTGAGCTATGCTTTGATCACATGACAACAGCGCCAGTGAAAACACTTTTGTTATCCTTTCAAGGGAGATGTTCCAGAAAGAACACTTGCCTGGGTCATGGAGGTGAGGATATGGTCAGGATGAAGGAGGAGTGGAGGAAGGGTCTGGGCTGGGAGAATCAAAGGAGCTGGGTGGGAGCTGTTCCCAGACAAACCTGCGATGTTTGTCGTTCACATCCCCCAGCCCCACTTTCCCTTTTTACGTCCCTCCCCCATCTCCTTTCTGGTAACTACACTGACCTGGCAGAAAGAGCTCAGACTGTGAAAGCAAAACAGTTGTCTTCAAGCATAGGCCCAGTTCAGGGCCAGGAATATAATAGACACTCAGAATATGCTAAATGAATGAAAGTTTCCATCATTTTTCCATCCCAGGGATGTTCTTTTACCTCTCTGAGCTTCACTTTCTCTATCTGTGATATGGGGATATTAACTCTACCTCGAGTGTGGTGTAAAGGCAAGTCAGCAGATATGACATGTTCCTAGCACAGAGACAGGCGCACTCCGGGGGCCCAGTAAGTGTTAGCATAAATTTATCATGAAAGGGGCTTTGGAACTTGGCAACTGTGCTGGGACCAGATTATCTGAAAACTGTTCCTCCAAAGGCTTACACAGGTACTCAGGCTAAGGTTTGCAAGAGATGCTGAGCACACCTGGACCAGGTGAACAAAATCAGCCTCCTTTGAGAAGGTTTGTATGCACTGTCACCGGCCTTCCAGCATCTCTGTCATACAGACCAACTAGCTTCATTAGAGCTGGGCAGCGGCTTCCCGTGCACTCCAGGGCAGTTTTATATCCTGCAGACATGAGCTGGGGATTGTCAATCCAGTGATCAATGGGAAAGCCCTTCTCTGTGCTTAGTCTATCAATGAAAAGTTTCCTCTCTCCCACCACAGGAGAGACTGCTGCACTAGTTCCACAGCATAGATTTGGCACCTATAGTATTATAGTAATCATATTCAATTCAAATTTTAGTGAAAGAATGAATGAATGTAAAGAAGTGATAGTAAATCTCTATAACCTTCCTTTGGATTCATAATGTGCTTTCTATCAGTCTCATTGGTCACTTGACTTCCAGGTTGATGTAGCATTACTCCTAGCTGCTTTGCCATCATGTGAGAACTTTGAGCTATCACAGATGTTAGCAAGACAGTTTGGCCTAGTCGCGACTGGAGAGGTGTTTACGGAAGAGAAGGAAGGCGTGACTCTCTGTCAAAGTTGTTGTTGTTGCCTAAGGAGGCTAATCTTGCCCAGATCTCTGTGCCTGTTTGGTCTGTACCCATGTTCCTCCTAAAACCCAAGGAATCAGGATGCCTTTCCCACTTGTGCTTCCAGTTCAGGACAGCTTTCCCATCTCTTCCCACCTCATAATGAAAAATTTTCCCAGAGAGTGAAGTAAATCTGGCTCAGATTCCAGGAGAGACCATATCCTGTCTCAGCCTTGAGTTGTTTGTTTTGGGGGCCTTTGAGTTTTGATCCTACCACCTATCAGAATGGAGAATGAGTATATTATTTTAGTATATTTACATCATTAACCTATTGATACATAGATTTATTTTCTCATATTAATATATTTATAGTTAATATTATTCAATATTTTCATTCTTCTAAAGATTTATTGAGTGTATAGTTTGTTCAGGCATTTTTATACACATAATTGGTGGGGTTCCTGACATTATGGAACTTATAACTCTAGAAGAGGATACATATAAACAAATAAGCGAATGTGCAACTAAGTTCAAATATGTTGGATGGTGAAAGAAAATAAACTGTGAACACTACAGAGCTTCTCTTAGAACTATTTTTATTCTGTCACTCATTCATCAAACATTTAAGTGCTTAGCACACACAAACATCCTTTTTTCGTGCTAAAGATAGGGCAGTGTATAAGATAAGATCTTTGTCCCCAGGAGCATGTACTTAGCTAGGGAGTAGGAAGTTAAATATCAAATTATACAATTAAGTGTTTTAAAGGAAAAGTATAGGGTGCTAAGAAGGTATAAAATGAGGCGTTATAACTTAGTCTCAGGCTGTCAAGAAATTCTTCTTGGTAGATAGAGTAATGGCCACCAATGAATTATATTTTGCTGTAGACACACCCTTATGAGGCCCCCTTCTCATTGATTCTGGGCTTGGCCATGTGATTAGCTTTGGTCAGTGGGACACAAGCAAATCTGAAGTGCGCAGAGGTGTGAAAAGCACTTGTGCACTGGAGCTTACCCTCTCTTGATGCTGGGAATTCTTCTGCCACCACATAAAGAAGCCCAGGCTGATCTGCATGAAGTGTTGTGGCCCAGCCAGCACCCAGCTTCCACAGACAGACGTATGCATGAGGACATCTTAAACTACCACTTACAGGGGAGATGCCAATGACTGCAACTGCATAAGTGACCCAGGTGACGCCAGCAGAAGACCTACCCAGCTAAACCCGAATCAGCCCGAATTGCTGATCAGAAAAATCATGAGCAAATTGAATGGCTGCTGCTTTAGGTTTAGGTGGCTTTGGGGTGGTTTGTCAGTCAGCAAAGGCTAAATGATATAGAAATAGATACTATAAGTGGGCTGTTTTTATAGAAAAATCTAACATACGAGTTAAGAGCTTTTGGACTGGGCAATGGATAGAGGATGGAAAGTGGTGAGGAAACTGTTATCAGAGTCTTATAAAATGGTGAAAACCAATTCATAGAGTCTGGAGAAGTGCTAAGGAAACGGCTTTTGGAAGTTAGAAAACAGTTGATTTGTTTTTTGTAGCAGTGCCAAATTGCCATCTGAGTTAACTGGAAGAGAATATTCCTAATATTCCTAATAAATTTGCTGATCTGGCTAAGGAAATTACCAGAAAGAATGTTAAAAGTGTCAATTGGCTTCTTTTTCCTACATATGGTTAGGTACAGGAAGAGAGAGATGAGCTAAAGAGAGAACTATTCATTTTGTAAACAGTGTAGAGGGACTATAATGTAACCAAGACTTTCTGAGTTGGAAAGTAAAACTCTTTCACAGCTCTTTTTCAAGCAGGACATGGCCTCAGGTTAAAGATTAAATCAAGGATACAGCTTCACAATTCTTTGTTAATATCTCTAAAATATTTAAAGTTATGCTTAATAGACCCTCTCAGCTAGACAAAACTGCTTCTAAGAATTTTAATGGCTTCTTCCTGTTGAAGCATAATCCCAAAACAGCCCTGATAAGTCTAGTACAAGAAGACTATCTCAAAAAGGAATTGTGGATGTGGATTTTGACTACTAGAGTGGATGCAATGTGATACATAGCAAACCCCAAAAGGTTTTAAGGGAGTTATACAATCTAAGATGAAAGGAAATGGGACCTTCCTCCAAACCCCCATTTTTCTTTGAATAAGAGTATTTATTCAGTATTTTACTACAGGAGAATAGTAGTCTAAGGAACCTATCCTAGTGAGCACAGCCAGAATAGGGAGAGGCCTGACAACATACACCTTGTTGTACTTTATAATTTCGATAAACCAGTGACTATTCTTTTTGCCTTCCATTCCTTCCCTTTTTGAATGAAAGTATATATTGCAGTTTTTCTGTTTCTGTTTCACCATTGTAGTTAGTTACTTGGCAGTAGATAACTTGTCTTTTTATTTCTCATGTCTCTGCATTAATAAGGATCATAGCCAAGGAACTGCTCTCAAGGAGCTTCATCTGCATCTAGACTGAATGCAGATTACAAGATCAGAGACTTTGAGACTAATACCATGATTGAATGATATCTGGGGACTCTTGTTAGGGAGTTAATATGTTTTCTGAATTAGAGGGGCATGAATCATTGGGGCCAAAGGGAAAACTGTGGTAAACCCCTTATTTATCATGACTCTATGTATGCATGCCCTTGGGTAGTCCCTTCCCACGTGACTCTGGGCTTGGCCCTGTGACTTGTTTTCACTGATGGAACATCAGAAGGTGTGATGCAGGCAGTCACTTTGTGCATTGAAACTTGCTTTTTCTTGCTGCTGGGGACTCTGCATCCATGTGAAGAAGTGCAGGCTAGTCACTGGAGATATATGGCCCAGATGAAAGCTTACATATGCCAGATAAGTGAATCTTAAACTATCCTCAGTTGATGATCGAAATAGCTGAAACTGCATCAGTGATCCTAGGGGCCAAGCAGAAGAAATGCCCAGCCCACATTGTGTACCCACAGTTTCATGAGAATAAAATAGCTTTTTAAGCCACTAGGTTTTGAGGCAGTTGGTTACTCAGCAAAGGTATATACAGCTTTTCTGAGGCAATGACATTTAAACTGGAATATGAAGGCTCAGTGGAGATTAGTTAGGCAAGGCAAGGAGAAGCAATTTTCCAGGTAGAGGGAATAGCATAGATGAAGAACTACTCATGTGGTGAGTTTGAGTTGCATGGAAGTAGATCAGAGTGCATAGAACAAGAAGAGTGAAAATAGTATGAAATAAGTTTGGTGAGGCAAGCGGTAGACAGATTATGCATGGCTTCTGTATTCATTAGCTATTGCCACAATACTGCTGTATACTAAAACACCCCAAAATTCCCCAAAATTCAGTGGCTTTATACAGTCATTACTCATCATGCTTCTGCTATCAAATTTAGGATCAGCTGCTGTGAGCTGGGCTCAGCGGGGCAGCTCTGTTTCCGGATGCTGGTGATTCTGGGCTTGACTCCTCACTGTGGTTTGAATGCAGGTCTTTTCCACATGGGTTTATGCTTAGGCCCAGGCTGAGAGGCAGTAACTACCTAGAAAACTCTTTTCATGGTGACAGCAGAGGTGCAAGAGAGAAACCTAACCACGCAAGCACGTTTTTGTTTATATCTCATCTGTGAATATCCCATTGGCCAAGGCAAGTCACGTGGGTGAACCCAAAGTCAAGAGCAGGAAGTACGTTTCAATCGCCAAAATTTACAGTGGAATACTTTTGGTCAAAGCAAGTCACACTGTTCATAACAGCACTATTTATAGTAGACAAAAAGTGGAAACAATCCAAATGCACATTAACTGGTGAATGGATTTTAAAAATGCATATCCATATAATGGAATATTCTTTGACGATAAAAAGAAAAAAGTATTGATACCTGCTACAATATGTATGACCGTCAAAGACATTATGCTAAATGAAAGAATCCAGACACAAAGGACTGCATATTGTATGGGTACATTTATATGAAATTTCTCAAAAAAGGCAGATCAATAGGTCAAAACCTGTATCAGTGGTTACTCGGGGCTGAAGGTTAGAGTGAGAAGTACTGCAAAGGGACAAAAGGTTGCTAGAAATATTCTAATACTGGATTTGGGTGATGACTACACAACTGTATTAATTTAATAAAAATCATTGAACTGCTCACTTACAATAAGTGAATTTTGTTATATGTAAATCATATTTCCATACTGGTATTAAAATGTGTAGCTAATGGAACGAAAGATACCTTGACATTGTACTTATAACAGTGAAACCTTTTCGAAAGCACTATTAAATAATTACTTTATACAATGTAAAAATATTTTCAAAACTCTGGCTGACTGCTGTCTCTTTAAGCAATTGTTGAGGTAAAATTTTTTCTTCAAAAGTATTATGCCGAATTTTACAGTCATTTTCCTTAGTTAATCAACTTTGGCTGTAAATAATAAACATTTTTTTTATTTCGTTCTTTGAGCTACTGCATTTTAAGTTAGTGCATGTGGTCTTAAAAATTGGCACACATGAAAGCAGCTGCAATTAATGAAGTATGCTCTACTTACTGACTTTTCATATAATATGTACAACAGAAACATGCTCTTATAAACAGGTCGAGAACTGTAAAATGTTCACTGATTGCTGGAATTTGTTCTTCTGTTTGGAATAAAAGTGGATTTAACAGTCAGAATAGCTACTCAAGGGGTAATAGAAGCAGGAAGAGGGGACCTCTGTTATTAGCTAATCTAGCAATTATCCCCAAATCGGAGCTTATGTTCTACATGAATATCAACTGAGTTTGTTGAGGAGGTGCAGCTGGAGACGTGAAAACAGCTGTCTACTCTAATGCAAAATTCCTTTGGTTAGGAGAATGCACTAACATTAATCTAAGAGGTGTAGAATGAACTTAATTCTCTAAGTGGAAAATGCTGAATTCTGTCACAGGCCAACAGCAATTCTTCATACTTCCTTTCAAAGCACATGGAGCATGTGCCCACTGTGACGTTATCTCATTTACAAACTCTTCCAAATTATTGTTTACAAGTTAAGCATTTATACTGAAACTAGGTGAACATGCCTGAGATCCTGGTCAAGGGTGAGCTTAGGAAATTGCTTCTTCTACATTCTCTTTCTGTTAAGAGGTTTGGGAGGAAGTTACAACTAAGAATGAACACAAGAGTAATTGAAGGTCTCAACTTACAAAACGTCATCACAGACCTCACCTCTAAGCTAATAAATATTCATCAAGAACTTTCATGAACCCCATTCATTCTTCTAGGTATTCTACTCATATTATTTCATTCAAACTGCCTTTGAAGAAATTCTTGTTCAAGTTCTTAAGTAGTTCCTATACTTATTTGGTTCTCAGTTTTTGTGAAATCTGTATCATTACAATGTACATTCAAGGGTTCAGGAACTTGAAGTGCTTATTTTTTTAGTTGAAGTATAGTCAATTTATAATGTTATATTAGTTTCAGGTGCACAACATAGTGGTTTGATACTTTAGATTATCCTCAGAGTTATTATAAAATATTGGCTATATTCCCTGTGCTTTACGTTACATACTTGTATGTTATTTTATACCCAGTAGTTTGTATCTCTTAATCAATCCCCTTCCTCGATTTTGCCCCTCCCCAACCTCTCTCCACTGGTAACCGTTAGTTAGTTTTCGATAACTATGAGTGTTTCTGTTTTCTTATGTTCATTCATTTTGTTTCTTAGAGTCCACATATAAGTGGAAACATACAGCATTTGTCTTTATCTGACTTACTAAGTATAATACTCTCCAGGTCCATTCATCTTGTTGCAAATGGCAAAATTTCATTATGTTTTTACTATATTTTGTTGTGTGTGTGTGTATGTGTAATCAAATCTTCTTTATCCAGTCACCTGTTGATGGATACTTAAGTTGCTTCCGTATGTTGGCTATTGTAAATAATGCTGTTATGAACATTGGGGTGCATACATCTTTTCTAATTGGTGTTTTCATTTTCTTCAAATATATATACCCAGGATTAGAACTGCTAGATATTATGGTAGTTCCATTTTTAATATTTTGAGGACTCTCCATATGTTTTCTAGAGTGGCTGCAAAAATTTACATTCCCAATATACCAACAGTATATTAGGGTTCCCTTCTCTCCACATCTTTGCCAACATTTATTATTTGTTGTCTTTTTGATTATAGCCATTCTAAAAGGTGTGAAGTGATATCTCATAGTGGTTTTGATTTGCACTTCCCAGATGATTAGTGATGTAGAGCATCTTTTCATGTGCCTGTTGGCCATCTGTATGTCTTCATGAAAAAATATTTATTTGGCTCTTCCCATTTTTGAATCAATCTTGTTTATTTTGATACTGAGCTGTATGAGCCATTTATATATTTTTTTGATATTAACCCCTTATCAGACATATAATTTGCAAATATCTTCTCCCATTCATTAGATTATTTATTTTTGTTGATGGTTTCCTTTGCTATGCAAAAGCTTTTAAGTTTGAATAGTTCTCATTTATTTATTTTTGCTTGTTTCCCTTGCCTGAAAAGATAGATGCAAAACAACATTGCTACGACTTCTGTCAAAGAGTGTACTGCCTATGTTTTTTTCTGGGAGTTTTGTGGTTTCCAGTCTTACATTTATCTTTAATCCATTTGAGTTCATTTTTGTATATGGTATGAGAAAATGTTCTAAATTCCAATCTTTTATATGTAGCTGTCCAGTTTTCCTAACACCACTCATTGAAGAGAATGTCTTTTCCACCTTATGTATATTCTTGTCTCCTTTGTCACAGATTAATTGACCATAAGTGTGTGGGTTTATTTCTGGGCTCTCCATTTTGTTCCATTGATCTGTGTCTGTTTTTGCTCCAGTACCATGCTATTTTGATTACTTTAGCTTTTTAGCATAGTCTGAAGTCAGGGAGCATGATACCTCCAGATTTGTTCTTTTTCTTCAAGATTGCTTTGTCAATTTGGGGTCTTTTGTTGTTCCATACAATTTTTAGGATTATTTGTTCTAGTTCTGTGAAAAATGTCATAGGTATTTTGAGAGGGATTGCATAGAATCTGCTTTGGGTCGTATGGAAATTTTAATTAAATTCTTCAAACCCATGAACATGGAATATCTTTCCATTTCTTTGTATCATCTTCAATTTCCTTCTTCAGTGTCTTATAATTTTCAGAACATAGGGCTTTCATCTCCTTAGTTAAGTTTATACCTGGGTACTTTATTCTTTTTGATGTGATTGTAAGTGGGATTGTTTTCTTGCTTTCTCTTTCTGATAGTTCATTATTATTGTGTAGAAAAGCAACAGATTTTTGTATATTAATCTTGTATCCTGTGACTTTACTGAGTTCATTCATTCTAATGGTTTTTTCAGTGGAGACTTTAGGGTTTTCTATATATAGTATTATGCCATCTGCAAATAGTGATAGGTTTACTTCTTCCCATCTAAGTTGGATGCCTTTTGTTTCTTTATCTCATCTGATTACTGTGGCTAGAACTTCCAATACTATGTTAAATAGAAGTGGTGAGAGTGGGCATCCTTGTCTTATTCCTGATTTTAGAGGAAAAGCTTTCCGCTTTTCACCATTGAGTATGATGTTAGCTGTGTCATAAATGGCCTTTATTGTCTTGAGAAATGTTCCCTCTATACAACCTTTGTTGAGAGGTTTTAATCATAATTGGGTTTCGAATTTTGCCAAATGCTTTTTCTGCATCTATTGACATGATCATGTGATTTTTATCCTTTCTTTTGTTAAAATGGTGTATCATATTCATTTTTTGGATATTGAACCATTCCTTGCATCCCTGGGATAAATCCCACTTGCTCATGGTGTATGATCCTTTTTATGTATTGTGGAATCTGGTTTGCTAATATTTTCTTGAGGATTTTTGCATCTGTATTCATCAGGGATATTGGCCTGTAATTTTCTTTTTTGTTCATAGTGTCTTTGGTATGTGGGTAACTAAATGTGGCCTCTTAGAATGAAATTGGGAGCATTCCTTTCTCTTCAATTTTTTGGAATAGTTTGTGGATAGGTATTAATTCTTCTTTACATGTTTGGTAGAATTTCCCTGTGAAGCCATCTGGTCCTGGGCTTTGTTTTTTGGGAGTTTTTTGATTACTGATTCAATTTCAGTACTATTAATTGTTTTGTTCATATTATCCGTTTATTCCTGATTCTGTCTTAGAAGATTGCATGTTTCTAGGAATTTGTCAATTTCTTCTACGTTGTCCAATTTGTTGGCATATAACTGTTCAGAGTATTCTCTTATGAGTTTTTTGTATTTCTGTGGTATTGGTGGTAATTTCTCCTCTTTCATTTCATATTTTGTTTATCTGGCTCCTCTCCCCCTTTTTTAATGCACCTAAAGGCTCATCCAATTTGTTTATCTTTTCTTAAAAACAGCTCTTGGCTTCGTATTTTTTATTTTTTCTCTATTTCATTTATTTTCTCTCTGATCTTTATTATTTCCTTCCTTCTGTTGACTTGAGGCTTTGTTTTTCTTTTTCTTATTCCTTTAGATGGTAGGCTGTGTTCTTTATTTGAGATTTTTTTTGTGTTTTGAGGTATGATATAAACTTCCTTCTTAGAATTGCTTTTGCTACGTCTCATAGATTTTGGAAAGTTATGTTTTTATTTGTATTTGTCTCAAGGTTTTTTTTGATTTCCTCTTTGATTTCTTCATTGACCCATTGCTTTTTTTTTGTAGTTGCATGTTGTTTAGTCACCACGTGTTTGTGGTCTTCCCATTTTTCTTCCTGTAATTGATGTCTAGTTTCATACAGTTGTGGTTGAAAAAGATGTTTGATATATTTTCTATCCTCTTAAGTTTGCTGAGACCCATGGCCTAGCATGTAATCTATCCTGGAGAATGTTCCATATGCCCTTGAAATGAATATTTGTTTTGCTGTTTTGGGATGGAATGTCCTGTAGATATCAAGTCCAGTGCATCTATTTTGTCATTTAAAGCCACTGTTTCCTTATTTTCTGTCTGTATGATCTGTCCATTGATCTAAGTAGGGTGCTAAAGTTTCCTACTATTACTGTATTATTGTCAGTTTCTCCCTTTATTTACTTTAATATTTGCTTTATATATTTAGGTTCTCCTGTACTGTGTGCATATATATTTATGAATGTTATATCCTCTTCTTTTACCCCTTTATCATTATATAACACCCTTATTTGTCTTTTATCGTACCCTTTGTTTTAAAGTCTACTTTGTCTGATATGGATATTGGTAGCTCTGCTTTCTTTTCATTTCCATTTTTATGGAATATCTTTTTCAATCCCCTCACTTTCAGTCTGTGTGTGTCTTTATCTCTGAGACAAATCTCTTAGCATATAGATGGTGTTGTTTTTTTACTCAAATCATCCACTCAATATCTTTTGA
The DNA here is from genome assembly GCF_028564815.1 of Eubalaena glacialis. NCBI lineage: Eukaryota > Metazoa > Chordata > Mammalia > Artiodactyla > Balaenidae > Eubalaena > Eubalaena glacialis. The sequence goes on from NC_083732.1 coordinate 77,679,789, forward strand.
CTGGAGCTTCAGTCCATTAATATTTATAGTGATTATTGACAAGCATATGCTCAGTGCCATTTTGTTATTTGTTTTATGGTTGTTTTTATAATTTTTCTCTGTTCTTTCCTTCTTTTAGTCTCTTGTGATTTGATAATTTTCTTTAGTGTTATTTTTGTTTCTTTCTCTCTAGTTTTTGTATATCTATTGTAGTTTTTTGATTTGTGGTTACCATGTTGTTCATATATGCTGACCTACAACTATATCTACTTGTTTTAAACTTAGTCATTTAAATTCCAACACATGTTAAAAGCTTTACATTTTTTACTCCCTCCCCACCATGTTTTGTGTTTTTATGTTATATTTTACATCTTCATGCCTATCCCCTAACTGTATTGTAGTTATAGTTGATTTTACAATTTTTGTCTTTTAACTTTTAACCTCCATACTAGCTTATTTAAGTGCTCAATCCACAGGCTTTACTATAGGATTGCCTTTACCAGTGGGATTTTTCCCTTCCTATAATTTCTTATTTTCTGTTGCACAACTTTTCTTGTTCAATTAAAGGTAGATCCTTTAACATATTCTTCTGCTTTCTCATTGTTTAACTTGCTCTCTCTCTATGAAATTAGGTAAAACAGTTACCTTATCCCAGTCTTGAAGGTGTATCCTTGTGTGGAAGTGTCCTTATGCAGTCTGCATCTGCCCAGTGATTTGGTGGGAGAACTGTATCTGAAGTGAGCATGTACTGCACTGTCCCCTGGGGTGTGCTGACAGCCACTTTCTTGGTGGGAGATAAGGCTGGAGTTGGAGAGGCTAGAGGCAAAGCCAGGTGCAAGCCAGGGCTTCTCCTATGCTCAGTGGCAGTCATTGCCCTAATGGGGGCTGGGGTTGATGGGCTGAACCTAAGGGGCGGGGTCAGGTACCCTGAGGGAATTGGGTTTCTCCCAGGAGTGATGGCAGTCTTTGCCTTGGTTGGGGGTGTAGCCAGTGACCAGAGTCTTGGGGCTGCACTTCTGTGCTTCCCCCGCTTCCCATCTCTGGTGTGCACACCTTGGTTAGAGAGGCAGGGTTGGTGCCACACCCCTGAGCTGGCCCTGCCCCCTCCTAAGTACATACAGGGATGAGTGCTCTGATGTCGGTCTGCACCCTGGAGCTAGTTTCGCTCCCTCTGGAGTGTGTGCAGATACACAGGAGCTGTCAATGGCTATCTCCAGTCAGAGGCAGGGCCAATGTGTGAGCCAGCTCCATTCTCTCCAAGTGTGCACACTCTTGTTGGCTGGCAGCCTCCACCCTAGTGGGGAGCAGTGCTGGAGCAGGAACCTGTTGTGAGCTGGGGGTCATCCTGGGGTGGTTTTGGCAAGCTGGCCAGAGCCCCAGGCAATGCTCAGTCTGCTGCCTCTATGCTGTGAGTAAACAAGACTGTGTGCATGCCCTTCAAGAGTGGAGTCTCAGTTTCTTACAGCCCTCTGTTAAGCCCCATGGGTTTTCAAACCAGCCAAGGGGGCTCATCTTCCCAGTGTCGGACCCCAGGGCTGAAGTGCCTAATATGCGGCTCAAACCTCTCATTCCTCAGGGAGGATCTTTGAGCCTGCGACACCCTGCTCCTCTTCTGTGTCCCCTCCTGGGGGTGTGGCCCCAACCACTTCACTTCTCGTGCCCTCCTACTGGACTCTGTGGCTCTTTCTCTGCATCCTTGGTGGTAGGAGAGTCGTTCTTCTAGTCCCCAGGTCAGTTTCAGAGAGAGTCACTCTATATGTCGTTGTAGTTTGTTGTTTATTTTTTCTTTATTCCCTTAAACCTTTTTGTTTTGTTTTGTTTTTTGGAATTGTATTTCATTTATTTATTTTTATACAGCAGGTTCTTATTAGTTATCTATTTTATACGCATTAGTGTATATTGTAGTTTTGATTTGTTCATGAGGGGAGGGGAGCCCAGCATCTTCCTGCTCTGCCATCTTGATCTCTCTCAGGTGCTTATCATTAAATGACTTCCCCAAGATTGCAAATGGTCTGGGGAGACAGGCAGGCCTAATCAAATACTGATTATATTGCCTCATAGCTCTGATTTGGGGCATGTTTCTTTAAATTTCAAAGTTTCAAAGTCCTCATCTAAGAGGAGATTTAATGATACATATTTCTTGAGTTTAAATGAGAAAATCCTCTCTTGACTCCAGTTCAACCTCCATCTACTGCTCTTCTTCCTTTAACAGAAAATTTTATTTAAAGAGTTTCCACATTTTGTCTCAGATTTTTCTCCTCCACTTTTTTCTACTTAATTTATGCTCACTTGTCAGTCACTCTATCAAGAGTTCTTACCATGATCAACAATCACCTGTCTATTGCATGATTTCAATGCCCTTCTTTCTATCCTTCCACTCCTGTCCTGTCAAATTCTAAACCGGATCATATCAGTCCTCTGCTCTGTGTGAAAAACTCCAATGGCTCCCATTTCATGCAGAATAAGATGCAAACAATCTACTCACTTCTCTCTGGCTTTGTTTCCCACCACTCTTTCCAGGCTCATCCATTTAGACCTTGTTGGCATCTTACTCCTCCTAAAATATGTCAGGAATCCTCCTCCTTCTCTCTTTTTTCATTTTTCCGTTTTCCTGAAATTTCTTCTCTCTGTAATTCACTGGATGATGACTCCACACCTTCTGATTCAATTGTCAAAATTGCAGTGAGGATTTCCCTAACTATCCTGTTTAAACCTGCAGCCCTTCTACCCACCAGCACATTCTCTCTCCCTCCCTCCCTCCCTCCCTCCCTCTCACCCTCTCTCCCCCTCTCCCTGTCCCTCTCTCTCCTTCCCCACCCCTCTCTCACGAACACACACACACACACACACACACACACACACACACACACATATTATTTAGGAAATGAAATCTCTAAGAGATTAAAGAACATTCCCACCATTATAATGGTTCATGTAGTTAGTGGCAAAAGTGAGTTTCAGGCCTCCAAACTTCTATTCACTGTAGAAGAAACATTGGGTTAAGAGCTAGGAGGGCCATGTTTAAAGGCCCTGCTTATTTGCAGGACCTATGTGATCTTAGGAAAGCCAAGTCACCCTGCTGGGTCTACATTTCCTCATTTGTAACTGAGAGCAAAGCATGGCTATTTGTCTCCTAAGCCTCTTCCTATTCTAAGCAATTTTTTTAAAGATCTCAAATGTCACTGGGAGCTAAAGATTGTCCTATAACTCCCTCATCCACTCACGTAAGAAGTTGCATTATTTTTTTTCCAACATAGTGTTTCTGGTAAGTCAATGTAGCTGACGATCACAGGGAATAAACTACTTATCTCCGCAGTTATGTTTGACTAATTTCCTTTTTCTGAGGCAAATTGGAGAAGGAGGGCTCTGGAATTGTCTTTAGCTCTGTGGTGAACTGCTAATTCAAAACCACAGGGTGCTCTTTGAGAAACTGCAGACTTGCATCTGATAACCATTTTATGGGAATGTGCCTCGGCCCTTTAGTTGTGGTTCCCCGCAAGATGCCAAGATGAGTGCCATGCTTCCAGCAGATGAGAGCTCCATGGGGGTCTGTGCCAGAGACCTCTGACTACATCACTTGGCATTTGCTGATTTCTGCCTATTTTCTGTATAAGTGAACGTCTCTGGGCTACACTCTCATTTAAATCTTTGGTATTTCAGTGAAATTCACATGTGGTCAAGGGGAAATGCTATCTCCAGAATGATATAAAGTGAACCAAGAGAATTAGATTCTAATGTTTAAGAAAAGACATAGAGAAGTTTTCCAATCATGGCCTTTATTTAGTTATTTTTTTTAGGAAGAGTATTATCTTTGTAAGATGTCCGCACCTCCATAAGCACTGACTTTTGAATTTCTGCCCAGTAAAGGCTGAGAGGGAATTGTCAGAATAAAAAGGGAACAAAAATGAAATAATAGTTGTCAAATCCCAGGAATATGGTATGCACTTTTAAAATATAATATTTTCTTTGGGAGGCATTAAAAATGGGGAAGAGCCCTACTCTGGAACTAGACTGCCTGGTTCAAATCATAGCTCTGTCACTTAAAGCCCCAGGACTTTGAGCAAATCAGTTCACTTCTGTGCTTTGGTTTTTGCATCTATAAAATGGAAATACTAATAGTAGTATATAAGGTTCTTGTTAAGAGTACAAAGACATCTGAGATTATGAAACATTTGTGATTTCCCCTGTAGCACATTGCCTTCCATGTCCCTAGCTCCTAAAGGACCTGACTTTCTCATGCAAAAGGCAAGAGATATGTTTATTCTCTGTTTATTGATGGATTACTCTGTGCTGATACACTACATGCCGGAAAATGGGGATTAAATAATACATCCCCTTGCCCTTTAGACATTTATAGTGGGGTACAGGAAACACGCATAAAAACAAATAACTAACTATTGCTTTTAAAAGTCTAGTGTTTTTATGGAGGAAGCATGTTAATAGAAAAAAATATGTCTTGGTTTGCCGAGAAAACAATATTTGGACTCTATTTGAAATACACATTAGGGATTGGGCATTGCAGACAGAAAAAACACTAACAAGTCAGAGGCAGGAAAATACACAGTGTCTGGGAGCATATTTGCCAAGACTGCCTCATCTTTTGTTGGTCGTGTACATGTTGATCTCACCCATTATATTTAAAATGGCCTAATGGCTGGCAGAGACCCTTTCATCTCTGTATTTCCCTAGCAGAATGTCTTATATGTGATATAAGTGCAGACAATGTATGGTGGATTGGTTTTCATTGAAAATGTGATTTAGATAATTAAGTGCTATAGGATTTCAGAAGAAGGAGTAATTCATTCCATCCTGGAGGTTTCATGGACCAGTAAAGGATCAAGAGGATTTTTTGTGAGTCAGATTTTGGTAGAGAGGAATCCAATCAGAGCAAAGAACATGAGCAAATGCACTTTTAATCCCACTCTAGTTATCCTTTGGGTTCTAGGAGTCACATCATCAGAGAGGTGTATATGCTAGTTCCATGTTATTCACCGCCCCTTTGGCCAACAGTCTTTCCCTTCACCTTGAAGAGTGTCCTATTCCCAATCTACAGGGATGGAAACACAGTATTCCAGTTGACATCTACCTGTCCTCACTAATTTGTCCTGGGAATGGCAGTTAACCAATCAGACAAAATCACCCCAAAGATGACATAATCATTATCTGAGACCCTCCAAAGTTTCACAACTTTCCAGTTACATTATAAAATAATCTCCCTGTCTCCCTCTCCCTCTCTCTCTCCGCCCCCCCCCCCCTCTAGTTGGCTTATATTTTCTTTATATACTTTCAAATAAAAGATTCCACCCTAATACAAGGTGAGAAACCATCATTTTGGGAATTACCTCCTTAGAATCAGAGGTTTAAGTATCACATGGAAGGAAATTCTTATAGCTGTGACCTAAAAAACAACTAAGCAAAAAAGCCAGGATTGGACTCAGCATAAATAACTGATTAGTCAATGAGGCAGAATCTAATGTTGACTCTATTTTATTACACATATCGGATAGCCTCACACCAGCACTTGAAAGTCATACACACAAGCAACAACCTATGAAGGCTAAATGTGTAGTCCTAGTCTTTAGTGACCAGCTACGATTCTCATTAAATTTTCATTCATTCATGACCCAGTCATGAATTGATTATTACGGCATTCATTCAACAAATGACCATATGACCAGTTTGAAGAGTGTGAGAGAGATTGGGTATCTCCTAGAGAATGGGAAAGCTAACTGGTTTTAGAAATCATTCTCTTCAATTCCCGCAGGTCCCCTGAAGCATACCTCCAGCCAATGTTTCTGCCAACTACTGTTAAAATAAGTGTTGTATAATTGCTCCAGGCTATAGTGGTGTTATGACCTCTGAAATATTGTCAAAGAACTTTCACCAATTCCTAACTGCCTTCTGACCTTTACCCTCTCTTTCCTCAACCATGTACTTGAGAACCAACATCCAACCTGATGCTCTTTTAGCTACTTTGTAACACATCTAACACGTATCTTACACATCTCTGGCCAGCCATCATAACTTAAAAAAAAAAAATCCACAGGGTACAATATAAGTGGAGGAAAGGTGGCTCACAGTGAAGTGAGCAACATGGTGGCCCATTGCAGAACATCCTCAACTCACGTTAACACGGTAGAGACCATGTATCACTGGCTGAGACCTTTTACAGTGTGGCTCACCAAAGCTCACTGCTCCAACCAACTGGCTGAGAGCACAAATAAGTAAAATATATATTAAGGGCATAATGTAATGTGTTGAGATACATATAAATAAAAATATTGCAGACACAAAAAGCTTTCCACTAATCAATTCTGTATGGAGAGTCGTTCTAGGGATATATGTGTTTTAGGTGAAGGAATTGCATTAAGAAAAACCGGAGGTTAGACATGCCATGTACTACCCATTATGCCACAGAGCTGGTGCAATCCCACTTCTGGGTATATATGCAGAAGAAAGGCAATCAGTATCTCAAAGAGATATGTGGATTCCCCATGTTAATTGTAGCTTTATACACAATAGACAAGATATGGAAACAACCTAAGTGTCTACTGATGAAAGAATGGATAAATGTGTATGTGTGAGAGAGACACAGAGAGACAGAGACAGAGAAAGAGACAGAGAGAACGTGCATGCTTGTATTTATTTCTCTCTAGAAGCGGCGACCTTTCCTCAGATTTCAGTCTGTATGGTTCCCTGTAGCCTCAGGCCTTACTGGCTTGAAGAAAATTTATGATTTTGCACTCGACACTCTTCCCAGTGTTCTATATCTTAGGTAGAAATGAAACTCTTATCGTTTATTCTTTCAACAAATATTTCTGGAGAACCCATGGTGTTTCAATAACCACTTTATGCGCTGGAGTAACAGGTTGAAAGTTTAGTCTCTAACTGCCAGAAGCTCACAGTCTTTTGAAATAAACATGTCTCACATTTTAATTCAACTTAGTAAATACTCTTAAGGGAATATACGCAAAGAACTATGGGAGTATGGAACACAGAACGAACAATTCTACGCAGCAAGCTTAAACTGGGTGATAGAAACAGTTGCACCTGAGTTGGATTTTTAAAGACAAATTCTTAGCTCTGCTGTGGGGTATTTAGAAGGAAATTTCATGCAGAAGAAACCGCATTTGAGAAAGCACAGTGCTATGAAAAGTCTGTTGTGTCCAAGGAGTATTTAGCAATTTAATATGTCAGAAGCACAGGGAGCACGTGGCGTGTGTTAAGCAGACGTCGCGTGTGTAGTAGATTTTAAAGGGAAGCCAGGTGGCTTAATTTGTTGTTATTGGTTTTGATATAGTGCATATGGGACCCACAGGTACTCAGGTACTGCTGGGTAGATTCAAGTATTTATACTTAAACCGAGGGTCTCATTTTTCCTTCAATGATCAGTCTTCTCTGTTTTATAGAATAGGTAATTCATGCCCACTCTATCTTTCTTTCATTCACTGGAACTTTTCAATTCCTATCTCTAATTTAAAAAATTTAAAATTCAGTTTATATCACGTGAAAATCTATGTTTAGAGCTTCCTGCGAACGATTGAAGGAGTTAACAGTTCTGGCTGAGGTTCTTATATGGGAGTGATAGGCTAGGACTGAGGAGCTCTTTCTTCCTTTATAAAGGTCATGTGTTCTTCTTAGTCCCCACCTGACACGCTCCCCGGAGTCCTCAGATGGCCCGCTTCACAGCATTACTTTATGCCCCTGGTCCCTGTAGGATTTTGAGCGTCCTTGCTCTGTTATCTTCAAGCACAGCTTTCACGTATGTCTTCTCCCATCTCCCAAGCCTTACACAGGTCATTATACCCCAGGCGCAGTGCCTGCCAGGACTGTCTTCTTTAAATCCTTAACATCAGTGACACCCCCTGAGTTAAGTTTACCAGACACATTCACATTCATGATTTTATTTGACACTAATCTACTTAGGTGTGCATGGCAAATATGGAAAGTGTTCCATATATATATATATATATATATATATATATATATATATATATATAATGTTTTAAATATACGAGGATACTGAGGCCCATGCCAGAGCTAGTAATTACTAAAATTCAGCTTAAAAACTCACATCTTTTGTCACTTAGTGTCAGACTTTTTCTCTAAGACACTGGGCTTCGCATTTCCAGCTGTTCTTTGTATAATTCCAACCACCACTGAGCAGTCCACTCATTTCAATAGCCTCTCACCTCACTGCCTTTCTCCAGGTTTCCACACATTTTTGGTTTCCTTATTATGTCTTTTTTACTAACTTGAATTAGTCTGGAATGAAGTAAATGCAAGTTGTTTCAGTGGTTTAAACAGTTATGCTCCCATCTCCCTCCAAAATCAACAAAAACTACTGAGTCTATAAATTTAAAAGTAGAATTTAGACCAGTAATTATAGTTATGGAGTTAAAGAATTTTCAATGTTTTTTTTTTTTCTTTTCTTAGGCTTATCATCTCAGAGTAGAAATCTGAATTCCTGATCCTCTTTTTCCAGTAATTTCATGTGAGAAGTACAAATCTGTTTACCCAGCATGCCTAATGACCATTACTAGAATAAATAAGGGGAGTCAATAGACATACTCTTTGAGTCTGTCTTTCGAAACATAGTAACATCACATGACACATATTCCCAGAGGAATCAGTTGCCTTTTTAAGCAAAAGATGGGTTTTTAAGACAAATGTTTTTTTATTCCCTCCGCAACACCCAGAGAAAAATGTAAGAATTCAGACAAGATCAACTGAAAAATGCATAATGTAGGGATTTACCATTTGTGTGGCATAGAAACAACTCGCCTTTTAAAACATCATTATTTATGAATTTGACTTTAGCTGCTCTGTGTACATCTTTTCTTTTCTTTTCTTTTCTGGCCAAGTATTTGTGACATGAAAAATGGAATGGCATTTATCACTAGTTTGATACTTCTAGAAGTATATTAAGTAGAAAGAAGCTGACCTCACTAAGTGAAAGGACATCACACCTAAGAATTCAAAGAGCCGGTCACAATTACCCGCCTTGTTTTACCTGCTGTTCTACTCCACTCTGAAGCTTTTCTGTTGGAGATTGTGGCAGTTGCAGACTAAAATATGAGTTAATCCTCCTCTTTCATCATTAAGAAAAATAGGTATGGTATCCAAAACAATGATTTACATCAAATAAAATCATTCATGGCTTTGTATATGTGTGTGAGATATGTGTGTGTGTGTGTGTGTGTATATATATATATATATTTATATATGGAGAGAGAGAGAGAAATTGACTATAAGGAATTGGCTCCTGTGATTATGAAAGTGGGCAAATTCTAAAATCTGCAGGGTGAGTCAGCAGCCTGGAGACCAGAAAGACCATTAGTTTAGTTCCAGTCTGAGTTCAAAGGCCTGGGAACCAGGAGGGCTGATGGCATAGTTTCTACCCAAAGACTGGCAAACTTAAGACCCAGGAAATGCCAACATTTCAGTTCGAGTCCGAAGGCAGGAAAAAAAAGCAGATGTCCCAGTCTGAAGGCAATCAGGCATGAAAGAATTCTCTCTCACTGGGGGATGGGTCAACATTTTGGTTCTAGCCAGGCCTTCAACTGATTAGGCGAGACTCACCCACATTAGGGAAGACAATCTGCTTTACTCAGTCTGCTAATTTAAATATTCCTTTCATCCGAAACACCCCACAGAAACACCTGGAATAATATTTCACTAAATGTCAGGGCACCCCATGGTCCAGGCGAGCTGACACAGAATATTAACCATCACACAGGGCAATCCATTAAGGAAGGATATACTCCTCATAGCTCACTCAGAAGTTTTTTAAGCCTTCAGTTCCCAGCAGCTGTTAGACTGAGGGCCTCTGTGTTTTACTAGTTGCTAGCTGGTGGTTACCCTCAGTTCTTGCTGCATGGGCCTCTTCAGCATAACAGCTGGTTTCATCAAAGGCAACAAGAGAAAGATAATCTGCTAGCAAAATGGAAGTAACTATCTTTTGTAACTAGATCACAGAATTAATAGCCTAACACCTTTGCCATATTCTATTGGTTAGAAGCATGTCACTGGGTTCAACCCATACTGAAGTCGAGGAAATTACATAGAGTTGTGAACACCAGGAGGTGGACATCATTGGGGGCCACTGTAGAAGCCTACCTTTCACCCAGTTGAAATGCATGTTGAACGTTTGAGTGAGGAAGAAATACAAACATTAGAACCGGGAAAAGGGGACTTGTCTCAAAGTTACAAAATCTGGATTTGAGGGACATTTTTTAAAAATCTTACTAGCTCCATGAGCTTGTGCAAATTAATTACTATCATTTAGCCTATTTCTTCATATTAAAATGGGTATATGTTTTTATGTTGTATTCCCTTTTTCTTCTGGTAAGAGAACTTGGTTTTCTTTTTCCCTCCCATCTCAGGTCAGGTGATTAAGGTAGAGCTGATATAATTTCCCCATTCCTATAGGGATGGGCATAGGAATCAGGTCTGACCATGCAAAGCCATAATGACTAGTTCAGAATGGAACGCAAGATCCATTCTGTGTTCATGAGAAGCAGGTATAGGACGTTTTCTGAAAGTGTTGGGCAAGTGAAAGTCTTTTCTTCTTTTTAAAAATTTTATTTATTCATTTATTTATTTTAAATTCTTCATTTTATTTATTTATTTATTTGGTTGCATCAGGTCTTAGTTGCGGCTCATGGGCTCCTTAGTTATGGCACATGGGCCCTTAGTTGTGGCATGTGAACTCTTAGTTGCAGCATGCATGTGGGATCTAGTTCCCTGACGAGGGATCGAACCCGGGCTCCCTGCATTGGGAGTGCAGAGTCTTATCCACTGTGCCACCAGGGAAGTCTTTTCTCAGTGAGGTTAAAGCTGAGAGAGTGTGAGCCTCAAGTTGCCTGTGGCCATGTGGTTATTGAGTAGGAAAAGTCTGAAAGAGAATAAAGCAAACACAAAAATTCAATTCTGAGATGTAGAGAAAGAGGTGGATTCCTAAAGATACTGACGTGGATCCAGCCTTGCCTGAAGCTAGACAACCCTAACTCTTATACGAGTTAATACATTTCTGCTTAAGTCTATTTGAGTTGTGTTTCTGGCCATTGCCTGATCTATCCAGTGCGTAGAACACAGCTGGCTCTCAACAAATGTATACTGACTAATGTATAAAAGAGCAATTTTTGGAAGTTAAGCATTGAAATCCAAGGGGCAGGAAGTTGAAATATATTCCCCCCACTGAGTCTTCCTGAGCCCTAAAATTCTATGATTGGCTGCTTCCCGGAACACTTCTTTGAGACTTCTCTTTTGAACTCATGTCCAGAATATTTAGGAATGGCTTAGGCTGCTCTTTTCTGTTGATTCATCCCTATCCCCAGGCTCACTGCTGAGTAGGTGGGCCAAACTCATAAAACTATCTCTTAGCAGCCTCGGGCACAGGAAACTGGCCCGTAGAATTTCCAAAAGGAAAAAAAAAAAAAAAAAAAAAAGAAAGAAAATCACCGAGCATATAAGACCCAGAACAGGAAGCAAAACTAATGAAAGAATGTCCTGGGCTTTCACAGGAAATTATTCTCACTCCACCTCTATAAAAAGTAACAGATTTGACCCCTGATTTCTCCCCACCTCCTTCTCTCCCTAACTTTCCAATAGAGGCGACGGGAGAGCAGGAGCCAGACTGAGGCAATGAAAGACAGACCACTTTTCCCGAAAACGATCATCAGAAACCATTTTGTCATAGCCAGAGGCTGCCATAGCCAGAGTAGTTAAGGCTAGTGAGTTGCTGAATTGGACAATTTTGAGTGAAGAAAGTCATAGCAGTTACTGGTGATCACAGAAGCACAGTATCTCTTTCAGATAAGAAACTAGAGAACTGAACAGAAAAAAATATATATGTTCAGGCTGCTTTTCTCGCTGTGTTTTTTACTATTCATCAAGGGAAGTTCAAGACATTTTACATCTAATACCTTGATTCGATTTTGATACTATATGAGGGTTGAAAGGGAAAGGCCGAAATGCAATCAATGATCCTAGACCAACAAGGCCCCAGGCTGAATCCTCTGAAGAATTGGTTCATTCTGCATTTTTCTCTGCAGCCTAGGAAGCTAGAATTTGGCCAACCAGTCCAGAAAACAGGCTGCTATCCACCCCGGGTGGGATGGGGGGGCACTGTGAAAGAATAGCCTGTATCCATCACTGCTATGCAAAGAAAGAACAGGTTCACGTGCAAGATCCAGCCAACCAAAGATCAAAGCGTCAGACCCAATAGTGGGCCCAAGTGATAAGGGTAGGACCTGGGGTCGGTGCACAGCACAGGCACTGAAATGAGTAACCACTCAGCCCAAACCTCAGGGAATTTCTCAAGTCTCATCCATTGTGACTCTGAGACCCTTGAGGCCTGGGGCCACTTTTCTCTTATTTTCACTCTCTCTCCAGCGTTCACTATGCGGCTTGGCAGGCATATTTGTTGGTTGAATGAATGAATGAATGAATGTTTCTGACATAAAAGAGAAAATATTTAAGACTCCATGATCAAAATGGAGCTAGAAAATATTTTTAGAGCACTTCAACGTAGAAATGATTCCTTGCCTCGGCACACTATTGTGTAGTTTTGGGTTTACAAAGTGATTTAGCATTTAATACATGATTTGATCATCATAATCCAAGATGTCAGACAGGCCAGATATATTATTTCATTTATTCACTCAATCAACATGTGTTAAATTATTGTAACTGTGGTCAGTCTGTTAGTAATTTGGCATATAGGAGTACGTAAGATGTGATCCACTCTTGTGCCCTCAAGTTCACGGTAGAGTGGAGGGTGTATATATACACACACTGATACAGATAATGACACCAAAATATGCATTTAGACAAATAATTACAATAATAAATGGCAAGTGTTAATGGAGGAACCAAGAATGCACATGAGATGTTGAGTAATTTGCCTATGGCAGCCAGAAAAGCTTCACAAAAATGAAGACATGTTAAATGAAGAAAAAGAAGTTGGCAAATATCCAAAGATACGGGAAGACTTTCCAGAGAAAAAAGTAGAGCAAACACAGAACATCATTTGATACAATAGAACAGAAAATACTTGCTGGTCAGTGGCAGAATATGAGACTAGAAAGAAAGTTGAGGGTTTCCCTGGTGACGCAGCGGTTACGAGTCCACCTGCCAGTGGAGGGGACACGGGTTCGAGCCCTGGTCCGGGAAGATCCCACATGCTGTGGAGCAACTAAGCCCATGCACCACAACTACTGAGCCTGCACTCTAGAGCCCGCGAGCCACAACTACTGAAGCCCGCGCGCCTAGAGCCCGTGCTCCGCAACAAGAGAAGCCACCGCAATGAGAAACCCACACACCACAAGGAAGAGTAGCCCCTGCTCGCCACAACTAGAGAAAGCCCGCGCGCAGCAGCAAAGACCCAACGCAGCCAAAAATAAATAAATAAATTTATAAAAAAGGAAAAAAGAGAGAAAGTTGAGGCCCAGTCATCAAGGGTTGGGAAGCATCAAGCTTGAATCTTGTCTTCCAGGCCATGGGAGCCATTTAGAAATGTTAATGGGGGTGTGTGTATAAAACGTTCAGACGTGCATTTTATTACCCAGATTTCCAGAAGAGGAATCTGAGCAACAAAGGTTAGATGACTTTTCCTGTGTTATAGGGAGAATAATAGGAAAGCCAAGTCTTTGCTGGATTGGAAATGAAATGCCAAATGTCTACTTCCTGCTCAATGCTTAATCATGAGAGACAATATTTGTCATGTGGAAAAAGAGTTGATTATAATCAGACTGGAAAGTCATGTACCTGAAAATCTTTAGAAGGGAAAATATAGGGGAAGGAACAAGATAGAATAGTAGGTATGAAACAGTTGTTATCAGCCTGAATCTGTTTTACATTTCATTCCAGACCCTGCACATTAGCACCAACACAATGAATCTTTGTAAATTAATGAAGGTAACAGCGGGAAAGAATCAATCAGCTACTCTTGTTCCAAAACCCTCCTAGGTAATAACCTGAAATGAACCTGGGAGTCATGACCCCGCACTTATAGCCTGCTTCAAACTCTTTGAACAAAAACAATTAAATAATCACATTCCTCCTGGCCCAACTTCCTGAATGTATTAATTAGATTAAAACACAACTTGTCAGGATCCCTTGAGAGGAAGGGGTTTGCTGAATGTGTTTTCTCCTGCCCTCCAGCTTCCAATGGCACGTCCTGCTTTCATATGGAGGGAGCCTGTACCTGCCCAAGCAAGCCTCTTTGCCACACACCTGATCATATTCCTTCTGGACCTGACTCCCTTACACCTTCTCTCACCTGGACTCCTCCTCTGATGGCATTCTTCCTCCTCTACAGGACAAACATCTGCATTTCAGTTCTAACTGGGTTACAAATCCTCTCTTAAAATATAGAGGCCAGTTGATAACTCTTCTTGGCTCGATTTCAGCATTCGTTCCCTCCATCCCTCCATCCCTCCATCCCTCCATCCCTCCATCCCTCCATCCCTCCATCCCTCCATCCATCCATCCATCCATCCATCCATCCCTCCAGTCTCTATGAGAGATGGGCTCAAATCCTGGTACTGTTACTTCCTATCTCTGTGATCCTAAACAAGTTATTTAACCTCTCTCTGTGGCTCAGTTCCTTCATCTGTAAAATGGAAATGATAATAGGTCATACCTTGGGTGGCTTATATGAGGATGAAATGAGTTAATTGCTGTGAAGCAATTCGAATAGGGCCTGGCTTATTTAATGAGCAACTTCTCCTTAGTAGGATTTTGGGGATTCAAGTGTGAAAATGGCGCTGTTCCTGCCACAAAGTACTAAAACACAAAACAGATCCAACCATACATCAGGTTCAATGCAGTGACAGAGAGGTACATGCGGCATCCTGAGAGCACAGTGGCTGGGTTGGCTGCAGCTAGGCCAGGGTACTCCCTGCCAGGGCTTCTGCGTGTGCTGCCACTGGTCTCCTGATGCTCTTGGGAGAAACCTTAAAAACTTTATTCTCTCACTTCAGTCAGGTCTCTGCCAAGTAAAAAGCCTTTTCGGACGCTCTGACCTAAAATATCAGCACCCACTGCACTGCGTCATTCTCTGTCCCTTTCCTTGTACTATTTTTCTTCATGGCATTTATTACTAGCTGGCATTATATTATGCATTTACCTGTTTATTTGTTTATATCAGTTGTTCTCAAAGTGTGGTCCATGGAGCCAGGAAACTTACTAGAAATGCAAATTCTTGGGCCCCACCCCAGTCCTAGGAAATCAGAATCTCTGGATGTGGCATTTAGCAAGCTGTTTTAACAATCACCTGTAGGTGATTTGGATTCTTCCTAAAGTTTGAGAACCACTGGTTTATAGTTTGCCTCCACGGGAGAATGACAGCTCCTTGAAGTGCAGACTTTTCTGCTTACTGCTGTATCCCTGGCACTTAGATCTGCATCTAACACATAAGAGGTGTTTAATCAGTGATTGTTGAATGAACAAATGGATGACTACATCTCACTTGGTGGCAGAGCCAAAATCATTTCTCTATTGCCCAGCTCTATTTTCTTTCACAGCCTGGCTGCAAGATATAATTTCAATTAAAAAAATACCAGTATGCTAAAAAAAAAAAAAAATTACCAGTATGCTAATATAAAAAGTTAAATCATTTATATTCAAGGTAAAAGACAGTGGATTTTTTTGACCTGTATGTTGATATACATGTATCTTTTTGCTGGAGAAGATACTTAGAAAATGCTTAGTATTTATATAGATAGAGAAAGATATACATAAAAACAACTGTCAGAAGCTCATTAAAACACCATCTTTTGAGCTTAAGTTTATGCTGAAGCTGGTTTCCTAATACTCAGGAGACATAGGGAGAAGGAGTTTGATAGAAATCCAGTTTGCAGCAGATTTTTGCAAAAGAAAGAATCCTCGGACTTCCCTGGTGGCTCAGTGGTTGAGAATCCACCTGCCAATGCAGGGGACATGGGTTCGAGCCCTGGTCCGGGAAGATCCCACCTGCCGAGGAACAACTAAGCCCGTGCACCACAACTACTGAGCCCGCGTGCCACAGCTACTGAAGCCCACGCACCTAAAGCCTGTGCTCCACAACAAGAGAAGCCACTGCAATGAGAAGCACGTGCACCGCAACGAAGAGTAGCTCCCACTCACCGCAACTAGAGAAAGCCCGTGCACAGCAACGAAGACCCAGCGCAGCCAAAAATAAATAAATAAAATTAAAAAAAAAAAAAAAAAAGAATCTTCAACCTGACAAGAATATGTCTATATCCACTACAAACAGCACAAGTATATCAATGGGAAAGGAGGTGGGAGGAAGGCAGGCATTGAAGATGCAGGCAGAGGGAATACAGATGGATGCTGGTGCTAAAGATCTGTGGCCTTATTTTTCTCAAGAAAGCAGGTATGCTCTCTCACCTGCTAACACCATAGCAACAAGCCCACATCATTTACCACCCTTGCAGTCCTGAGGTGCATCCTTGGCAAGTTAAGAAGCCAAAGATAAGAAAAACAGAAAGCTTCCGCTGGAGAGAAGGTTGAAGATGGATGGTTAAACACTCCATGTGGTGACCCGGTGCTCAGACAGCAAGTCATTCAAGTCCATTCCTGAAGAAGGAAGTGGACAAACCCAGTCTGTGGTTAAATGTTAATGTATGTGGGGTGGAAAGTCAGGGTGGGGAGAGGCTGCAAGTCACTTTAAAGACCAGCACCTTAGCAAATACCAAAAGCATCACAAAATGCAAAGCAGTTTGTTCTAAACATGAGATGTTGTTTCCCTTCCTCCCAACATTTGATGTGTTTGATCTGAGCTTAGTTGCACAAACAGCAAGAGCAAGAAAAGGGTTGCTGTCTCAGGCCTTACCGTTAGCACCTTTAAATTGGGTTTAAACTTCCTTTTTTAAGTTACTTATTCTCTCATAATTTTATAGATGCCATAGGCTCCTAACATCTTACTTTAAATAATGGTGTATGAAAAATTCTTGGTGTTGGGCACTCTTTTTGGCAAGTATAGCCTAGGTTCTGCTGAATTAAGGTATCTACCTGATTAGAATGACTTATCTAAAGTTTACTTATTGTTCAAGCTACATGTTCAGTGAAGTCCAGGGAAGGGAATGCCTCAAGCATCCTTTCTAGGTTGGGTTGGCATATCCTTCTAACTGGACCCACTATTATAACCTATACAGTCAACATCCCTTAAAATACCTGCCTAGCAACCTCTCACTACCTTTAAAAGATGACTTTGATCTGGAGCTACAGATTTGGCAGTTCTCATTTGTAAGAGAGAAGGCATTCTACATGAGAAGAACAGTGTAATGAAAGCAGAGTCTGGCTTTGAGTAGATTTTATATTTAAGATAGGCAAATATTTCTCCTTAAAACAGCAATCTCGAGGCATTTTTTTAGACACATGGGTCGATGGCCAGTAAGACACTGTGGTTCCTGATACCCTCCATCCCTTTTCTCTAAAGCATGACATTCCCATAGCAACCACGCCAGGACAACAGCTCTTTCCTTTTGCCTTTTGAAGGTTGGAGGTGCTTGGGAAGGTGGAGAGGAGGGAAGTGAAATGGAAGCAGCGTGCATGTAGCTACTGAGTGCCAGACCCTTGGCCATCTGCCTTTCAGGCCATATTCATGCCATTCGTTCCTGAAATGTAAGAAGTTTTATTTCCACTTTACAGAATACACAAAGTTCAGTTCATTTTAGTAAAATAAACAAAACCAAACAGCAGATTGATTCTAAGACTCAGGTTTGTTCAATTTTCAAGATAATGCCAATTCCATCACACTCCTGTTACTCTAAGTGTGGTCCTCAGGAGCCCTGGCCTGGGTACCATCTGGGAGCCAGTTAGAAATACAGAATGTCAAGGCCTTCACCAGGCCTACTGAGTCAAATCCACATTTTAACAAACTCCGCAGGTGATTCATAAAGATTTTAAAGTTTGAGAAGCCTACAATGTTTTATCTCCTCAAAGACTAGAGGACTAGTCATTGAACAGACCACGAGGACTATTTGTTTCTGTTAATATCACTCTGAGGAATGTCAGTTTTCCAAGGTGAGCTAAAAAAAGTACTTAAGTCAAATGCTTCTTTGCTTTTCATTCATATTCCAGAGCTGTTTAAAGTGGGGTCTGCTGAAAACATGTTTCCTAAACATTTAACTCCCAAATTACTAAAATACTAGTAAATGCCATAGAGGTCTTTAAAGTCCCATTCCTTTTTAATAGGAAGTGACAACTTGTTGGATGGGAGATGGTAAAAGGTTGTAAAGTAAAATAATTGAAACCTGCAAATTAAACCCTTAAAATTATAATGACTTTCAATCTCAGGATAATGAGATGGAGAAAATGTTTATTCTTTTAGCATCTGGTAGGAGATTTCTCTTAGGGAAAGACCAGCCAGTATACTGGAAAATATGGGTATCCCCTGCTATCTGAAGGCAGAGCATTCCTATGAACATTTTCTGAAGCTGAAATGGCTAAAGTTAAGAAGCAGTTGCCTAAGGACACCTCTTACTAACAGATGCAGAGAATAACTCGAGATAAAGCACGGATGCTCACAGACGCAGGGCAGAGGTGTGCCGGCTTGATGCTGAGATGCTGAATGTACTTACTGCACAAGGGGCTTGGTGGGGCTACTCTAGCTGCTCAGAGTATGCACGGCCTCTGTCACGCTCCCTGCAAAACAAGCACTGAATGTTATGTTCATTTTTCTCCTTTTTTCGTAGAAGTGAAATTCCTCTTTGACTTTCGGTTAGCGAAAACAGGTAGTAATATAGGTCTTTCATAAACACAAAGTGGCGGAAAGCAAATTTTGAAAAGCGGGGTATACCTGTATATAGAAAAAAATGCCCCCTTGACATAGTTGAGTTCCTAAGGGTTGTAGGTAGTACTGATGGTGTGTCTTCCGATGTAGGGAACACTTCTGCTTTATAGGAGGCAAGGGGAAAAAAGAGAGAGAGAAGAGAGAAAGATAGGAATTCTGTGATTCTTTGGGCTGAGTGACATGACTCTTTACAATGAAACAATGAATTCCAGTCCAGTGCTGAGTGTGCCTGAGTTTCTTTTAGAAAATGATAAAGGGGCTTGGGGCTTAGTTCTGCTTTTAGGTTTATGTGGGACCAGTTCGGAAGCAGGAGATGAAAATAGACTTGTTAGTTCTTGAGCATTTTGCTAAAATCTTGGAGAAGACTTTGGACAGTCCAAGCGATGGAATTTAGCAGACTTGAGGAAATTCATCCTAGAAAAAAAAATGTTCTGACTGGCTGCAGGCTTGTACATCAGGCAAACATGTGGCTTTCTTCCTTGCATTACCATAGTAACGTTTGGGAATTTTGTTGTTGTGGTTAGTAGATCACATCTCCACCAAACGTTGAGAGTCATCTGCCAAATAATGATGCAGATTTTTAAATAATCAGGAGTTCACTAGGCAGTATGCATTATGGGGATTTAGGTAAAACAGGGACATCTTCAAGGGGGCTGGAAAGAGAGTCCTTCCAAAAACCCCCTTCTTCAGGGACTGCTTTGCATTATATGTCATTTGTTAAGGCCTCCTGAGCTTGCCACTTTCCCTTATTTGCTTTGTTCAACAAGCCTTGTTAGTGTCTGGTCTCCACCTGGGGTCTGAGGTGGACCTACCAGGACATTAGCATCTCATGAGCCACTAATCACATTTGAGAATGAAAGAAGTCTTCCATTCAAAGCATTCAAAATCACACACACACACACACACACACACACACACACACACACACACACAAAAGCAGATGTAATTGAGAGCCAAGTTCCAAATATTTTAAGAGGGTTGAGCATCCAGCTAGGTAAATTGCCCAAAGTTCTAGCCAGGGCTGGAAAAAGACAATGAAAAAGGTCAAAAACCATACACAAATGGAAAATAGTCTTAGGCTGTGTAATGGATTAGATTGTGTGCCCTGCCAAAAGATATTTCAAGTCTCAATCCTTAGAACCTCCGAATGGAAACTTATTTGAAAATAGGGTCCTTGGAGATGTAATTACATTAAGATGAGGCCATACTGGATTAGGGTGGGCCCTAGATCCAATGACTGGTGTCCTTAGGAGAAGTGGAGAACTCAGACACAAAGGGACAAACACAGACAAGAAGGCCTTGAGAAAACGTTGGCAGAGACTGGAGTGATGCAGCCATAAGCCAAGAAAAGCCTGGATCCACTAGGAGCTGGAGGAGAAAAAGATAAGATTCTTCCCTGGAAACTTAAGAGGAAACAGTGCAGCCAAAACCTTGATTTCAGACGTCTAGTCTCCAAAAATGTGTTGATAAATTCTTTTAAGACACCCAGCTTGGGGTCCATTGTTACAGCAGCCCTAGGAAACTAATACAGGCTGGAGTGTAATTTGGGGACCATATATAGGCAAATACATCTAGAGGTGGGCAGGTTATATTTACTCATTTCTATTTCACTGACTGCCTAGTTCAGATGTCCTATAATACTCACTACGCTGCATTGTAAACGTTCATTCATATGAACCCTGGACACTCTACTCCCTGATAACAGAGATCACGTCTGTCTTGCTCAAGGTGTATCCCCAGCAGCAAGCCCAGTGCCTGCCACATGGTAGTTATTCAGTAAATCTGTTCAGTTGAGTCAGTAGGTTGACCTGGGTCACAGGCAGATGGGGAGGACGGAAGACCGTGTGCACAAAGATGTTCTTGATGCTGAGTTTCCCTGCCGTCAAAGCAGAAATTTGCTTCTTAGAATACCTGGCCTCTTGCATTGGCTCCGTCTTCCTCACTTTTGTTCTGCCTGCATTTGGATGTGGCGATATGCCTGTGGAAGCAGAGAAGAATCTGTACCCCATCTGTGTGTGCACAGCATCACTATCAGTATCTCAGAGGATCTCTACATTTCTGTATGCCACGGGTTACCACATAGGCACTGGCATCCTCCAGGATCTGTAACCTGGATGCTGCCAGCTGTTGGGATTCATCATCTTGACTATTCACAGGCCTCCCCCTTTCAAAAGCCAGTGGGTCTGATGGATGAGATGGCCTCTCCCAGGGGCTCTGCCTGCCTGCGATGCAATTTTGCAAGTCTAGCAAGAACTGGCTTTCATTTCAAGCACGTCTCAAGGATGGAGACTTTTAGAGGGGAAAACAAATTTGCCAAGGACGAAAGACTCCAAAACTCCAGGTAATAAATTGGGTCTGAAATAAGTTTTATCTTCCTCCTTTCCAAGACTCTGCCCTAGTCTAACACCATTAAGTCTGTGCCTAGTTAGTGGCATTGAGCAACAATAAACACAGTTCACAGTATATAAAGTATAGGTGTTTCTTTTGGTTTTTTAGTATCTTCTTCATGGTTGCTACAGAAAATTGAGGTTTAATCAATCAATAGTTTCATCAGATAAGGAAAGGCTGTATCCGAAATAAATAAGGAATACAAGTGCTCACCACACAGTTGTGTGCTGATAATGGCTGAGCTGTGCCCTTGTACAGACATGATAAAGCATAGCTGCTTCCTCAACCTAGCGATGGATCTTGACTCTTCCATCCAGAACTAGCATTATCCCAGCAGGAAAGACTCCTCAAAACTCCTCAAGGTTACCTTGATATACCCACTTAATAAGAAAAATAAAATATGGTCATAGTGACTTAGCCTTTATTAACCAATCACAAATGATTTTTCACACTGCAGAAAAAAAAAATCAAGTCATAATTTTATTTAGATATCACCGGAAGATTATCAGATGCCTCCCATATATTTCTTTCTAGATTTATAAATACAAAAAGCCTAAACACGGTAATAAATACATATATGTGTATCACACACAAATATGTGTGGGTGAATAATGCTTTTCTCACAGCTAATCAGCATCTTTATTTCAAAGCAAGATTCCTTCTAATAAAGTAAATTCACATATTATGCTCAGAATTAACATTTCTTCAGGATTATATTGAATCTTAAATGAGTTAATGTGTGTGTGAACACTTAGAAGAGTGTCTGGTTCGATAAAGGCCATTCATTATCGTGCTTGCTTGTATCGTCATTTATTCAACTAACTATAAGTGTTTATTGATCATCTACTATATTTCAACACAAGGAATAAGAAAGTGGCCATCTCTGCTCTTTTGGAGTTTAAAATCTAGAGGAAAGGCAAACACTAAATATCATCACACTCTCTAATCCAGAAGAGGTGTAATCCCACTGTGAGAAGAGATTTATATTGATATTCAATATAATTATGCCCCAGGCCTCCTTCTGAACTAT
The DNA here is from genome assembly GCF_028564815.1 of Eubalaena glacialis. Classification (NCBI taxonomy): domain Eukaryota; kingdom Metazoa; phylum Chordata; class Mammalia; order Artiodactyla; family Balaenidae; genus Eubalaena; species Eubalaena glacialis. Next base: position 77,701,988 of record NC_083732.1, read on the forward strand.
AGGTGCCTTAACAAGGGCAGACTTATATTGACTTGAATGTAGCTGTCAAGGCCCCCTTTCCATAGGGGAGTCATAGGCCAGTTAATCTGTACTGGCTTCCTGCCATTCTTGGACACCCCTCTACCCTTCTCCCTTGCCAGCATCTACTACTTTGTTGACAGCTCTCTGTAATTCAACTGACCTTTTGTCAAGCAGTGCACAGTCTTTCTCTCCCTTCTCATATCTAATATCATTATAAGAAACGTCATCATCTATGTTGATAATTCATCCACTCTCTTATTTTAACTTTCCTTCACCTCCCTGACTTCCCCAGACATCACACTCCACTCCTTTTCAGGAACATTTTCTAATATAGTCAACTGGAACCACTCCATTCCTGAAACGAGTTTTCCCATATATAAAATTTTAACTGTCAGCCTTTCAGGCTTTGACCATGACTCCCTCTCCTCTGAGATTTCTCTCTGCCCTATTTCCACCAGGCCTGCTCTTTGGCTTTATTTGTCCTCTAAATCTCTGAAACTTTCCTTTGCTCCAGAAAAATTCCTGTCCTTCTCTTAGTTTTCCTTCAGCCCCTATTGAGCCTAGGTCGCTTGACACATCTCCAGTGAATCCTTAATGTCCTTGGGCTACATTTCTACTTGTATGCCCAGGCATACCACCAGAAGAAGGTGCCACAGCCCCATGAAATGGTACCATTACACTTTATACTCTTTAATGATATCAGCTAATCACACAGTGCCACATGGGGGTTCCTTTGTGTATTTCTGGACGTGTTCTCACCACTCTTCCTGAACTACATGCTTGTGTTCCCCCCCCCGCCCCCCCCCCCCGCCAAATCCATATGTTGAAACCCCAACCTTCAATGTGATGGTATTTGGAGGCTGGGATTTTGGGAAGTAATTAGGCTTCGATGAAGTCATTGGAGCTGGGACCGGGGTGGGTAATGATGGGATTAGTGTCTTTATGAGAAGAGGAAGGGACCAAAGCTCTCTCTGTCTGCCATTTGAGGAGACAGCAAGAAGATGGCTGTCTGCAAGCCAGGCACATGTCTACCAGCAGCTTAATCTCAGACTTTCCAGCCTCCAGAACTGTGAGAAATGGTTTTGTGTAAGCCACCCAGTTTATGCAATTTTGTTATAGCAGCTCAAACTAACTAAGACATCCCTTAACCAGTCTTTTCCAATTTTCTCCATCAGAATATTTTTGCTTCCCTCTTTTAAGGACAGAATTTGGTCCAGGTCATCTGATTCATCTCATTCTTTATTTTGTCAGATGAGGATTCAGAATATTCTTTATATGCTGATTACAGCAGAATCTGTTTTCTAGACCATATTTTTCTTCCTTTTGTATATTTCCACCAGTATATCCTGAACTGGACATCCAACATTCAATCTGTTATTACCTTGTAACCTTATTTTTTCTTCTGTGATCTTTCTACTATACTGTGTGACCAACTTCTGGATGCCATTAGATTCTAGATGCTGAAGAACCAGAATGACTAGTGGAAACTTTTGTCTGATATATTCAGAGATCCTTATACAGAGATATTACCATTTAAGAGGCAAATGAAAATCTTTTGACTCAAAACTTCTCATTCTCTCCATTAAGCAAGTAGGGGATGATAAACACATCATATACCAGCATTTGGGTTGTAATGAAATAACCATTATCCATCAGCCAATACTTGTTTTAAGATCAAGATGCTACATTCCAGCTATAAAGCAGACTTCTGCCATTAATGACTGTATGACTTTGTACAACTTATTTCTACTTTCCAAACTTTCAGTCGTGTGGAAATTAAGGGAACTGGACTAGGTGATCCCTGAAGTTTTATTTCAACATAAAAGTCATTTAAAATTAGTATTTCTATCATTTTAGATATTTAGTAGAGTGTTTAATGTGGGTTCCACACTGTAATAAGTCCTGTGGAAAAGTGGAGAAAATATAAAATATTGAGAGTCTTAGACCCTGCTTTTGGGGTAGAAATACAGTTTATTGGAGCACAAGTGAGGAAATCTGCATTCTAGTTCTAACTCTGGCACTAACTTTTTGAATATCTGAGGGAAAGGTATTCCCTTTGCTCGGTACTGCCTCAGTTTTCCCTTATATAAAATATGGATAATGAACAGTTGGTCTTTAAGTTCTATGATGCTATTGTCTAGCTACAAGAAAAAGATCAAGACATCAATTAATTCAAGAAGAAAACACAGTGGTACAGAATTATCTCCCACAATCACTGAGCTGCTTCTAGTGAGGATACAGATGTTGAGTAGTTTATTCAGCCACCTCTTTTAGAATGCTTGCTTGAGCTCTGTGGGAACTGAGCCAACACTTCAGTGTTCTTCACTCAATGGCTTGTCAGTTCCCCTTTTAATGGTAACATTGCACCCTCAATGAAGTGCTAAGGCATTTTTTTCCTTGCAAGATGAAAAGAGGTGGCCACAGAACTGGCACAACTTTGGGCTGCAGACATCCTTCCAAATCTCTTTTCTCTGAGGAGCCAAATGATTCATTCAGGAAATGTATGATTGCCCAGTACAGAAGAAATTAGGAAGATTATCTCCCCTCACCTCCCTCAATTTCCCCCATGCTCTTGATGTTTGCATTTTGGTAGTTCTCAAAAGGTTTAGTATCCAGTTTCTCAAATTTTCTTTCAGGAGTAGGGAGCATAAAATTGAAATCTAATTAATGCAATGAATAAAAGCACATCCTGACTTCTGAAAACTTAATAATATTGAGGAATATATGAAAAAATATACTGTTCAAAGATATAGATGTCTGTAGAAGAGGGGCTCCACCCTCTGCCTTTATTTTTTAATAAATTTATTTTATTTATTTATTTATTTATTTTTGGCTGCGTTGGGTCTTTGTTGCTGTGCGCAGGCTTTCTCTAGTTGCGGCGAGCGGGGGCTACTCTTCGTTGTGGTGCGCGGGCTTCTCACTGCGGTGGCTTCTCTTGTAGCGGAGCACGGGCTCTAGGCACGTGGGCTTCAGTAGTTGTGGCTCGCGGGCTCTAGAGCGCAGACTCAGTTGTCGTGGCGCACGGGCTTAGTTGCTCCGCGGCATGTGGGATCTTCCCGGACCAGGGCTCGAACCTGTGTCCCCTGCATTGGCAGGTGGATTCTTAACCACTGCGCCACCAGGGAAGTCCCACCCTCTGCCTTTAAAACCTCATCACTTTCCTGACATCTGTTCAGTAGCTTCCTGTTGTATTGGGTTTTGGGGCCAAAAAGCTCAGCTTCAAAAGCTTAGATGACCTCACTTCCCTGTCTTTCCTCTTCTTCCTGCCTCTTCACCTCTCTGCCACCAAGCACATACATTCTTCCAACAGATCTCTGTTGAATGTCTAAGAAACTGCATGGTGTGACAGCAGTGGCATTGGATTAGGAAGAGGTGACTTGAATTCATGTTCCAGACCCAGATCTGTGACCATGGTAGAGTTGTTCTCTTCTCTGTGCTTCAGTCTCCCCATCTGTAACATTTTATTCCTCGGCCCATAATTAGGCAACCCAGTACAAACTGTGACAACTCTAATTGACCAGAAACTTTTTGAAGACAGAAATGATGGCTCTTTTATCTCTGTATTCCTCACCTCTAGCAAATGCCTTACTCACAGAAGGTATTCACTGTAAATTTGCAAAATGAATGATTTAGTGACTAATCCTGGGGCTTCCCACCCTGCTACAACTAAAGCTGCTGAGAGCTTATGAGAGACAGACATTGGGCATCAGACGGAAGGAATACCTCTAACTGTAGCACAGCACACACGTGCACACGCACACACACACCCCTCATGTAGGTACTCAACTGACTGCCCCTATCAACAAAACAAAACTGGCCTTTTCCTGTCTCACCTATTTCCATTAGATATAGATTTCTTCTTTATAGTGATCTATCCTTATGAATAATTATTTTCTGTGATTTTACATAAGAATATAAGAAGGTTGAAGACAGCCCTAATGTTGTATTTACCTGGGACTCATGTCCTCTAGGGATGAGTCTATGGGTAGCAAGATGCTAGTGATTGTGGAAATTATGAAAAGAAATCTAGCAAAAAGGAGGCTATGAAAGCCAGCTGGGTCATTTCCCTTAGCAATTCAACCTCCTTAACACAGATCTGCATATTTGAGCCCAAAAAAATAGGGTTCCATCCCAGTTATCAGATGACCATAACAAACTATAGCCAAGCTCCTTCAACATTACCAAAAAAAAAAAAATCTTCTTCCTGGCACATCCTAAGGGATGTTGACTCACCATGTAGCTTAAGCATTGGCTTTGAAATTAGATGGGACTGGGTCCAAACTTAGCCCTGCCACTTTCTCAAATAGTGTTTTCTTGAAAGTCACTTAACTTTTCTGAGCTTGAGTTTCCTCATCTATAAGCAGAAGCTAATGTAATAATAATATATTTAATTGATGAAATAGTATGGAAAATCAAGGTGGAACTTTTGTTAAACTCTATCATCTTTTATGTGTTAATGATCATCATAACATTGGAGACAGTGGTCTTGTTTTGCGGGCCCTGCACTCCAACTGGGGAGCCTGGGTATAGTCTCATGAAAAGGCATGTTGAGGTGCAAGGAAACATTGCAGGGGATGACATGAGATGGCCGATTGAGTGCTATATGAATGGACGAAATCTATCAGGCTGTGTTTTCACAACTCACTGCTGTGCCTGGCTCTCAGGGAGCCATAGTTGCTTTAAGTAGCTGTCTAGGGGTCCATAAAATATTTAAGAGCTTTGTCTAGTCCCACACAGAGAGCTTTAAAAGTTTAAATGGACTTTATCCCAACCTCAGGTTTCAGCTGAACATCTATGCAAGGATTCAGTTTAGTATCTTTGAGAGATTAAGTGGTCTCCAGGGGGCTTCCTACTAGTCCCAGAATCTTGGGAGAGAAAAACACACTGGCTGCATTTCAAAATTAAAGAGGCAGATGCTCCAAAGTGATCTTCCACTGACATCCAGAGCAGGTTGGATGTCCAGGCCTGGTGCCAGCATTTCTCTTATTTGGTAAATGAGTGCTTGGACATCTTCCTAACTTCCTGCAAAAGGACTGCACGGCTTGATCCCTTGCAGACAAGAGACCGTAAGCACATAATTGACATTGTTGAGTGAGACTGACAAAGACATATCTATAAGAGTGATATAGTCGTAAAAATTATTTATTGAGAGGTACCATAGGCCACAGACTGTGTTAATCCCCCTTGATACAATATTACTGACATTCGAATGAGCAAGAGCTTTTTGAGCTAGGTATTTGATTTCTCAGTTTTTAGAGGAGGTAACAGACTCGGGGAGGTTATGCGACTTGCCCACAATTGTTCAGGGCTAGTAAGTGTCAGAGCCCAGACTCTGGCCCAAGTATTTATGATAATATGTATTATTATAATAATAAAAATGTAAGATATCAATGACAAGAAAAGCCATAAATGACAAGCCACTGTGCTTGAAATAGTATATGATTGAATCTTTATAACAATTCCGTTCTTCAAGTACCGCCATCCTCATTTTATAATTGAGGAAAATGGGCTTTGAGAATTTTTAGGTACTTTGCCCAAGGTTATGCAGCTGGTGAGTGGTTGTCTCATTCCCAAGCGTGTGCCCTTTACACTATTCTGCACTGCCATTCAAAGAGAAAACGTAATTTATAGTCTCCCTAGGCAAGAACTTTGCCATTTCACTCAAGAGGAGGCTGCCTTGTAAGACATTTGTAGGATTTGTCTGATGGTGGAAGGGAGAAGTGGACTGTTTGAGCATGTCTGGGGAAAGGGCATGCAGTGAGGGATTTCCTATATCCAGAAGCCCTGCCATTTGGTTTGATGTTGAGGGTATTTGCCCAGATGGTTCTGAGGATAAAGAACAGCTTTTACTTCTGTGGTTTCAGAGCTCACAGCTCGAGTGAGGTCGATGACCATCAGATGTGAAGAAAACAGCATGGGCTTGGGAATCCAGTTCAGACCAGGGCTCACAAACCAGGCGCTTGCAGCCAGTCCCCGCTAACAGACGGATGGTTTTTATTTATGAAGACAGTGTGTGAACAAAATTGGAACTGGTTAACAACTTTTAAAAATCAAGAGATTGCATAAGAAAATCCAGATTCCAAGCTTCTTTTGAGGAAAAAAAAACCAAAAAACCTCAAAAGCTCTGGTGGCTCTGGGCCTACACACCTGCACGGCAGTCGTCAGGCCCCTTGAGAAGGATGGACACTCCTGTTTGCTACAGTGTCCTCCCTGCCCACGTCACTCATTTAGGTTATTTGGTCCTGTAGATATTTGAGTTTGCCTCTTCTGTTCCAGAGCCAGCTCTGCTACTAGCTAACTAGGGGAACACAGAGAAATCTCTAAATCTTTCTAAAAATAGGAGAGAATTTGATGAGGTCAGCAGTTTTGCAAGTATTTTTGAGCCATGGATCACTTTCTGTTAATAAAACTTGCCCTTCGTATAATAATGCATATATGTGGAATCTAGAAAAATGGTATAGGTGATCTTATTTGCAAAGCAGAAATAGAGACACAAGACGTAGAGAACAAATGTATGGATACCAAGGGGGAAAGGGGTGGGGTGGGAGGAATTAGGAGACTGGAATTGACACATATACATTATTGATACTATGTGTAAAATAGAAAACTGATGGGAATGTACTGTATAGCACAGGGAACTCTACCTAATGCACTGTGGTAACCTAAATGGGAGGGAAGTCCAAAAGGGAGGGGATATCTGTATGTGTATGGCTGATTCATTTTGCTGTGCAGTGGAGGCTAACACAACATTGTAAAGCAACCATACTCCAATAAAAATTAATAATAAAAAACCAAACAAAAATAAAAATTAAAACTTGCCCTTGAAACTCAAGGGTAGTACAGGTAAAAGGGTCTTTACAATGGCTGGAGAGGCCTGGATGCCAGTGCCACGCTCACCCCGACTCCTGGAAATAATCTTTAAAGGTGAAATGTAGTGCCCCCAGGTTCTAATCATTACAGACTTCAAAGCTCTAGAGTGACTTGTAAGGCTGCCTCAAAGCTGGGAGTGCAAGGATTGGGAGGCTTTTCTGCGCCAGCATCTACATACTGCCCTTTCTTGTATATCCGTGATTATTCATTGTCCTCTCATCTCAATTCTTTTTTCTGTTCCTTTTTCATTGTTTTCTTTCTTTATTTTGTTTTTTTCTTGAAAGGGCTTAATTCGTTGTGCATATCACACAATAATATTTTTCAATTATTTAAAATCAAGCTATAAGTTACATGCAAAAACTTTACCATTTGTTTAAGAGTCTGAGTTTTAACAAATTTATACATACTGCCACCATCAAGATATAGAAGAGTTTCATCACCCCCCAAATTTCCCCATGCCTGCTTGTAATCAATTCCCAGTCCCCGGCAATCACCAATCTGTTTTCCATCCCTATAGTTTTGCCTGTGCAAAAATGTTATATAAACAGAATTATGCAGTATGTAGCCTTTTGAATATAGCTTATTTCATTTAGAATGATGCCTTTTGAGATTTATCTATGTCGTCATGAGTGTCAGCAGATCTTTATTTTTTACTGTTGAGTAGTATTCCATTATACTGTTATAACACAATTTTTGCATCCATTCGTCAACTGATGGCCTTTTGGGTTGTTTCTAACTTCTGGCAAAGAGGAATAATGCCATGACAAGTATCTGCATACAGGTTTTTGTGCAAACATCAGTTTTTATTTCACTTGGGTGTTTACCTAGGAGTAGGATTGCCAAGTCACGTATAGTATACATTTAACTTTATAAAAATCTGTTAAATTGGTTTCAAAAGTTGATGTACCATTTTGCTTACATATCAACAATCTATGAGAGTTTCATTGCTCCACATCCTCATGTCCTTGGAATTGTCAGGTTGTGGAGTTTTTTTGTTCACTGGCTTGTCATTTCAGTAGGCGTGTAATAGTATCTCATTGTGATTTTAATGTGCATTTCCCTAATGATTAATAATTTTTAAAACTTTTATGTAATTATTTGCATAAAATTATTTGCATAAAATAATGGCTAATAATTTTTAAAACTTTTATGTAATTATTTGCATACATATCATCTGAGCTGAAGTGTCTGTTCAAATTTTTTGCTGATATTTTGTTGGGTTGTTTGTTTGTTTTCTTACTATGGGTTCAAAGAGTTCTTTATATTTTCAGATACGGGATTTGCAAAAATTGTCTCCCAGTCTATGGCTTCCCTTTTCATCTTCTTACAGTATCTTTAGAGGAGCATACATTTTTAATTTTGCTGAAGTCCAATTTAACATTATTTTTCTTTTATAGATTGTGCTTTTGGTGTCATATTGAAGAAATATTTGCCTAATCTTAGTTTACAAAGATTTTCTTCTAACTTTTCTTCTGGAAATGTTATCTTTAGGTATATGATTCTTTGTGAACTAATATTTGTATCGTGTGTGAGTAATGGATTGAGGTTTCTTTTTGCGCATGGATATATAAATGTTCGAGTTCAAAACACCATTCTTTTTTCAACGAATTGCCTTTGCACCTTCGTAAAAAATAATTTGACCGTATATGTGTGGGTCTATTCCTGGACTCAATAATATTTTGAAATGAAGTATCTCCTACTTAAACATAGACATCATATAAATATATAGACCAGATTTCACTATGTGGCAGAGAGAATGAACAAAAAAAGGGGGGGAATATAAAACCTTCCATGGTCTCTATGAATAATGAGGAACCTGTAGATTATATAAGCAAAATTAGAAACATCCTTACCTAGGCATGAGAAGATCTGGATTAGAGTACCAGTTGTGCTACTAACTAACTTCAAGAACTTTTGCAAGTGACTTATAATGGTTATATGCCACAGTATTGAGGAAGGTCATGTACACAGTTTAGTCTAGTATGAGAGACACAGTATACAAAAAAAATAATAAACAGTGCAATGATTATTAAAATACGATCTCTAGGATCCATTCTAGCTCTAAATTAGGAATCCAACAAGGTCCAGTAGAATCAAGAGACCTAATTCTACTCCAGGGATGCCCACTAGCTCTGTGGTTAAGCAGTAACGTACAACTTTTTGAACCTCAATCTCTTCATGTGTAAAATATGGGGTAATTATGCCCCATCTGCCAACCACTAAAAGTACTCATGAAGAGTAAATAAAATTTCTTTGTGAATGTATTTTAAAAATGCATGTTGTACTGAAGGAATATGAAAGGTCTTTATAATTATCTGGCTGCATGAAAAACAGAATGATGAAAGGGTGTTTAAAATAACATCTGGGTAACAATTTGTCTTACACTTTGAAAAGTTTTAACTAAGTTATTTCTAACCAACTTACAAAGAAAGGTCCTGAACAGCAAATAGACTGTTCAGTTTGGAAAAGGTAGACTGTAAATACCTGTGCCAGAATAACGGACTGAGATCGTGGTCTGCAGAGAGCAGCAAGGACCGAGACACAACGGTGGGAAAACAGGTATTGTTCAAAGATAAAATGAGGCATGTTCAAAAATTTTAAGAGCTTATTGGCACAAACGTGGATTCAGATTGGGCAGCACCAAACTGGAAGTGGTTAGGAGTGCTCTACTAATAAGAGGTGGGGGAAAGACTCTGATAGAGAAGAGAAAGAAGTAAAGAAAAGAGAGTATTTGATTGGCTATAGCATAAGCGGTTGCCTTACATGGGAGAGTCCAGTTGGCTTTTTGTGATTGGTTGCCTTTAGATTTCAACTTCTTATCCTTGAAGTATTTACAGTCTTAGGTTTTGGTTTGTTCACTAAACTAGTAAGGCATTAGAACAACCTCAGTCTAATGGCCTCTTTATTTAATTAATTCAACAGCATGAAGACATTATCCATAGGTCGAAGGTCCAGATGAACTCATTAAAAAAAAAGAAAAGTTTAAGGCAAACAATATGTTGGAGAACAGGTGTCAGAACACAGGTAGCATACATCATGGTGAGCAGAGGAAAAGCAATAGTAATATTTAACGTTTTGAGTGTTTGCTCTGTTTCAGGTACTGTTCAAAGCACTTGACATGTGTTAACTATTTCAATGCCCAGAACAGTTCTGTGCCAAAAGGTACTATCATTGCTCAATCCACTTCCATTGTAGATGAACAACCAGAGCAACGGGAGGTGAGGCGATGCACTGGACTTCCTCTGTTTGACTCTCCAGCGGTACGCGCGCTCTCTCCTGCTCTGTGCACCGTCTCCTCCACCTGGGGAGCAGTTTGCTTCCACATGCTTCCTTGCCCTTTGACATCCAGTTGGGTTCAAAGCCACAGAAAGCCTCAGCTGGAGACCTGAGGGAGGAAGAAATTGTCATGCATCCCTCCCTGTAGAGTCATGTAACTGACTGCATCCCTCAACCTTTGATGCTGAAAGCTCAGCCTCTGCACTGGTGCCAAATCAAATCTCAGAGACAGAGTTCTGGGTGAAATAGAAAAGAAGAGCTTTATTGCTTTGCCAGGCAAAGGGGGACACAGCAGGCTCCTGCCCCAAAAAGCTATGTGTCCCAACCCAGGAGGCTTTGGTGAGGAGTTTTATAGCAATCGGTTCAAGGGCAGGGTTGCTGATAAGATTAGAGTGTGCGCAGGGCCTGCACTCTTTTAATCTGGCTTCAGGTGTTCTCCTGATAAGTTTCTCTGGTTCTCGAGGCTATCAAATCATGACCTTCTCTCTGGAATGAGGATTGCTTCATCTTCCGTTTGTTGGAGGTTTTAGTTCTATAAAGAGCTCAAAGATGTTGTTATGTGTATCCCTTGAGGGAGAACCAGGACCCTGCCCCAAGGCTGCACTATTGTGTCTTGACTGTTCCTCCCTTGTCTCTGCATCCCCTCCCTTCCCTGATTAGCAACTGTTTGAATCTGCCCTTTGGAACTCAGGGAAGGTCATGGAGGCTACAATCTGTTCCCTACAAACAAGAAATGGGGGACACAGAAAGGCTTACGTGCCCAGGAGCCCCCCAGGGCCCTGCTTGGTTTCACCTAGGGACACAGGGTCCCTTCTGTTTGGACAGTTCTCTTTGCCTCTTCTCCTTGTCCCTTCAGGTTTTAGGGTGGTAAAGAAAACCACCTAGTAGTAACCCTGGGGTTCTGCACAATCCTTTGTGACTTTCTTACTCTCAACCCATACTTTGTAAATAGTTTTTACATTAAATTCCTCTCTAGTTATCCAATTTGAGTCTGTCCTCTCTTCTCTCACCAGACCCCATAGATAAAAGTAACTTGTTAGAGGCAGTCCTGCTAGTAGAGCAGGGATTTAAACCTAGGAATCTGACACCAGAGGCTCTACGCCTCTAAGAGAGAAAGTCAGCAATCAAACAGGCGCTCACTTGGTGTCTGAGGGCAAGATGAAACATTTTTCATACTTTAAACAGGCAAGAATTAATTCCAACTATGATGAAGGCACTGCTTAAGTGCTGAGTAGAGAAAAATCAGTAAAATTCTGCTTTCAAAGGGCTCATGGACTAGCTGTGTAGATAGACAATTTTAATACAAGATCACAGAAGAGGAATGTAGGATCTCTGGAAGAAAGCAAAAGAACGTAGCGGCTGGAGCAAGCTTAGAGGGCATGTGACATTGTGTAAACAGATTTAGTGATCCTCTAAGCTTTTTGGATGAGGGCTTCCAAATGCAAAGCTTTGCTTAGAGAAAGGCGATTATTTTCTTTTCATGTAATAAGATTTCACTTAGGTCATGACAGATATATATTCTCTTTTAAAGTTATGAAATAATTGAAGCAAAAATAATATAATCAAAATCTACCCCAATCGTATGAAACAATATAACTATATATATGAATATCCTTCCTATATAACTGATTATACAGGACATAATGTACCCTGCCTTTTTCATTTTAGAATATATGATGATTCCTTTCACACTGAGTTATTTTTATATTTTTGCAGAAGCGACCATAGTTTGCCTGCAAAATTGCGTTTTTTTCTAGTTCAGTATTTAACCTATGATTTAATTTGACAGGCGCCCAACTTTTCTGGAACATATCCTCAGCATTAGAGGAGTTTTGCCAGTATTTCAGGAAAATTTCCACGAAGCTGTGTCTACTTAAGACAAATGTTTCCAGCCACAATAAATTATAGGGCCACAAAAATATCAAGCATCTTCCAAAGACTGCCTTTTGGCCTAATAAGGCAGATTCAAGTCCTTTATCTACACACTATTAGTTCGTGGATAACCCATTCTTGGGAGGCCCAGTCATGGGCTTAATAATAATACATATAAGAAACAGGGAATGTTCATTGGTTCAAGCATCAGCTTTTCATCTGTTCATTCCTTCACTTACTTCTTCATTTATTCAACAAATATTGAAGAAGTGTTTCTACAATTCCGGTCCTGGAATGGCTTTTGGTTTGGGCTGTGCTGAGCCCAAGCCTGAGATTGTATGTGATGTGCTTTCCAACGCTTGGTCTGTAGACTTGGTTCTGGAAACATCTGTGTCATCTGGCATTGAACACTTGAAGCATTTCAGACTAAATACTTTTTCACCAAGGCTACACCTCCCTGTCTCCATTTTCTTTATTGCTCCTAATGCTAATCTGTCACAAACTTGTCAAGCCAATAAGCAACAACGGTAAAAAGTTATAATTCCTTATATCTTTCTTTGGTAGAAAGGCTAATTGTTAAATAACTTTTGGATTAAAGAATTTTTAAATTTCTGCTTAAAATAAAAATAAAGTTACAGCGTTTCATAGGCTAGAACTAACTCCAATGTTAAGAAATACATAATACCTTAAAATAGTTCCCTTATTTCTAGCTGTGTTAAGAAGAATAATGACACCCCTCCCCCCGCAAAGATGTCCATGTCCTAATCCCCAGGACCTGTTAATATGTTATGTTACATGGCAAGGGTAGGAATTAAAGTTGCTAATCCTCTACTGTGAGTTGGTGACATTACTCTGGATCATTTGCGCGCCCCCAGTGTAATCACAGGAGTCTTTATAAGTGAAGGAGGGAGTCAGGAGTCAGTGATGCAATGTGAGAAAGACTTGGCTAATTTTGGCTTTGAAGGTGGAAGAGAGCCACAAGCCAAGGAATGTGGGTAGAATCTAGAAGCAAGAAAATGGACTCTCCCCGAAAGCCTCCTGAAAGAAAGCAGCCCTACATCTTTATTTTAGCTCAGTGACACCCATTTTGGACTTGTGACCTCTAGAAGAGTAAGATTAAAAACTGTGTGTTTTAAGCCACAAAGCTTGTGGTAATATTTTACAGTAGCAATAAGAAACTAATATAGTAGTTTACTGAGAATTTGTTGTTTTTTTAAACCATGAATTGTTTATGAATTTTATAACATTTTGTATCTATTAAGATGTTCATTTATTTTTACTCCTTGACTCTGGTCATGTAATGGTCTACTTTGATTGTGAGATGTTAATCTAACCTTGTGTTATTTGAATTTTAATTATTGTAATCAGCCTTTTTATAGAAGATTGGATCCAACTTGATAATATTCTGTTTGAGAATTTTGCATCTATGTCCATAATCTTTGCCTCCTTTTGCACACTAACTTAAACTTCCTTGTACGTAATGCATTATTTGCAGACGTTGTGAGTGTCAATACAGTATAAAAGTGAGGATTTGGAGTCTTGCTTATGTCTGAATCCTATCGTTGCTATATATCTGTTGTATGATTTGGGTTAGGTCTCTAGCCGAGCTTTATACCACAATATCCCCAACCTAAATAAGGGTAATAATAAGACCTAACTCTTAACGATTAAATGGATTAAATAAGATAGTCCAAGCATTGTTTCTGGAATGTATAAAAGTCCAATATCTATTATTTTGAATATTAATATTATCAGTACGAGGAAAAAATTCAAGGTGATTTTCAACTATTACACAAAATTAGTCCCAGCAATTTATCGCTCATACTCTGCTTACCTAATCTCTATTTGAAACTTCCTCTTCGAATCTAGTGTAGAAGCCTGGCAGTTGGTGCTTTGTGTACCAGATTCAGTCAGATACCTGATGTGAAAAGGAAACTGAGGAAACATAGTCTTTCTTTAAAAACATGTAGAAATGCTTTTCTCAATGAAATCCTCTATTTTGGGGGGAGGGAGCAGCTTCTTTCAGGTTTTCTGAATTCTGTATCACCAGCCACATGATGAGCGGCCCTCGTGGAATATACTTTCACTATTTGGTAAAATACAAATGAAGTTACAAAATTGACTCCTAGGTTATTTCTTTAAATCCTCTCCGGACCTAGTCTTACTTTCATGCTTTGATCTTCATTTTGAAATCTGGATTGGAGAAAAAATACATAGCTATATGAACTCTTTAGCATGACAACCTCATTGGTGATACAGGAGGAGAATAGATTCTCTATAAAGCAAAAAAAAAAAAAAAAAAAAAAAATCATATGACTTTTTTTCCCTCTATAGAACAATCCAAAATTGTGCATTCCAGGTTTCATAAATCAACTTTATGATATCAGTGTCAGGCTTCTTCTATCTCCCATCCTTAGGATGTGGTTTAACCACATGATTCGAGATGGCCATGTGACGTTCAGCTAACAATATCCACCTTTCAAGCAGCAAAATGGAGAACAAGGAAGAAGAAAACTTGTCTCTCCTTTTAACAAGAGTCCTCCAAAGTGGCACAAAACATGATTTTGTAACTTGATTTTAATGGAAATATCTTAGATACATGGCCATAATTTACATAAAGGGAAGCAGTAAAGTGTAGTCTTTTATCTAGGTGGCAATATGACCAGCTGTAAATGAAGGTTAGGTAACTAAAGAAGAATATACAATGGTTATTAGAAGGGAACTAATAGTTACCTTCCACGCATATTAATATCTAGGTCTTCCAGACTCACTCACCTACTCCAGCACATGCCCTGGGCTCAAAATTAGGAAGGATGGAATTGCCTGTTCACATTATCTTCTTTTTTTTAATTAAAAATATTACATGCAAACTGTTTCCAAACTAGAGGAAAAAAATAATCCCAGGAGTCTAAGGTGGTACACAATGCAATTATTTTTCCCTTTCCCTGTTCAGATTCACAGACCTCCAATTCTATTAACATCTTTTTCAAATATTTTTTGTATTCATCCAGAAAATTTTTTAACCCATGGAAATGTACCCCACAACTTTTCCTGACCTTTGTATTTTTGTTTACATAACATTGTATTTTGTTTAAGCGTGTGTTCTTTAGAGGTCAGATAGACCTCAACTATGAAACTACCTTGCTCTGGTTCATCTTTATTCCTGAGTATACCTTTAATCATCTTTCTAATTTCATTATCATTGATCTGTTCAAATTTTCTGCTTCTTATTGAAGACATTTTGGTAATTTCCCCTAGATTTATAAATGTTATGGAGTCTCATGGAACATATGCTTAAAATTACTTTAATCTCTTTGTTCTTAATATTGCATAACTTTGATCTCTGTCATTCATCAGGTTAGCAAGTTAAATAGAACAGTTTATCTATTCTTGTAATTATCTTTAATGAACTTTTTTTTAAATCCTCATAATTTTTTACTTTGTTTTTGTTAAAACATATCTTGGAGATTATTCTATATTGGTATATGCAAATCTAGCTCATTTTTTTCTTACAGATATATGTTATTTCATTTTAAAGCTGTGATATAACCTTTTTAACTAGTTTCTTATTAGTAACTGTGGATCAAGGGAGAGAGTTGTTTACCAAATCTGTTTATTTTGCCTCTGAGTGAACAAGTAGGCTACATTTTCTAGATTCCCTTGTGAGTGGGTGCGGCCATGCAACTGATGTCTGGCCAATGGAATGTAGGCAAAATTTACATAAACCTTATCCTCACTTGATGAATAACATATGTAACTACATTTCCCCCCTCTCTTTTGGAGATCTTAGAAGTCCAGTATTAAAGATGGTTGGAGCCACACAATGGAATCAAGCCACATCCCTGAATTACTATTTGGAAGAGTGTCCCCTACCAATTAAGAATACCCTATATTGACTACATGCGTGAGAAATGAACTTCTGTTGCAATAAGTTCTTGTGATCTATGGGTTAATTTAGTTTATCTAATTAAGACCGCATCCCTATAACTATACACAAACAGGACAACAAAGTACATTCTTTTATCCAAGACTTTGGGTAAAATCAATTTCTGGAGAACATTGTTGATCAAAATGTATTCAGTTTCAAAGATATGTCTAAAGGGCCCAAAGCAATTTATGCCTTTACAACAATTCCAACGGTATTCTACACTATCAAATTACTTGATCTTTGCCAGTCTGATTGTGAAAAGTGGTAGCTAATAGTTGTGAGCTAATAGCTGAGGCTGAGCATCTTTCCATGCTTGTGACTTTCATGAATTGCTTACAATTCTTTGGATACATGGACTGCCCACTTACATCATTTTTCTGTTTGCTCCTGAGTTTTGAGTCATTTTCTTGGTGATTCGTAAGTGATTTCATACATCAAGATTTTAAAACGTCCTAATGTTCATACATCATAAAAATTAACTCCTTTCTCTTCATGTGCTGCAAATGATTGTCTCTAATTTTCTGTTCATCTTTTGACTTGGATTATAGCTTTACCACAAAGAAATCCTTTCAAATTATTAATTAGTCAAATTTATTTTTTTTTCTTTGGGTCACATTTTCTTATAAAGGCGTTGCCTTATTTTCTAATGATACGCTTGTGGTGGTCATATTTAACTTCAAATGCCTCCTTTAAGGTAAATGGAAGCTAGGAGGTATAGCTTAATCTTTTTTTTAACCAAATGACTCATCAGTTGTCTAAACACCCCTTATTATTCTTTTCTCCATTGACTTCAAATGCTTTCTTTATCATATCATATATCATATTTCTTTATCTTTATCATATATCATATAGACTACATATGTCTCCACACATATGTAGTCTATTGATAGACTCCCTATTCCCTGTGATTGAACAGCTGTCTATTCATAGACCAGAACAAAACATTTACATTTGTTATAGCGTTAAAGCACACTTAAATATTTAGGTTAGGCTTAGATTCTCTTCATTCCCATTGTGCTGCCTTTGATACCCATTCTTATTTTTCTACTTACTTCTAAAAACCTCAATTGATATTTTTATTGGACTCATATTAAACACATAGATTATTAAATGTATATATTAATAGAGAAGTAAAAGCTTTATGTCGCTGTCCGTTTTTAAGAAAAACTTTTGTGTAAATTACTCTTAATATATCAGTCTCCTTAAAATTCTGTTCTAATTTTTGAAAATAGATTTTCGTTTTTCTTTTCTAAGTGTAAGGTCATTTCACATACAAATAATGACAATTTTATCTTCTTTCCAATATTTAAAATTATTTAGCCTTCTTGACAAGAGTCATCGACTACTACTTTCTAGAACAAAGTTAAATAATGGTGAGCTAGAAGTCACCTTTGCCTTTTAGCAAAGGCAAATTTTCCTTTTGCCTAATTTTAGCAGGTGATGTTCTTTTTCTGTTTGATTCAAGTGGAACTATGTCTGGAAAATATTCTTCAGAGTTACTGATTGGGAGGTACCCATTCCTTAGACTCAGGGTAAACAGTGTTTTCTTTTTATTTCTTTTTAATCCTTTTGTCACTTTTGGTTCCTTTTGATAAGTTTTGGAGAGAGAAAATATGTAAACATGCATCTACTCTTCACGTTTCCTGAAGTCCAAGTCTTTTCATAAATCTTTTTGAAGCATTTTATTATTCCTGACATCTTTTACAAGAAATAACTAGATGGATAGCTCACAGAGTGTTTTGGGATCCCAAACAGGAAGCCCATTTGTGTTTAAAGCTGAAATCACCCATGTAATTATATTTATGTCAGCCTGCAAGCAGAGAGTTTCTTAATTATTATTATTGATGACTTCTACAGAGGATTTCCTGAGAAGCCCACATATGTTGTGAATCAATTGCATTGTCTCTAGTTAGTCCCCCAAATACCGTGACTGAACCCAAATCAGGGAGCCTAGGTAGAGGCTGGCTTCACGGCGAATTAATCTCCTTCCGGGGAAGTCAACTGACTACCAAGACTCAGAAGTGGTGCTTTGACCAGCGGGAGCCTCGGGCATGTGCTTTCTGCTTGTGAAAGAAGCAAAGAGAGGATGTAGCCCCTGTGAACTTTCTGTCTCTCAGTGGGAAGGAAACTGGAGGCATTTGGTTCCTCTTACTAGAAGATGCCAAGGTATCTGGCCATGACCTCTGTGCCTGAGAAGAGCAACACAGAAGTCTGTGTGGAACATGGGGCTGTCTGACTCTTGAGGTTTCCTGTGATAGAAAGTTAATTTAGGGCCGGAAATCCAAGGAAGATCAAGCGCCCAATAAGTCAAGGCCTTGTGCTAGGTGCATTTAAAGGGATTGAGATGCAGTCTCTTTTCTGATTGACTTTCTAGTTCGGTTGGCGATAAAAAGATAGTTTGAGTCAAGCCAAAGAGTTTCTGTTCAGCATTGCCTAAGAGGCACTAGACTGGTCACAAGTGTATGGATGCTAAAAAGACACAAGTATTTGAGTGTGAACAAGACACAGAAAAAAACAGGTCTGTATTAGAATCCAGAAAGGAAGCCGGAAATGAAAATAGACAGAAACAGTGTAACAAGTACTAGGATTGCAATAATGAAGAAGTAGTGTGAAAACATACAGGGCTAGGTAACTCAGTTTGTATGGAGTAATTGAATGTTTCACCAAAAAAAAGGTGGTCCATGGGATGTCTTGAAGGGTGTGTAAGAGATATGCAAAGAAGGCTCAAATGGATTTTCTAGATAAAGGGAATATGAACAAAGTAATAAAAGATAACACCTCTTATGATCCAGTTGCAAGCTGGTCACTATCTTAAGCATTTTAACCTGTATTAATTCCTTCTATCCACACAACAACCAGCTGCAGAGTGATTTGAGGTCAACTGTGAGGAGCACATCGTGGTTACTGTGTGAAATGTGAGGTGGAGGGTTGGATGCAGGAGCTGAGGCAAAGAGGCAGGTAGGATTCAGGTCATGGAAGCTTAAGCAAATATTTGGGTTCACATGCATGATGGTATAACAAACAATAGTGAAGAACATGCATTGAGGGTGAATGAAGTATCTAATGATGCAGATATTTGCTGAGGAATGTTCGTATTTGTAAAATGGGAAAGATAATTATCTTTTCCCTGTCTACTTAACGTGATCATTGTGAGAACCAAAAATGAGGCTATAAACACGAAAGTGCTCCATGAAATATCAGGTCCCATGCAAAGGTGGAATCTTACGATTTGTAGAGGAGGATAAAGGGCAAGAGGAGTTCATTTTCCTAGGGATACAACAGCAAGTTTTTTGTGGGGAGAACTACATGGTGTCCAGATACCCTGAGAAGTTGCTCTTATCCCAAAAGTTTTGGCTGCAGTCTGGACTCCCTCTGAAAGGAAAGAAAAGTGTTGGCCCTATTCAGGTTCCAAGATCTTTCTCTCTGAAGATAGTGCAAAGAACTTACATAGTTCAATCTGATCATTTTCTGTTAAATATAACTGCAGGGTAGGCAAGCCACCAATCCATTTCAGCTTGGAGAGTGAAATCAGCACTCACAGAAAAGGTTGCCAGCAAGCATTTACAAGGCTTCCAGACATAACTCGGTTAATCAATTAACAAAATGGATTGTCATGTCTCATATTGGTTTGGCAGTGTGCAGCTCACAGAGTTCTTCTTCAGGCATTCTCCTCCTGGTCAATGGTCAAACTAACTTTCATTGAGGGTCTATAATGTATGAAGTGCTGTACATAAATTATCTACAATCCATGCAACGGCCCTGTCCTCAAGGTCACCTCCCCAGAAGGGAGCAGATTTGGAATTCAAAGCCCATGTCTGTCTAACTGCAAAATCTATTTTCTTTCTGTCAAACCACATTGTTTTGCACACTTACAAAGACTGTGGTTCCAAATTGGAGTCAAAATATCCAAGAGTTTTATTCCCTCTCTGCTTCTTTCTAAGTAAGATTTTGGATAAGGCTATCCAATGTCCTAGGTGTCAAGTTTTTTTACATCTGCAGTGAAAGGATTGGACATAATTATCTTTAGTATTGCCTTTCCCTCCAACAGTCTATGAGTCCTTGGTTCATAGTATGTACATCAGTGCAGAAGGGATACAGCTCTGCTCCCCCCCATGCCTCTCCGCCAGCCAGCCAATCAGCTGAATCAAGCCTGGCAACCAGTGAGGTGACAGAGGTCACAGCCAGGTCTCCCCAAAACCCAGTATGTGAACCTCAGCTAAGATTTTCCATGTGTCCTTACCCACAAGGGATAAGAGAAGAACAAACACAATGTAAGGAAAACTTCAGCACATTAAACTCTGCACCTGATTGGGAAATGTACAGAGTTTTAAGATTCCTTTCAAATGAGACTTAAGAGGCTGACAGCCAGAAAACTAAAATCTTAAGCAGACATAAGATGGAGAAGACAGGTCTGAAAAAACTGGAGTAAAAATATTTGAAACTAAGAATTGGGAACAGCATCTGAGGAAAAGATGAGGCGCACATATAAACTCTTTTGCACAAGTAGGTATCTCATATAGAAAACCTAAGAATTTCTGGTATTCATGCAACACCTCCCCTTCCAAAAAGTTCAAAAGGCTAGGCAGTCACACCGGACTTCAAATGCAACTGCAGTGAATTCTAATAAAGAAGGGATGTACTGACCTGGAATTCACTCCTCTCAGGGGCATCACTATCCAGAGGAAATGCTTTCAGCATGAACATTCTGGATGCACTAAACTGTGGTAAGATCCAGGATCACTGTGCTCAGGAAGGGAAGCTCTTAACAGCAAAAACTTCTCAAAAAGGTTGTTCTCAAAAAGCCATTTTCTCCCCAGAGTTAAATGATACAAAGTCAAATGATACCTATTAATTACCCAAGTGGTGACCACTAAAAGCAGGGAAACACTCATTTCAATATATATTGATGGAGAAGCGTCTTGATGCTTTATTATTATGCCTCTCCTAGTGTTATTCTTTCAACATCCTATAATGGAGGGTAGACATTAGAGGACAATTTGAGAGCTAAAGTTTTAAAGGTACGATGGTGGAGGAAGGGAAACACGAATGAAGCACCTACTATGTATGTCAGGCATCCTGTAAGGTGTATTCTGAAATCATCACACGACTTTATGAGGCGGGTGCTATGTTCGTGCGGTCCAGGTGAGCAAAGCAAGGCTCAGAGAACTTGATGTGAGTAGCTCAAGTCTAAACCTTTTATGGTATCACTGTCCTCACTGTTTAGTCCTGGGTGAAACAATAATTTAATCTCTCACTCTATCCTCAATAACTTGTGCTTTGGCAAAAGTGGAATTACTAGCAATTCCCCGAATTGGTCCTTGTCTCTCATGCCTTCATGATCTTTGTAAATGTTTTTACCTTTGGTCAGATGAGTCCTTCCTGGATACCTCCATTGCCTGTCACCAGCCCTCTGGTGAACCTTTGCTAACTCCCTTAGAGGGAGTTCCCTATGCTCCCACTTCATGAATTTATTATACAAGGTACAAAATGGCGTTGAAATTATCTGTTTTGTGTCCATAACCCGATGAGAATTAAACTCTCCTTTGAGGGCAGGACTGTGTTTTTGGTTTTTTTTAAGTTTACATAGCTCTGTGGCACCCAGCATAAAGTAAGCACTCATTAGAACTTTGTGATAGGGAGGAAGGGACGTTGGGAGGAGAAAATAGGAAAGGGAGGAAGGTTGGGAGGACCAAAAAAGAGGTGATGATGGAAAGTCGGGAGGGTAGAAAAAGGGGAACAAGGAAAAAGGAAGAGCAGAGGAGAAGAGAGGAGAATGAATGGAGAGAAGGAGAAAAGGAAGGAAAGAGGAGAACAGAAGGAGAGAGGTGAAGAAAAGAGAGACGCAGACATAGAGAACGGACATGTGGACACGGTGGGGGGGAGGGGAGGGTGGGAACAATTGGGAGATGAGGATTGACATATATACACTACCATGTGTAAAACAGATAGCTAGTGGGAAGCTGCTGTATAGCACAGGGAGCTCAGCTCGGTGCTCTGTGGTGACCTAGGTGGGTGGGATTGGGGGGGGGAGGGAGGTTCAAGAGGGAGAGGATATATGTATACATAGAGCTGATTCACTTAGTTTTACAACAGAAACTAACACAACATTGTAAAGCAACTCTACTCCAATAAAAAAATTATCTCTTAAAGCATAAATTATCCCAATATTTAGTAGCTAAAACAGTATTTCCTCACAATCTTTGGTTCAGGAATTCAGAAGTGGCTTAGCCTAGTAGTCCTGGCTCAGTCTCTCAAGAGGTTTCAAAGTGACCACTGGAGGTGGATCATTTGGAGGCTCAGCTGTGGCTGGAGGATCCATTTCCAGGATGACTCACTCACATGGCTAGCGAGTCGGGGCTCATTGCTAGTAGGAGACCTCAGTTCTTCACCATATGGACCTCCAAAGGGATGCATCAGAATCCTCATTATATAGCTGGTGACTTCTCCGCAAAGCAAGCGATCCAAGGAAAAGAAGAGGAGGAAGCCACAAAGCCTTTTATGCCCTAGTATTGGAAGTCAAACCATCATTTCTGTAATGTCCTGCTAGTTACACAGATCAGCGCTATTGATTGTGGGAAAACATTACACAAGGGCAGGAGGCAGGGAACATTGGGGACCATCTTGGAGAGACGGTTAATTTAAACATAGATTTTTATGACAGAACCTGTGATCATCCGAAAACACTCCAGTACCAATACAATTATATGCTTATAGTTCTTTTAAAAATATTAGGAAATATAGAAGGGGATCATGGTTTTTGGAGGTAAATATAATATAAATTATAAAGAAATGGATAAATGTTCTGTAACCCAGGGCATCATGTTTTCAGCAGATAAATAAAGGCTAATCCTGTGTAATATTCCAAATAAGCTGGGTTTGTTCACTTGATCAATTTCCCTGTCTCCCAGAAAAACCTCTAGACTCTCTTTATGGATGAAAAATCTTGCAGTATCACTACAAAAAACTAGTATGGTAGAAAATAAATATGCAGATTCTTTGGAGCAGGCAATAGTCAACTTGACTTTTGATTTAACGACCTGTTGACTGAGTTATCTGGGTAAATTTCCTGAGTTTCCTTCAGCCTCAGGCCTCTATAAATTATGTATAGGGTCCTATAGGGTAGTTTTGAGATTGTGTATCATAGTAACTGTTAAATGTCTTGAGTGATTCCTGAAGCATAATAGGTGCTATGTGTTTCACTCTTTCCCTTATTTCAGATGAGAAACGAAAACAGAAACTATATGGACAATTAGAGGTCTTGTCAACCACAGTGACAAATATCCAGATATTTGAGAATATTTGGGTGCTTATGATCACATAAGATGGAGCATCAGAATAGTCATGTTGTTTTTACTCTTTGTTTTAGGTGATTGTGGAATTTTGCCAAGAGAGCTACGTTTTCACAATACAGAATCAGAAAGGACAGGAATAATGTTAATAGTGAAAAAGCCAGAGCAACCTTGAACTTGAGAGTTTCAGAGGCCTTAGTGATTTTAGTATAATGCTTTCAACACTGGCCTGCTCACACTAGTACCACCTGGGGAGCTCTTAAAGATAGTATGTGTCAACCCCTTTCCAGGAAATTATCATTGGATTTTTCTTGGGTGGTTTTTCGAAGTTCCCCAGATGATTTTAATGGTCAGCCAGCTGGAGAAGCACTGATCTAGCACAACTCTCTCATAGAACACATGAGAACACTGAGGTCCATGATTCCAAACTCTTACCAAAGCCACACTCAGGTTTATTTATTTTTTTAAGTTACACATATTTGGCAAACAATTATTGAAGTTATACTAGAAACTAAATGCAGGATAATTATTTTTTAACATTTTTATTGGAGTATAACTGCTTTACAATGGTGTGTTAGTTTCTGCTGTATAACAAAGTGAATCAGCTATACATATACATATATCCCCATATCTCCTCCCCGTTGCGTCTCCTTCCCACCCTCCCTATCCCACCCCTCTAGGTGGTCACAAAGCACCGAGCTGATCTCCCTGTGCTATGCGGCTGCTTCCCACTAGCTATTTTACATTTGGTAGTGTATATATGTCCATGCCACTCTCTCACTTCGTCCCAGCTTACCCTTCCCCCTCCCCATGTCCTCAAGTCCATTCTGTCCGTCTGCATCTTTATTCCTATCCTGCCCCTAGGTTCTTCAGAACCTTTTTTTTCTTTTTAGATTCCATATATATGTGTTAGCATACGGTATTCGTTTTTCTCTTTCTGACTTACTTCACTCTGTATGACAGTCTCTGGGTCCATCCACCTCACTACAAATAACTCAGTTTCGTTTCTTTTTATGGCTGAGTAATATTCCATTGAATATATGTGCCACATCTTCTTTATCCATTCATCTGTTGATGGACACTTAGGTTGCTTCCATGTCCTGACTATTGTAAATGTTTTTTGTTTTTTGTTTTTTTAACATTTCATAGTTTACTAAAGCATCTTCAGTATCATTAATTCTCTTGATTTTCAAAGCTGACTTTATAAGTTAAATTGGAGGGAACGTTAACTCCATCTCATAATAAGCAACCTGAGGCTTAAGGAAACAAGGCAGATGTTGCCAGGAATGAATCAAAAAAGCAGCAGTGGCAGAGAGCCAAAGCAAGTCTTCTAACTCCAAATTCTTTATTTCTTTGCATGCACACACACAAGTGTTGCTCAGCTTCGGTAATGTATAGTCTCTCCCCTCTCACAAGTCCTGATACAAAATGAAATGGTGTGAACTGCAGCAAAGAGAAACCAAAAGTTCCAAATGCAAGGGCTGTACAATCCTACTAAAGAAGGCCTCATATCTGGAAGGTGATTTTCTCTGTTTGAGCTTCCTCTCCTGTTAACTGTCTTGTAAACCAGAACCCTTTGCATAAGGCTTTGAGTGGAGAATAATTTTAGCTGCACATTGGTTCATTTAGTCCCTGTAGCAAAGAGAGAGCAAGCAGATAATCCATGTTCAAAAAAAAAAAACAAGAGGAAAGTTTTTCTCTTTACCAGGATTAGGAACACAGGAGGAGAGAAGTTAGGGGCCCTGGGTGCTGTATTAGTTCCCTGTGGATGAAGCAACAAATTATGACCATCATGTTAGCTTGAAACAATAGAAATTTATTCTGGAAGCCAGAAGTCCAAAACTGAGGTGTCGGAAGGAATGCACTCCCTCCACAGTGTCTAGAGGAGAAGACTTCCTGCCTCTTCCAGCTTCTGGTGGCTCCAGGAATTCCTTGGTCTATGGCTGCATCACTCCAATCTCTGTCTCTGTCTTCACATGGCCTCACTCTCTTTTCTCTTTGTATTTTCTTTTCTTCTGTCTCTTATAAGGACACATGTCATTGGATTTAGGGCCTACCCAAGTAATACAGGTAAACTCATCCCAAGATCTATCTGCAAAGACACTTCTAAATAAGGTCACATTCACAGGTTCTGGTTAGACGTATCTTTTGAGGGGCCACCATTAACCCACCACAGATGTATTTAATTATAAACCGATTTTATCTTTTCTGCTTGGTTATTGCGGGTACATAGAAAATTTCTTGATTATTTGAAGATTTATTTGTACCTCACCTTCTTTCTGAGCTCTCTTTTTAGTTCTTATTGTTTTTTAAGTGATGCTTAGAATTTCTAGGGAGACAATCACATCATCTGCATAAATGATAATTTTCTTCCCTCTTTTCCAATTCATAACTGCATTTGACAATCACACTTTTGAGACGAGGTTCTTAAAAAGCAAATTATCTTAAGAGCTGGCGTAGGAGTTATTGCTAACAGTTAAAGGA
Source organism: Eubalaena glacialis (assembly GCF_028564815.1). Classification (NCBI taxonomy): domain Eukaryota; kingdom Metazoa; phylum Chordata; class Mammalia; order Artiodactyla; family Balaenidae; genus Eubalaena; species Eubalaena glacialis. Next base: position 77,727,728 of record NC_083732.1, read on the forward strand.
AATCAAATTTGCCGAGGCATAGGAACAAAGTAAGAATGTCAGGGTACTTCAGGTCACAGACTTAAAGAGCTGTTTTGTCTTCAAAATTATTTAATTTCTTCCCTTGATTCTGACAATGGATACACCAAGGCTCAAATACCTGAAGCTATTTGCCCAAGGTCACTCAACAGAGAAAGAACTAACAATACAAAAAAATAAATCTCTCCTTTCAATCTCCGATAGCCAAAATAACATTTTAAACTTGAAGGTGTAACCGTGTTACTCACTTTAAAATCACTGACTGCATTGTTTCTAAGGCAAAACTTTACATGGCCTGCAAAGCCCTGGGTGATCCAGCTCGCCTGTCCCTGCAGCCTCCTCACTTTATGTCTCTTTTACAATTTAAATCATAAAAGTTTTTCACTCTGGTCTGGACACATTTCCCTGAATCTGCCAAGCTGGTCTCAGGGCTTTCAGCTTCCTGGCTGAAGGAGAATTACATAAAATCATCCACATGTGTCCACTCTCCCCTTGCTAGCCCCTGTTCCCTGTTTAACTCTAGTTGCCCAAGAGAAGATTGGTGTCACCATCCTCCCTGGATCAGATTAATGCCCGGGCTTTTCCCTCTCATCACAAATCTAAAGTACATTCATATCATGTATAACAACCGCAATTAATTAATGTTTTATATAATGTATTTGTTCAATGTCTGTCTTCCCCACTAGACTGTAAACTGCATGAAAACCAAAACCAAAATTTATTCATTATTATATACTGCACCTTGCACAGTATCTGGCTCGTAGTATTCATTTAATTTTAAAACAGTTCAATAAATGAAGCATTCATATTTATGCTTGTTTTGTGACACTGTAGCCTTTCATTCTTCAGTCCTTCAAATATTCCATCGGCTTCTTTTCCTGCTATTGCTATGTATCTCCTACGACTATTCTTTCTCATTTTCTAACCACCTAAGGCAGAGTGGTTATTTTAGAAAGACACAATGCTTAAGTAGCATCAAATAATAATTTTAAACACTTGAAAGCATCAGACAGATTGTATAGAAATTAGTGTGGGCACAGTCTATTATGATTCAGAATATATCTTAAGTGGTCCTTTTCCGGTGACCTTTATTTATGCTATAATGAGAACAATAAACTTAATAGCCAGCATGTGTAAGATGTCTCCTTTATAGAGGCACTTATTCTCAATTCTCACTTCCTTCCCAGACCTAAAGGATCTCATCTTTCTAGAGTATACTGTAAACTGAGGAATCAAACAACATAATTCTTTCTGTTGTTTTGAAAAGATTTGCAGGTCATGAGCCATCTTCTAAAACTGACCTAAAGCTTAAAGTTTCCCAAAATGAGAATATCCAGCTACCCTACAATTATTGCAATTACATATTGTTCCTGTTTTCATTTATGCATATAAAAACTAATAATAAAATACAGCAAATCAAATTTTCATGAAGGCAGTAGCATACAGTAATTATTTCACTAAGAGCCTGCCAAATTATTTTCAGGAAGTACGTATAGAAAATGGTTGTGTTCTCAGCGTCTCTCACATAGCCTTAAGTCTCAGGCACAAATTGCATGGCATGAAGGAAAACAAAATCCCATTCCAAACATCAGGTTTTTATCCTCTTGCAATGTGTGTAAAATGAACTCATGATGAGTTCCTGAGGGTGAAATCATTCTTCCTCCTTCTTGGTAACTTTCTTAAACTGTGCAGTGATTACTGAGTAGCACCAGATTTCCAAACCTAAAAAGTTATGCACGGTGCTTCTTTCTTGTGCCCTTATATAGCCAGATAACCATATGGGATATGTTAACAAGTATTAACAGTAATTCCTCATTATGCTGAACTGGTCATGTTCCACGTGGAGGGAGTTTCATCTTTAATTCTAAGTGCTTATGTAAATGAGGGAAAGATAAAATGAAATATAGTATATCCATACTATATATAAAATAAATAACTAATAAGGACCTACTGTATAGCATAGGGAACTCTACTCAATACTCTGTAATGACCTATATGGGAAAAGAATCTAAATATGAGTGGATATATGTATATGTATAACTGATTCACATTGTTGTACAGCAGAAACTAACACAGCATTTTAAATCAACTATACTCCAATAAAAATTTGTTTAAAAGTACAGTATATCCAGTAGACCCAGATGGGATGGGAATAAAAACTATGTCATAGGGTTAAGAATGAAAGGAAGGACCTAGAGATGAATAACCTGGATCTGACAGGTGGACACCTGAAAGATGCCAGCACACACCTAAAAGATGATCATGTTGAAGAGGGTTAGGCTCTTTATTTTCAGTGTCTGATTGGAGAAAGGGACCCAATGGATAAAAGCTATAGAAACACAACCTTTACTTTTCTTTAAGGAAAACTATTCTTTTTTCTTGATTAATTTTTAAATTTATTGAAGTATAGTTGCCTTACAATATTATATTAGTTTCAAATGTACATGGTGATTCAATATTTTTATAGATTACATACCATACAAATTTATCATAAAATATTGTCTATATTTCCTGTGCTGCACATTACATCATTGTAATGTTTATTGTATAACTGGTAGTTTCTACCTCTTAATCCCCTTCATGTGTAGGGGGAGTTGAAGAAAAGTATTCTTAAAAGCATTGCTGTTAAGGATTTAATGGGTAGCTCAAGTGGATGGGGATTGGACACCCCCTGCCCCCAGCTCTAGCAGAAGCTGACGGTGTGAACAGCCCTTTGCTGGGACATTCTTGGATGAGTTGTGTGTCCTACGGAAGGATGTCCTGTTTCAGTGATTTTCAAACCATAGCCTGGCGGGGCAAGAAAAACATGTGAAGAGGCAGACATCTAGGTCTCCAGTTTTTGTTTGCGTGTTTGTTTGTTTGCATCTTTCCCGTTACTTATGAATTTTCAGAGTAGTGTTTGTGCTCAGTCACATTCTCTGGTCATCACTGAGGATTGTTGATTTTGTTTTGGGTTTCTTTTGGCTTTTGGTATCATTAGCAAATTGTAGATTGTGATGTATTTGATGCACTAAAGTCATGACTCTTTTTGATTCCCAAATGTCCCATCCTAGGCCAGTGAGAGGTCCTTCAAATTGTCTCCTGTGTCCTTTAGATGTGACACCATTAGTCTCTGTGTGCCTCTTTACTCTGTCGCAAGATATTCCAGGCTCATCAAACATGTTCCCTGCCTCAGAAATGGAATCAGCCATTTCTCCAAGTAGCCCTGGTTCCTTTTATCCAGGAAGGGGTTTAGTGGGGCAGAACAGATCCATTTATATATGCTTTATATATAGGAGTTTGGATAAGAATTCATTTGAAAATAAAGCAAAATTTTTGCTATAAAATGGCTTAAAAAGTAGTCATCTAGATAATTTTTTAAATCCTCTCTTCTTTGAGAGCCTCCAGATACAACTAATTCCTAAAATAGGAATTCAGCATTTTGCCGGACACAGAGTTCTTTGGACCTAGAAAGTTGGTTACAGGAGTTCCATCTAGCAATAGTTTACTATATAATAGTTGGAAAAAACTCTCAGTTGGTAAACAGATTTTTTTTAAAACATTGAAAAATGTGTAGCTTTGGGGCCAGATTGAAACAGCTAATTTAGTTCTTTTGGTGAATACAGTTCTAGTTGCTTTTTAAAAAGCATTTTCATCATAAAATAATTCATACAAGCATAGACTTACATAAAATAATATCTGTGTAGCCAGAATCAAAATTTTAATATTTTGCCTTATTTAATTTTTTTAAGTTATGAAACATAGCAGATGTATTTAGATCCTCAGGATACTCCCTCCTGCATGCCTTCCCCAACTGAACAGTTAACCTGTATTGTCAATTTTGTGCTTCTCACTCCTATGATAATTTTTTTAATACTGATCTTACATATCTGAAATCACTTGGCATATTTTAAACTGTATTTACATTGTACCATGTGGTACATATTATTCTTTAATTTGTTTTTGCTTTTTTCTGGATGAACATTGCTTCTGAAATACAGCCTGCAAATAAATACACGTAGTTCTTTTTTATTTGTGTTAACTGCTGTATTATATTCCATTCTATGAAAATACTATAATTTATAGTAGTGATATTACTGGTATCACACTGAAGACTATTTAGGTTGTTTTCAACTTGTGTTATTACAAACACTGCTATAACACACATTTTTAAACATGGGTCTTTGTGCTTCTGTAACTGAGCTGCTTTAGGTTATATCCATAGAGAAATTCCTAGGTCACATGACACACACATCTTCAGCTGTACCGGATATTACAGAATTGTTTCAAAACCAGTTATACCATTTTTCACTCCCACCAAAGGTGGATGAGTTCCACACAGTGACATTCTTACCAATATTTGCTATTTTAATACTTTTAAAATATTGTCATTCTAATATGTATTAAATATTATATTAAGTGGAAGTTATCTGATTACTAGTGAGGTTGAGGACATTTTCATATATTTATTTTGCACTCAGATTTGTTCATCTGTGAATATCTGGTTCATATCCTTTGCACGTTTTTCTATCTGTTGTTTGTTTTATCCTACTGATTTGTAGATGTCTATACTGCAAATTAATCATTTGCTGGTTATGTTTCCCAATCGGTTACATTGGCAAATAGGATTGCTGTTGATTTTTTATATGACTATTGTGTACCTAGAAAACGTTATCATGTTTCTTATTATTTCTAACCATTATTTACACATTTTCTTATATTTGTTTTATGCTGACAGTTACATGATCTTCATTTAGGACACTTTTTGTCTATTTCCAATTCATGTAATTGCTCTTTGCAAAATTGTCTTATTGAACAGTCAAGAAACATAAGCACAAAGTTGAAAATAGTTGGAAACAATAAGCACCCAAGCATAACAGGCACATGCTTTTTTACTGTTTCCTTGATTTTTGCCATTTTATTATATTACCATAGTTCTTAAATTTTCTTTAAATTTACTCTGTTTATCCAATTAAACAGATATTTGATTTAAATCCTTCACCATTTATATTTATTACTTCTAGTTTATAAGTAAATATCTTTAGGTTACAAATTTACCACAAAGTACCACCTTAGATGTATGTTACATTATACTTTTATTGGCATTCCATTCTACCTTGTTTGTGTGGTGATATATGCTACCTTGTTTGTGTGGTGATATATGCTACCTTGTTTGTGTGGTGGCATATGCTGTCTTGAGTAAAATTTTCTATATACATGAATGTGTTTATAGGGTCTGTTTTGATCTATTTGCCTACCTTGCAGCATGTCACACTGACTTATTTACTATAGCTTCACAACAAATTTTGATATCATGTAGGAAAATTCCCCTAAACTTGTTCATCCTCAAAATTATGTTAACTACTCATGGCTATTCTATATATATTTTAAAACCAGCAATATTAAATTCCACAGAGAAGTTGGCCTTGAACTTTATTTACAAACCAATTTGGAGCAAATGACGTGTATGGTATTTCTTTCTATCCACAAATAGCGTATATTTCTCAATTGATTTAGGCTTACTTTAATATTGTTTAGAAAATGTTAAAATTAAATTTCCCAATAAATATCATGTATATCTTTTGTTAGGGTTGTTCTTTGGTTCTTATATTTTTTGATGATTTTATAAATAATATATACTATTTATATTTTACTTTTGAACTATCTGTGGCTGGTGTTTATAATGTAGCTGTGTTTTGCTTATTGATAATATAGAAAGTCTGCTAAACATTCTTAATTCTAAAAGTGCATATAACCTAGGTGGTTTAGTTAGACAATCATATTATCTACATGTAAATGAGTTTGTTTCTTCATTTCTTCTTTTATAATACTATAACTTTTTTCACTGTCTAGGCTAAGACAAAAAGTTAAATTGACTAAAAATTGTGATAACAGAAAAACGTCTCTACTTTCTGACTTTTAAGAAGATAGTTCTAACATTTCACCATTAAATATTACCTGCTGTAGAGTTATGGTATATATTCTTTGTCAGTAAAGCAATTCTTTTATTCCTAAATTTTCAAGCGCTTTAAAAATCATGAATGTGTTCTGAATTTAACCAAAGGATATTTTGTTATCTATATAGATTATTATACTTTCTCTTTCTTCATTAGTTTGTCAATAGATATTTTAATATTAAGCCATCCTTCAATTCCTAGGAAATTTTTTTAATATTTTGATATGTTTATATCTATGATTGCAGTGAAATTCTTCTATATTGGCTCTTGTACTTAATAGCTAATATTTCTGACACATATATACTGTGTAATAATCTGTATAAGATTAGAATTATCTGTTGTAATTTGTGCAAATATGTGTGAACTCACTTGTAACCCACCTAGTGCTCTCCTTTTGGGAAGTTTTAAGCTAATCATTTGATTTCTTTAATGGTTAATAGGATATTTATGTTTTCCTTGTCTTCTTGAGTCAATTTTGATAATTTATATTTCTTGAAAATGGTCTTGCTTACTGTTCTCTGAGAATCTTGGGTATGTCACTTTGCTGTCTTCTATTATTTTGGATAATTCTTAGCTTTAAGTCTTCACATTTTTTTCCTGCTCTCTCTTTTCTCCTGGGAATTACTCATGTTAGACCATTTTATATTGCCCCATAGTTTTTGGATTCTCTTTTCTATTTTTTTAAATTTACTATTCTTTTTCTCTTTGCATTTATGTTTCCATTGAACTATCTTCAAAATCTTCATGGAAGGAATATGCTTTGCAAGGATAAGTTTCTTTGCTCGCTTGATGTTAGGCTTGGACGTACACCTTACGTTGGTGATGGATTGCGTGTGGAAGTGTTAGTTGCCAGCTTTGAGCCTAGGCATTAGAGGCACATACTGCTTGTCCACTTGAGGCTATGAAAAGAACATATCCTGGGAAGCCTGGTGTTGGACTTGACCCATGGTCTGGAGACAAGCCCATCTAAGCCCAACCTATATCAACTAAAACTCAACTGTCCTACATATGAGCTAGAAATGATGCTTGTTGCTGTATGGCACTAAAGTTTCTGGTGGTTTCCTAATAAGAATTATGTTAAAATTATGAAGTGGTACACTGGATCATAGGGTTTGCATTTGTTTAACTTTAGTAGTTACTGCTAAAAGATTTTCCAAAGTTCTTGTATAAATTTATACATCAACCAGCAGTGTAACTGCTTGACTTGTTTGCCAAAACTTGGAGTTGTTTAGTCTTTATGGTGACAAAAAAGACTACCTTTTTATGAAACACACAAAATACGAGAGTATTATGTAATTTTAAGTCAGTTTCTAAAATTTAATATGTTCTAATAAAGTTGTAACAGCAGTAAATAAATATTTTGAAAATCAAGCTGGTATCACTCTATCTAGAAGAAAATTAAGTGAAAGTACTTTTCATGGTAGAAGGGAGACAACTGCTGATGTCCTAACTAATTCAAGAACAACTTATAAAATTTTCTAAAGTTGTTTCCAGAAAATCAGTGGCAATGGGTTGGGACACACCTACTTCAACAGGGTGGAGTCTATGTTATGTTGGTTTTATTCATTGCAATTGAACTCCACCTGTACAGTGTGCCATTCTTGTCTTTAGCCTTAAAGGTAAAGTCTTTTGTTGCACCAGTTTGAAGTAACTCTGAAACAAGGCTCCCTTTATTATAGTATCCATTCACATGAATATTCATTCACATTATAATATTCATTCACATGAAAGAGTTCGTAACTGCAGTAAAAAGACCAAAAGAATATAGGATTTCCTGGTCACCATTTTGGGTGGATTTGGTTAACTGTATAAAATGAGGGATAGGGACTTCCCTGGTGGCGCAGTGGTTAAGAATCTGCCTGCCGATGCAGGGGACATGGGTTCAAGCCCTGGTCCGGGAAGATCCCACATGCCCCGGAGCAACTAAGCCCGTGCGCCACAACCTCTGAGCCTGCGCTCTAGAGCCGGCAAACCACAGCTTCTGAAGCCCGCGCGCCTAGAGCCCTTGCTCCGCAACAAGAGAAGCCACTGCAATGAGAAGCCCGCGCACCACAACGAAGAGTAGCCCCAGCTCGCTGCAACTAGAGAAAGCCCGTGTGCAGCAACGAAGACCCAATGCAGCCAAAAATAAATAAGTAAATAAATAAATATTTTTAAAACAATGACGGATAAATACTCAAAAGCGTGATCTGTTTAACAAAATTTCTAGGTACATAAGAATGCAAAATATAAAATGTTCTAAAATATTCACTGATCACCAAGCATATAAAATTGACGTTAAACTTATGTTAACTTGATTCCTTCCACTTCTTCAGTGGTCCTATGAAGAGCTCCTTATCTGCTGCCAGGGGTGGGACCTTTGACCTAATGGAAAGGCAAGTAATTCTGGTAACAAGCTCCTATAGCCTTTACTAGGGTCCACCTTAAGAAGGGAAAAATCACTCAGGTAAAAATCTTTGAGGTAAGTTTAGGTACCTAGTTACCACTTCATGCACTCGAATTAGATTGACTTCAGCTGTTCTTGGAAAGAATTCCAGTGCAGTCACTCAAGTTTTGGTTCTCTTTTACATAGCTGCATTCAGAGGCATGAAGCAATGTTTAGGGAAAAAGTGACACTTACACCTGAAATTTATATTTTTCCAAGTAACCTTTTGGTATTGTAGATGAAGGAAACCCTCAGGTGGTAAAGCTATATATGTTTATGGTAAGTGCTATGAACTAAACTGTGTCCTAGCCAAAACATAAGTTAAAACTCTAACCCCCAATGTGACTGCACCTGGATACAGTCTCTAGGAGGTAATTAAGGTTAAATGAGATCATAAGGGTAGAGCCCTAATCTGATAGGACTGTGGCCTTATAAGAAGAAGAAGCAAAAGAGAGAGAGAGAGCGCTCCTCCTCCAGTTGTCTCTTTTGCTTTCTCTCTCTGTATGAGGACTCAGGGAAAAGGTAGGCATCTACAAACAAGAAAGTGAGTTCTCACCAGAAACCAAGTTCTGCCAGACCTTGATATTGGACTATCCAGCCTCCAGAACTGTGAGAAAATAATTTTCTGTTTGAGCTACCTGGTTTATGGGATCTTGTTATAGCAGGCCAAGGTAATACAGTAAGTCTACAGTCCAGTGTTGATGTGTAGAGCAGTTTGGACAGGTAAAGATGAACAGTGTCATTCAGGAGGGGTTCCAGCCCATCAGCTTATCCTTGCACACCTGAATAAAGCAGTAGATCAGACACACCATGCTGTTAAATTGTTGAAACTTGGACTCGATTCATATGATTCAATTAAAATCTGAATTTCTCATCTTGGTATTATATTTGCAGATTAGTTGGTACAGTTGATGTCTTAACAGATACTGTTAATAGGTAGTCTGAATGTGAACTATCTCTAGCAAGTTCCTTCTGGTGACTTTTTAAATTTCTCTTTGGCTTCATTAACAGTCATACTGCTCCAGTATTATTCTGTTTGCACTCTCACAGGGCCTTTCCCAGACGTACCACCTTCTGGGACCACTCCTCAGCTGACCCCAGGTCCCTCCCTGGCTTTAGGTCCCTTTTATGCCATTCTTGGAGAGCTCCAGGCACCGCAGGGTTATAGGAGAAGGGTCACATTGGCAAAGACAGGTGGTCATGGAGCTGGGGTCAGAGAGGGGCATGCCTCCTTCCTGGAAGTTACTGGGAACCCCCAAACTAGTCCCTGCAGTGTGTTCTAAATGGTGGGGAAGGGGGGAGGGGCGGTGAGCTGCTTGTTCTTCCTCCCCAGGTCCAGGCAGACGGATGGCAAAGTCACCCACCATTCACCTGCTGCCAGCCTCTGCCTGGGCACCACCGGTGTGGGGCCTGCAGGTGCAGGAGTTCCTAAGACTGTGCGCCCTGGGGTCCGGTGCCCACCTTTTGGAGCCCAGGCAGCCGCAGGTGGCTGAGAGCCAGTAGGCTCGTGCTGCAGTGGGAAGCCGGAGGCCCGGGAGCGACGGCTGTGGCCTATGCAGTTGATTTTTAATTACACATATTGACACACTGCCAGTTTTGGCATTGTTTCTTAAATTCCATGATTTGTTTCTGAATTCACATTTTTTTTCTAGCTGAAATATCTCTCTTCTAATTGTTATTTTCATGATAATCTGTGGTTAAGAAGCTCTCTCGGTTTTTATCTGAAATCATGTTTCTCCCTGATTATTAAGGGTAAGACAATCTTGGTTGAAGTAATTTTGATGTGCTATCCTGCCAGACTGTAAGGAGAGATTAACATCAATTCTAATGATACATTTTTAAACTGATTTAACAAAGGTACACAGAACAGGCCTTAAAAAAGGTCAATGTTTGAAACTGGTTGCTTTACTCATCCCAGAATTTTGAATCAAAAAAGGCTGTTCCAATCAGAAAAGGCTGCTATAAGTATGTATATTAATTCAACAGATACTTCATGTGAAATAATCATGCTTGACATAAAAGGGGAGACAGAGTAAGACTATTCTATGCTCAAGGAGAATATATTATCTAGGGATAGGAAAGTATTGTAGAACAGATGTCAGAACAGGTAGAGATAATCTACCTAGGATACTCAGCAAATCAGTGGTGTCAGGCAAACACTGCTTCTCCTACTTACACGGTATGAGATCTTAGATACGTTACTTAACCTTGCTGAGATTCTGCTTTTTTTTCATTTTTTTAAGTAATGGATGAATATATCATTCACTTGATAGGATTGATATGATAATTAAATTTAATAGGATGAAATCCTTGGCTCAACATAGGTATTTGGCCAACAGCAGTTTTCTTGAGTGGGACCTTCAATGGGCAGATGCTAAATGGGAGGAAACCCAAGATGGGGATCTTGGCTTGAAATATACCAGTATCGGTCACCAACTGTTAAGCAGTGCTGCCTATTTATAACAATTTTCCAGCACTATTAGTATTAATCTTGCAAAGTTTTACCTATCAGGTAACCCCAAATTATATTTTCTTTAGTTCCTATTTCCTTAATTACAAATACAGTTGATCTTCTTTGGGTTTTTTTTGTTTTATAATATTATATTAGTTTCAGGTATATAATACAGTGATTCAATATCTTTATAGATTATACTCCATTTAAAATTATGACAAATATGGCTATATTTCCCTGTGGTGTGCAATATATCCTTGTTGTATATTTATTTTATACATAGTAGTTTTTATCTCTTAAACCCATACCCCTATCTTGTCCCTCTTCCCACTGGTAACCACTAGTTATTTCTCTGTATCTGCCTGCCGATGCAGGGGACATGGGTTCAAGCCCTGGTCCGGGAAGATCCCACATGCCCCGGAGCAACTAAGCCCGTGAGCCTGTTTCTGCTTCATTATATACATTCATTTGTTTTATTTTGTATATACCACATACATGTGATAACATACGGCATTTGTCTTTCTCTGCCTTATTTCACTAAGCATAATATTGTACTTTCTAGGTCCACACACATTGTTGCAAATGGCAGAATTTTATTCTTTATTATGGCCAAGTAATATTCCTCTGTGTGTGTGTGTGTGTTTGTGTACACCGTATTTTCTTTATCCAGTCATCTGACACTTATATTGCTTCCATATATGGCTATCATAAATAATGCTGCTATGAACATTGGGTTGCCTGTATCTTTCAGAATTAGTGCCTTCATTTTCTTAGGATATACCCAGCAGTAGAATTCCTGGATCATATGGTAGTTTTATTTTTAGTTTTTTAGGGAACCTCCATTGTGTTTTCCACAGTGGCTTCACCAATTTATAATCCCACCAACAGTGTACTGGGGTTCTCTTTTCTGCACATACTTGCCAAAATTTGTTATTCTCAGACTTTTTGGTTGACAGCCATTCTGAAAGGTGTGAGGTGATATCTCACTGTGGTTTTATTTGCATTTCTCTAAATATTAGCAGTGTTGAACAGCTTTTCATGTGTCTGTTGGCCATCTGTATGTCCTCTTTGGAAAAAATGATCCTTCAGGTCTTCTGCCTATTTTTTGATTGGATTGTTTTTATTTCCCATTGAGTTGTATGAGTTGTTTATATGCTTTAAATATTAACTCCTTATCAGTCACAGCATTTTTAAATATTTTCTCCAATTAAGAAGCTTATCTCTTCATTTCATTTATAATTCCTTTTCTGTGCAGAAGCTTTTAGTTAGGTCCCATTTATTTGTTTTTTACTTTTATTTCTTTTGCCTTCGGAGACAGATCCAAAAAAAAAATTATTGCTTTGATTTATGTCAAAGAGTGTTCTGCCTATATTTTCTTCAAGGAGTTTTACGGTTTCTGGTCTTACATTTAGACCTTTGATCCACTTTGAGTTTATTTTTGTATGTATTGTGAGGAAATGTTCTAATTTCATTGTTTCACATGTAGCTGTCCAGTTTTCCCAGCACTGCTTACTGAAGAGACTGTCTTTTTCCATTGTATATTCTTGCCCCCTTTGTCATAGATTAATTGAACCATAAGTGTGTGAGCTTATTTCTTGGATCTCTATTTAATTCTCTTGATCTATGTGTGTCTGTTTTTGTGCCAGTACCATGCTGTTTTGATGACTGTAGCTTTGTAGTTATAGTGTGAAATCAGAGAGTGTGATACTTCCAGATTTGTTCTTTTTTCCTCAAGGTTAGTTCGGCAATTCAGGGTCTTTTGTAGTTCCATATAAAAAATAGAATTATTTGTTCTCGTTCTGTGAAAAATGTCATGGGTATTTTGATAGGAATGGCATTAAATCTGTAGATTTCTTCAGGTAGTGTGGACATTTTGTTTTATTTTATTTATTTTTTGGCCAACCACGTGGCTTGAGGGATCTTAGTTCCCCGACCAGGGAATGAACCCAGGCCCTCAGCAGTGAAAGCATGGAGTCCTTCACTGGACCACCAGGGAATTCCCATAGTATGGACCACCAGGGAATTCCCACAGTATGGACATTTTGACAATATTCTTCCAGTTCAAGGATACAGGATATCTTTCCATTTCTTTGTATCATTTTCAAAGTCCTTCATCAGTGGTTTATAATATTCAGAGTATAGACCTTTCACCTTCTTGATTAAATGCATTCCTAAGTATTTTATTTTTTCCAATGTGATTATAAATGGGATTGTTTTCTGGCTTTCTTTGATGGCTCATTATCCTTGTATAGAAAAGCTAGAGATTCCTGTATATTAATCTTGTATTTTGCAACTTTACTGAATTCATTTATTCTAATAGTTTTTGGGTGAAGATGTTAGGGTTTTCTATATATAGTATCGTGTCATCTGCAAATAGTGACAGTTTTACTTCTTCCCTTCCAATTTGGATGCCTTTTATTTCTTTTCCTTGTCTGATTGCTGTGTTTAGGACTTCCAATACTATGTTAAATGGAAGTGGTGAGATGGGCATCCTTGCCTTCTTCCTGATTTTAGAGGAAAGGCTTTCAGCTTTTCACCATTGAGTATGATGTTAGCTGTGAGTTTGTGATAAACGGTGTTATTATGTTGAGATATGTTACCTCTATACCAAATTTGAGAGTTTTTTTCATGAATGAATGATTCATTTTGTCAAATGCTTTTTCTGCATCTATTGAGATAATCATGTGATTTTTATTCTTTTATTTAAATGGTGTATCACATTGATTTTTGTGAATATTGAACCATCCTTGCATCCCTGGAATAAATCCCACTTGATCATGGTATGTGATCCTTTTTATATATTGTTGAATTCAGTTTGCTAATATTTTGTTGAGGATTTTTTCATCTATATTCATCAGGAATATTGGCCTATAGTTTTCTTTTTTTGTTGTATTTTTGTCTGGTATTGGTATCAGGGTAATGGTGGCCTTGTAGAATGAATTTGGGAGTATTCCTTCCTCATCAATTTTTTGGAATAGTTTGAGAAGGATAGGTGTTAGCTCTTCTTTATATGTTTGGTAGAATTCCCCTGTGATGCTGTTCAGTCCTGGACTTTTGTTTGCTGGGAGTTTTTTTTTCTTTTTTTTTTTTTTTTTTTTTTTTTTAGTAAATTCAATTTCACTGCTAGTGATCGGTCTGTTCAGATTGTCTGTTTCTTCCTGATTCAGTCTTGAAAAGCTGGATGTTTCTGGAAAGTTGTCCATTTCTTCTAGGTTTCCAATTTGCTAGCATACAACTGTTCATATTATTCTTTTAGGATTTTTTGCATCTCTGTTGTATCAGTTGTTATTTATCCTCTTTCATTTCTTATTTTGTTTATTTGGGTCATCTCTCTTCTCTTGGTGAGCCTGGATAAAGGTTTATCAATTTTGTTTATTAAAAAAAAACCAAAAAGTGATTCTTGGTTTCACTGATCTTTTCTACTGTTTTGTTTTGTTGGTCTCTATTTCCTCTCTCATCTTTATTTCCTTCCTTTTGCTGACTTTGGGCTTTTTTCTTCTAGAACTTTCAATTCCTTTAGATGATAGGCTAGATTGTTTATTTGAGATTTTTGTTATTTCTTAAAGTAGCCCTGTATTGCTGTAAACTTCCCTCTTGGAACTGCTTTTGCTGCATCCCACAGATTTGGGAAAGTTACGTTTCCATTTTCATTTGTCTCAGTGTATTTTCTGATTTCCTCTTTGATTGATTCATAGACCCATTGGTTTTTTAGTAGCATGTTGTTTAATCTCCACATGTTTGTGCTTTTCCCATTTTTCTTCCTGTAATTAAATTCTAGTTTCATACCACTGTGGTCAGGGAAGAAAATGCTTAATATAATCTTTATCCTCTCAAATTTGCTGAGACTTGTTTTGTAGCGTAGCATGTGATCTACCCAGAATAGTGTTCCATGTGCACTTGAAAAGAACGTGTACTCTGCTGTTTTTGGCTGTAATGTCTGTAGATATCTATTAAGTCCAACTGGTCTATTGTGTAGTTTAAAACCACTGTTCTTCTTATTAATTTTCTCTCCAGACGATTTGTCCATTTGATGTAAGTGGGGTGTTAAGGTCCCCTAGTATTACTGTGGTGTTGTCAGTTTCTCCCATTAGGTCTGTTAATATTTGCTTTATATATTTAAATGCTCCTGTAATGGGTTGCATATATGTTAATAAGTGTAATATCATTTTCTTGTATTGATCCCTTTATCATATAAAATGCCCTTCTTTGTCTTTTGTTATAGACCTTTTATAAAAGTCTATTCTGTCTGATATGAGTATTTATACCCCTGTTTTCTTGTTATTTCCATCTCTATGAAATATCTTTTTCAATCCCCTCACTTTCAGTCTGTGTGTGTCTTTAGCTCCAAAGTTGTTCTCTTATAAGCAGCATATAGATGGGTCTTGATTTTTATCCAGTCAGCCACCTTATGTTTTTTGATTTGAGCATTTAGTCCATTGATGTATAAAATTATTATTGATAGGTATGTATTTATTGCCATTTTATTTCTTGTTTTCCTATTGTTTTTGTAGTTCTTCCCTGTTCTTTTTTGCTTATTCCATTGTCTTTTGATGACTTTCTTTAATGGTATGCTTTCCTTTCTCTCTAGTTTTTGTGTTTCTATTGTAGGTTTTTTATTTATGGTTATCATGGGGTTCATATATGTTGACCTATATACCTACTTGTTTTAAACTGGTAGTCCTTTAAGTTCAAACACATTCTAAAAGATCTACATTTTTACACCTCTCCCCCACATTTTGTCTTTTTGATGCCATATTTTACATCTTAATGTTTATCCCTTTACTGATTATTGTAGTTATAGTCAATTTTATGTCTTTTAATATTTGTACTAGCTTATTTAAATGGTTGATTCACAGCCTTTACTGTATTTTTGCCTTTATTAGTGGGATTTTTCCTTTCCTATAGATTCTTACTTCTTGTTATAGCCTTTACTTTTCCACTTAGAGAAGAACTTTTAACATTTCTTTTAGAGTTGGTTTAATAGTGGTGAACTCTCAGGTTTTGCTTATCTGAGAAGTTTTTTTAATCTCTTCTTCAATTCTAAATAATAATCTTGCTGGGTAGAGTATCCTAGGTTGCAGGTTTTTCCCTTTCAGCACTTTGAATATATTATGCCACTCCCTTCAGGCCTTTAAAGTTTCTGCAGAAAAATTAGTCAATAGCATTATGAGGGTTCCCTTATGTACGACTTTGTTTGTCTCTTGCTGCTTTTAAAATTCTATCTTTAACTTTTGACATTTTAATTGCAATATTTTTTGGTGTGGTTATATTTGGGTTCATCTTGTTTGGACCCTCTGTGCTTCCTGTACATGGATATCTGTTTCGCTCTTCAGGTTTGGGAATTTTTCAGCCATAATTTCATTAGATACATTTTTGACCCCCTTCTCTTTCTCTTCTCCTTCTGGGACCCCTATAATGTAAATGCTGGTATGCTTGCTATTGTCCTAGATATCCCTTAAACTGTTCTCATTTTTCAAAATTTGTTTTTCTTTTTGATGTTCTGACTAGGTGATTTCTATTCAGTCTTCCAGGTCACTTGAGCATTCTTCTGTATCACCTAGTCTCCGTTAATTCCTTTGAGTGTGTTTTTCATTTCAGTTATTGTATTTTTCAGTTCTGAGTTATTCTTTTTTGTTATCTTGTTCCTTGTTAAAATTCTCACTGTGTTCATCTATTCTTTTCTTTCATTCAGTTAGCTTTCTTACTACTAAGGCTTTGAATTCTTTACCTGGTAAATTGATTGTTTCATTTGCTGTTGTTTTTTTTTAGGGGTTTTCTGTTGCTCTTCAATTGAGACAAATTCCTCTGTCTTCTCATTTTGCTTAACTTGCTCTATCTCTAGGACATTAGGTGAAACAGTTTCCTATTGTGATCCTGAAGGGGTGTCCTTATGTGGGAGCCTCCCTATATAATCTGTGTGTGCACAGTGGCTTTGGTGGAAGAGCTGGCCTTGAATGAACATAATTAAAATCTTTCCTCAGTGTGTGCTGGCACCTATCACCTTGGTAGAAGGTGGTGCTGAAAATGGAGGGGCTAGAGTCAGAGCCAGATGTGAGTCAGGGTTTCCCCTCTGGTCAGTAGCCATCATCACCCAATGAGGGGTGGGGACGGGTCCCATGTTGCTGGAGCAGAAGCCCTGAGGGTTGAGTCTGAGCTGGCTCTGTTCCCTTTAAGTGTGTGCTCCCCCCACCCCAGCATCTGCATCCTCACCTCAAATGGGAACAGTTCTGGAGCAACAGGGGTGGTGTGGGGACTCATGGTGGGTTGGGGCATTGGCTGTGGCACTTCAGCTGGGGTCAGAGACCCAGACTGCTTTGGAGGCGCTGCTTGTGTAAGCACCAGTAATGGCTGCCCCCGCCTTACTCAAGATGCCACTTCAGGTCTGAGCTTCCTTCGTCCCCCACAGCTGAGCTCTCCCCTCAGCCTTTGCTGCCCTCATCCCAGCGTGGAACTGTGCCACAGGGCATTGGGGCCTGTGTGGGCTCTTGGCATGGATCGGGATGGGGCTGTAGTGGTCCAGCCACAGACAGAGATCAAGGCTGCTTCTGATGTGCTGCCTGTGTGCGTGCCAGTAATGCTGCCCCTGCCCCGCTCAGATGTGGCTTTGGGTCTGAGCCACCTTTGCGTCTCAAAGCCAAGCTTTCGCTTAGGATGTGGCAGTCCTTGCCCCAGCGTGGAGCTGTGTTGTGAAGCAGGCGGGGCTGGAGTCGTCACTCACCTCAGGCTGGGGCGTGTGCAGCGTCAGGCAGGGGAGACCAGGCAGCCACTGGGGCGGCTCTCGGTCCACCCTCTCCACCCTGCCTCAGGAGCAGGCAAGCAGGCACACTCCCCATGAGCGGGGTCCAGGCTTCCCGCAGTCCTTCTGTTAGTCCCAGCGGCCCTCCAGCCAGCTAATGGGGCTCATCTTCCCTGTGCTGGACCCAGGCCTGGGGAGCTCAGTATGTGGCTGGAACAGCTGCCTCCCCAGGGAGGGTCTCTGCCCATGTCATAGCCCTTTTGCTTAGTCCCCTCTCAGAGGCACAGTTCCAGAGCTGATCACTTCTGGTCCCTCCCTACCTGATTCTGTGTGGATATTTTCTTTTTTTAATGGCTCTTTCATTTATTTAAATATACTCCAGTCTCTCCCATTATAATTAACTCTGCCAGGACCCCGCATGCCTCTTCTTTTTATTTTTTAATTTTTTTGTATGGCTCTTTCTTACAGCCTGGGTTGTTTTGGAGTCTTTCTGCCAGTCTCCAGTTTTCAGTGAGAACTGTTCCACATTTAGATGTATTGTAATGTGTTTGTGGTGGGGGGGGAGGGGAGTTTTGCGTCCTCCTACTCTGCCATCTTAAATCTCCTCTCCTCTTCCTCTTTGTACTAGTATATTCAACCTCTTTTTTTTCTTCTGGGAACTGCATTTTCCTTTTGTCTACTTTTTTTTCCAGTTTGGTGTTGGTCCTTTAATTTTTGATTTGTTACACTTAAATTGTGTCTTAAGGGAATTAGCTTGAGCATGTCAGTAAAGGTAGATTATAAAAAGGCAGATAAAGGTAACTCAATAAATGTGGATGAGTGATAAGTCATGCTAAAAATAGTTTTTATAGATGAAGTTGCAAAGTTATTTAAAGAATTCACTGCATTTTCACACTGGTTAATTAGCTGGGATTTTAACCCAGGCCTGATTGACTAAAAAGCCTATGCTTTGAAAGATTATACTTATTTTCCCATGCGTCAAGAAACAGACATTGGCAGTGGTGTGTGTGTGTGTGTTTATGATCACTACAGCAATCTTGGAATTATTGTTCATGCAGGATTCATATTCTAGCCATTCATATATTAGTCATACGAATTTCAGCAAGATATTTAAACTTTGTAAGCACCACTTTCTTCACCTGTAAAAGGGGATATGGTAATAATTACTTACCTCTCAGTACCTAATTTTTCACATATGTATGATTTTCATACAGATCAAATGTTGTAAAAATTACACGTGTTCTCACCTCATATGAAAATTAAATGAAAAGTGGCAGTCCCTAGGAGGTCACGAGGCCCATTCTCTTTTTTCTTTGCTTAGTTTGAGAAGCAATTCTTAAACATTAGTCAGATGACACACAAGAAGGTTTCCTTAGGCCCCCTCAAATCACACAGCAGCCCAATCCAGTCTCCACCTAAAATATGGGTGGAATTTGCAAAAGTTTCTGGATGGAGGTTCCTACTGTGGAGAATTTATGACAACTTTTCCAAAGCTTTCCCTCAATCTTTATTATATTCTGTTAATGAGTCAGTGGACTTTTGGCAGGAAGGACAAGTTTCCTTTGGTTCAAACGCTTCTATAGAGGGTTCTGATTAATCTATCTGATGGTCTAAAATCCAAATAACATATGCAATCTTTGGCTGAAAAAGCTCACCCGTGGTGTTATAACAATAATTCCTTCTCCTTGTTTTCATATATAACCTTTTGGAAATATTTCTTTTGGAGCCAACATTTCTATATTTTGGAAACTTGGCCTATGGACGGATGATGGCTCAAGTCTGCCGTTTATTTTCCTTTCAGGGTGTACTAGACCTGGAAGAATGGCTGTTAGACTATTTCTTTTTTTTTTTTTTTTTAGCATCTTTATTGGAGTGTAATTGCTTTACAATGGTGTGTTAGTTTCTGCTTTATAACAGAGTGAATCAGCTATATGTATACATATATCCCCATATCTCCTCCCTTTTGCGTCTCCCTCCCACCCTCCCTATCCCACCCCTCTAGGTGGTCACAAAACACCAAGCTGATCTCCCTGTGCTATGCAGCTGCTTCCCAGTAGCTATCTATTTTACATTTGGTAGTGTATGTATGTCCATGCCACTCTCTCACTTCGTCCCAGCTTACCCTTCCCCCTCCCCGTGTCCTCAAGTCCATTCTCTATGTCTGCATGTTAGACTATTTCTTAAAGAAAATTTTGTAGGACAACCCAGTGTAATGTGGGATAAAGCCCTTTTCTCTGTCTTCCATATTGGAGTGCATATTCATTTCAAGATGTTTTTCCTGACCCCCCAATTTAAAGTAGCTACACCCCCAGCATTCACTTCTGTAAAGGGCCAGAGAGTAAATATTTTAGGCTTTGCGGTCCATATGGTCCCTGTTGCAGCTACTGAACTGTGCCACTGCAGCATGAAATCAGCCACAGACAACATGTAAACAAATAAGCAGGGCTGTGAGCCAAAAAACTTTATTTATAGACACTGAAATTTGAATTTCCTATAATCTTTATGTGTCACACAATATTATTCTACTTTTGATATTTTTCCAACAATTGAAAAATTATAAAAATCATTCTTAGATCACAGACCATATAAAACCGGGCAGTAGGCTGTGATTGTGCCTGTGGACTGTAGTCTGACCTCTTGTTCTACAACACTGCTTTATTTAGGATTTTTTTTTACATCACTTGTTATTATTGAAAGGAATCTATTTATGTACTTATATTGTCTCTATACTATCTTGTGCTAGAGTCTAAGCTCTGTCTCTGTAAAAGAAGGGACATTATGTCCTGTTCACCCCTGAGAATAGCATCACAGACACTCAGTAAATATGTATTGAATGTACAGATCTGCAGCTTTCTGCTAAAGCAGTCCTTCTAAATAAGTAATTCATTTAACATGTACAGCATATTGAATTCTTTAAGTGGTTCATATTTTTTTTCACATTTCACATATCGTAGAGAATTTCATGGTGAAGAAACAGTACAGAAAAATGTTTTCAGGGTTTGGAGTTATGAAGCTCAGCCCATTCTATCAATTAGTGTTTGTGATATTGAGTAACTTATTAAACCTGTTTTCTCAACTATAAAAATAGAATAGTAATAGTAGCTATTTTGTAAGACTTTTGGTGGGGTTTCTTCTTGATCTTCCATTTTCCTCCCCAAGCCCACTCCCCACCCTTCTCCACCCTGTTCTGTGCCCTGGTAGGTCAACATGTAAGGACCACATCAGTGGTGTGCCTTCTCCTCTGGACTCAAGTTGGGTTTTGCCAATGGGGGGAGGGAGAAGAATGAGGTAAGAAGTATTTATTCGCTTAACTTGCTCCTAAGTTTCAAGACTGCCTATGTTCCTGGAAGAAAAGTGTCAGCTCACAAAATTACGAATTTATAGATGTGCTGTAATGTACCTAATCAGTGTAAGAACAACTGTGCTACTATCTCCAGGGTACTGCACTATCCTCCATGGTTTCTCTATACCTGCAACATTAAAAATAGTCTCTTTATTCAAGTCTCAGATAATCCTAAATTCCTTCTGGGACCCTGAACTGATCTTAGAAGTTTAAAGAGAAAGTCCTTGAGAATAAATGGTAGCTCAAATTGAAACTATTCTTAGAAATCTGGTTGCTGTCTTTGAAATTATGTTAAAATACTGAATGATTACTCTTGATTCATGTTCCTCTACAGAGTTATGAACTAGGGGGTGTCTACAAGGTACATCCCAGCTTGCTGAAACATTTCTTTTTTTCACAAGATACTTAGCATCAGGAAAATTTAGATCAAAATATGAACTTTCAAATTCTCTTGAAAAGATCACACTTTCTGACTACACCAGGCTGGCCCACTTCATGGCCATGATAAATTGGAGCTGAGTAGCATTTAACCATGCCCATGGGTTTTGAACTTGGCAGGCAACTTTGTCCCCACCACTCCCTACTGTGCAGTACTCCTAGTTCTGTGTTTTTTGTTAGCTACCTAGCCCCTGTGAACGTTTTCTTAGAGAATAAGAGGCAAAGACATCAGCCCCCAGGGAGGCTGGGGGAGAAGGGTATAAGGAGCAAAATGGTGCATACAGCCATCTAGGAGAATAGTAGAGTGACAAGACTTGGACGGAGTAGGATTGCAAGATGGAGACAAAAAAGGTCCTCTTGGAATTCTGGGTTATAAGTGGAAATTGTGATCCATGAGCAGGGCTGTGTGTATTTATGCCACCCCTTTTGCTTTTCTGGGTAGATGTGGAAGAGACAACAGGTTGGGCTTGACCAGGCTAGGGTTTTGCCCAGAGAGCAAGAGAGGCCAGAAAGATGAGGCTCTCTGTAAGGGAAGGAATATAATGGTGGGTCATGGAATCTAGGCTGGTTAAAGAGGGAATGTGGACATGAAGGGGTGATGGACACTGAAAAAAAGGTGCCTCATGGTTAAGAACATTCCCTGTGTACAGTGGAGCCAGACTGCATGGACTCAAATCTTATCTTTATACTAGCTGGGTAAATATATATACTCTGTTATATATAATATATATAAAGTATAGAGTATCTATATATAATGTATATTATATATACTTTATATATGTAAAGCATTTAGAACACTGCCTGGCTCATGGTAAGTGCTATGCAGTGCTACAAGAATACTTTTCATGCCCTACATGGAATTCGATTTTAAAAATAAACCTTTAACTTACATTTTTAATTAAGATATTTATTGAATGTCTATAATGTAAAAGAACATTAAGAGGTATTCTCTGGGGGCCGGAGAGATAAATCGGCTATGAAGGTGATCAGAGATTCACAGAGCATCTTTAGGGCATATAAAGGGATAAGCCCCCTAAAAGAAAACACAGAGAAGGCTCTATATGGGGGGGTGGGGGGGGTTGTTACTTACTGACACGGTCAGGTTTGGACACACAGCAGGAAAAATCAAGTGGCTACTATGTGAAATTCATCAGTAGGTGCTGAGCCTGGGATTTCATGGATTTTTCTAACATTGCCTTTGAAGCAGAGATGGGAATTTCCCCAAAGGCTTATTGATAGAATTTCTAATAGTGTGCCAGTCTAAGTTGGGAGATATTTTTGAGCAGGTGGAAGTTTTTTTTACTAAGTAGTTTTTGTTTTGAAGAAAAAAAACTATAGGGCATGTGTGGTGGCAAACACGTCAAGCAATAAAAATGACTGTAGAGTGATGATGAACTTTGCATCCAACACTCAGCCCCTTTCTAGAGCAATGATAGTTACCAGTTGTTTGTGTCTATCAAAAGGTATTCTTTTCAATTGTATTACGTATATTTATACACATCTTTTTTTTTTTTTATGTCCAATGAAATACACTGCCCTGAATCTTGTGATTTTTCAGTAGTGGGGATTATACCAAATAAGTCCAAAGTTGTCTGCATTATAGATGTGCTATCTGTAAAGCACTTCATCCGTCCCCCATTGGCATACATTCACATACCTTCTAAACGTTTGCTCTTAAAACCAACATGGCCACAAAAGTCATGGTATATAATTCTTTTGTACACGTGCTGGTTGCCTTAAGGATGAAAGCAAAATTGTTAGATGATGTATGCACTTCAAAAAGAATTATGTTTTTAGGATATTCGCAAATGCTGCCAAATTGCCCACCAATAAGATTATGTTAATTAATGCTCCCACCAAGTGTGGGAGAGAGGATGGTTGTTTAACATAGTCTCACCAGTGCCAGAAATATTTCATTATGTCCACTCTATAAAGTAAACATTCTTTTTGTTTTATTATACTTTCTAATTTTGAGGGAAGTTAAACATCTTTATGTTAAAAGAATTTGTATTTATTTTTCTATTGAACATTTGTGCCTTTGTCCATATTTATATTGAGCTAGTGTCTTTTGTTAATTGATTTATAAGAAAATTTTATTTAAGAACCTTATTCATATTCATCTATCATATTTGCTGCATATATTTCCCAAGTTGTTTATATTGTACTGATTTTATTTATAGTATTTTTCACAAGTAGAAATTTAAATTTTTATGAAGTTATATTCAATAATGTTATGTGAGTTCTGAATTATATACCTTGCTTAGAAAAAGGTGACTGCTGCAAGTGTACAAGAAAAAAATCTATTTTCATCTTAATTTTGAATTTTCATCCATCTAGATCAAAATTTTTGTACGTGATAAATTACTATCACTAATTAAATTAGTGGTAAATTTGTATAAGTGATAAATTTGGGGTTTTTTAAATTTAATTTTTATTTTATATTAGAGTACAGTTGATTTACAATGTTGTGTTAGTTTCAGGTGTACAGCAAAGTGATTCAGCTATATATACACATATATCCATTCTTTTTCCGATTCTTTTCCCATATAGGTTATTATAGAATATTGAATACAGTTCCCTGTGCTATATTGTAGGTCCCTGTTGATTATCTATTGTATATATAGCAGTGTGTGTATGTTAATCCCAACCTCCTAATTTATCCCTCCCCCCACTTTTCCCCTTTGGTAACCATAAGTTTGTTTTCGAAGTCACTGAGTCTGTTTCTGTTTTGTAAATGACTTCATTTGTATCATTTTTTTAGATTCCACATATAAGTGATATCATATGATATTTGTCTTTCTCTGTCTGACTTACTTCACTTAGTATGATAATCTCTAGGTCCATCCATGTTGCTGCAAATGGTATTATTTCATTCTTTTTGATGGCCAAGTAATATTCCATTGTATATATGTATCATATCATCTTTATCCATTCCTCTGTCAGTGGACACTTAGGTTGCTTCCATGTCTTGGCTATTGTAAATAGTGCTGCAATGACCATTGGGGTGCATGTATCTTTTCAAATTATGGTTTTCTCTGGACATATGCCCAGGAGTAGTATTGCTGGATCACATGGTAGTTCTCTTTTTAGTTTTTTAAGAAACCTCCATACTGTTTTTCATAATGGTTGTACCAATTTATATTCCCACCAGCAGTGTAGGAGGGTTCCCTTTTCTCCATACCCTCTCCAGCATTTACTGTTTGTAGACTTTTTGATGATGGCCATTCTGACCCGTGTGAGGTGATACTTCATTGTAGTTTTGATTTGCATTTCAATGATAATTAGTGATGTTGAGCATCTTTTCATGTGCTTTTGGCCATCTGTATGTCTTCTTTGGAGAAATGTCTACTTAGCTCTTCTGCCCATTTTTTGATTGGGATTACTTTTTATTTATTTTTTTCTATATAGAGCTGCATGAGCTGTTTGTATATTTTGGAGACTAATCCCTTGTCGGTTGCTTCATTTGCAAATATTTTCTCCCATTCTGTGGGTCATCTTTTCGTTTTATTGATGGTTTCCTTTGCTGTGCAGAACTTTTAAGTTTAATAGGTCCATTTGTTTATTTTTGTTTTTATTTTCGTTACTCTAGGAGGTGGATCCAGAAAGATATTGCTGTGATTTATGTCAGAGAATGTTCTCCCTGTTTTCCTCTAAAATTTTATACTGTCCACCCTTACATTTAAGTCTTTAATCCATTTTGAGTTTATTTTTGTGTATGGTATTAGAGAATACTCTAGTTTCATTCTTCTATGTGTAGCTGTCCAGTTTTCCCAGCACCACTTATTGAAGACACTGTCTTTTTTCCATTGTATATTCTTGCCTCGTTTGTCATAAATTAGTTGACCATAGGTGCGTGGGTTTATCTCTGGGCTTCCTATCCTGTTCCATTGATCTATATTTCTGTTTTTGTGCCAGTACCACACTATTTTGATTACTGTAGCTTTGTAGCATAGTCTGAAGTCAGGGAGCCTGATTCCTCCAGCTCCATTTATCTTTCTCAGAAAAGTGATAAATTTTGTATGTGATAATTTATTCTTTTCTTAGTAGGTTGTCGCACCATCATTTATTGATTATTCTGCCTTTAACACACTGATTTGATTTAGATTATCATAATCTAAATACCCACATTATTTGAGTCTCAGTCAAGACTCTGCTTCTTTCCTTTATTTCTATACAATGTACAAGTACCAAACTCTTATTTATGGAAGTTTTATAATGTGTAAAAATGTAGTTTGTTCCCTTATCTTTTTCAAAATTTTTCTGCTTAATAGTTACTTGACTATAGATTTATCATGTTTAGTTTTATAGAAACAATTCTATTGGTAATTTTATTGGGATCACATACAATTTATAGATCAACACAGGGTAAATTAGCATCTTTACAATACTGCATTACCTTATATAGAACTGGGCATTAATTCCCATTAATTAAATTGTATTTTATGTTTCTTGGACCACTTTAAAGTGTTTTCAAGTTCTGTGTCCTATTAGAGCATTTTAAAGTTTATTCATATAAATCTAGCACATTTCTACTTACCTCTATTTCTGGGCATTTATTTTGTAATTTTTGTTTAACTGATTTTCTTTAACTTTAAGTACATCTTATTTGAACATAGTAAAGCCAACGGGGTTTTAGATATCAATTCTTAAATTCTCCTTACTAAATTTTTCCATTATTTGTAACAATTTTCCCACTTGATTTTGGGTTTTCCAGGTTTATGCAATTATCTATGTATTTGTAAATTAAATTTTTCCTTCTATGTTAGAACTTTTGTACATCATATTTATCATTCTTCAAGTCATTGGAATGAATTTCCCACAGAATTTTAGGTAATAGGAGTGATAATCAACATCCTTGTTTTATGTTTTAATTTAATGGGAACACTTTTGTGTTTCACTATTAGGCATATTGCTAATTAAATATTATGTATTCCTACGTATTAAACTTGTTAATATTGACTTTTTATCAAGCACTTTGTCAGCATAATCAAACACAATGTTTCTCTACATTGACCTGTAATTAATATGGAAAACATATTGATATATTGAATTTATTGAATGAATCACTCCAGAAGAGTATCTCTCAATCTTTTAATAAGCTGCTGAATTCTATTTGCTAACACATTTTAGGAATTCTGCATCAGTATCCATTAGAGAAATCCAGCTGTAGTTTCATTTTATTATGTTGCCTTTATTAAGTTTTCTACCAATGTTTTCCTATATTTGTAAAAACCCCTTAGAAACTTTCACCTTCTTTATGCTTTCAAACAACTTAAATTGCATTCCTTAGATACTTTGTAAAATTTACTTCTGAAATAAATTGATGCTGATGCTTTTTTGAGATAGCTTTTGACAAGTTTCTTAATATCTTTTTTGGCATTATATATATTTTCTAGAATATTATGCTTCTTAGTCAAGATTTCAAATTAATTTGCATAAGATTAAGCAAAGTGATCCTCATATTTATCTCAATATACATGGTTGTTTATTCTAGTGTCTTATTTTTATATTTATTTCTGTCTTCTTCTTTGACTCAGTGTTATATCTATTTCAATATATTTTTCAAAGACTTGATAACTTTTCTTAACTTTTTCTGAGTTCTAGCATACATGTTTCAAGCAGGTAGTTGTATTGGTAATAATTCATATAATCTGTCATTCATCTTGTGTTCATTTACCACTTATGATGTCCTGAGCACTAAGCACATGTTGTAGAATACAACAAGGCATCCAACGTTCCCTTTACCATCAAAGACTTTAGCCCAGTGGACCATACATGACTAATTAAAGCATCAGAGCAGCATCAACCTGGAAATTGATGAGAAAATGGAGAGACTTAATGTCTCTCAACTAGAAAGTAGCAGAGCAGTTTCTTAAACATGGGTCTATGGGACATCAAGATAAATCCTATGTATTTAGTGAAGTATTTTCAAATATATTTTTAGACATATTCCTTATAAGATCTACTTTCTGAATCTGTAGATATCTGAGAATGTCTTCCTGTTGCTTTAACACACCCACTCTCTCTACCATATTGGTCTGATAATAGAGTTGTTGAATGATAAAGTTCATTCTTCATGATTCCATGATTTCTGGAAGTCCTAGTCAGGCTTACTTATGTTCCTCTGGAGATAAACTGTTTCTTCCTAACCCACTACTCACTACATTAGACACTAAGAATTATTTTCATTATCTTTACCATTCTAAAATTTCACAAAATATGTTCAGTATCTAGTTTCTTGATTTTATATAGAATATGGTATATGGTGATATTTCAGTCTCTATATTCTGGGTTTTTTTTCAGCTCAGGAAATTATATTTATGTCTCTGATTTTTCCTTGTTTTTTTTTTTTTTTTTGGTTGGTGATGTTTCTTGCTCTGGAGGTAGAAAAGACTAGGTCATTGAAAGTGCTCCCCTGCTTTACAGAAGTAGGTCCTGGATAAACCATCATTTCTAAGTCATTGCTGAATTCACAGAAGATTAGCAAAATGATAAAAGGACTTGGAATATCAGTACACTATAAGGAAAAAGTAAAGATTCCATTGTCCTAGGGGTAAATTCTGATATCACCACTCCAGAATTCAGGATACTGTAAAGAGAATAGACAGTTAAAGATGAGAGACGTGAATAATCTAGTACAAAGATCTAAAACGCATATAACAAGAGTCACAGTCTGACTAGACATATAGCTTAATAAGCTGTTTATACTTGTGGCTTAAAAGAATCAAAAACATGTATTTGCTTATGAATCTGCAGTTTAGGCAGGGACCAGCAGGGATGGCTTGTTTGTACTCTTCAGCATCAGCTAGAACAGCTAACCTGGGAGCTGACGATCCCATTTTCAGGATGGCTCACTCACACAGATGGTAAGCTGGGTTTGACTGCTACTAGGGAGTTCAGCTGTGCCTATGATCAGTAATCCTAGGTTTTTCTCTGTGTGAAAAAAAAAATCCTAGGTTTTTTTCAGTCAGCTTGACATTCCCAATTAATTGGGATTCCTTATAACATAGTGGCTGTGTTCCAAGAGAATAAAAGTATATGGCATTGTAGTGATCTAACTTCAGAAATCACATAGCAACAATTCCACCATATTCTATTGGTCTAAGCCTGCATTTTCCAGTGCAATAGCCACTAAACACATGTCGAATTAACTTTAAATTAATTAAGATTAAAATTCAGTTCTACAGTCATCCTAGCTACATTTCAAGTATCCAGTGTGGCTAGAGTTATTGTATTAGTCAACACAGATGGGACATTCTGCAATTATGGAAATGTTCTGTTGAACAGCCCTTATCTAAGAAGCCACTGAGGTCCATTCAGGTTCAAGGAGAAGGAGCCAGAATCCACCGCTTGCTGGAGGAAGCATTCAAGGTTATAGTAGAAAAAGAAGCATGTGGGATGGGAGATATTGTTATGCCTGTCCTTGTGAAATATGAATTAATTGATGCAGCAAATTTTATTATAAAAAATGATGTAGAGAAAAGCTATCAACTGGTAATGTGTACTATAGCTTAATATATGCATATCCTATGACCCAGCAATTCTACTCCTAGGTATATATGAAATAGATGTTGGATGTGCACACAAAAGACAAGAACAAGAGTAGTAACATTACTTCTTGTAATAGCCCCAAAGTGGAAACCATCCAAATGTCCATCAGTAGACAAATGTTCAAGTAATAACTTAAATCTTGGATCTGACTATGTTTTCTGTGAAAGTTGGAAAACCTCTCCAAACTTTACTTTTATTAACTGTAAAATAGAGGTGATTCTATCCATGGGATTGTTGTGAAAATTAACCAAGGTCACATATGCAAAAGCATATAGAGTATGGTCAGCACTCAACAAGTTCTCCTCTTTGTAACACCAGTGACTACCATAGTTACTTGGTATGCACAAGGTCTTTATAAACATTGTGGAACTAATGAATTCATGTAATAATACAATTTATCCATCTGAATGTTTGACTCCCTCCAGCCCATAGAGGTGGATTCTCAGAAGTAGTGTTAGAAGGGACTCCCCTTTGAGAACAATGACTAGCATATCATGAGTATTCAATATTTGTGAATGGGTGGATGGATGAATCCTGCCCTTTCCATTGCCTGTACGTAGAAATCTAACACAACTCAAGTTATTGAGATTCTATCCTATGTTTAAAAATCCCACCACTCCCCACAGGAACTCTTCTTAATTACTGAGCCCATACTTGGCAAGATAATAATGGAATCTCAGAAAAGTAAAAGAGAGGAAGAATGGTTATGGCTCTAATAGCATACAGTGGCCTACCTCTGGTCTGGGAATTGGAGCTGGAAATCTCTTGAGAAAATGACACCCACATGGAATTCCAGTGCTTCAGGTTTCAGCAAGGGAGGGAGACCACAAGTATGACCTTCCTGTTGGTATTTGGGAACCTCCACTTCAGGTCCAAACCAGAAACAGGAAGCTTAGTGCTTGCTAAGCAAGAAAAGGGAATTGACTAGAAAACATTCCAGCTTGAGCCTGGCATTGGAATAGTTCTTCCTTTGTCTAGGATATTTCTTTCATT
The DNA here is from genome assembly GCF_028564815.1 of Eubalaena glacialis. NCBI lineage: Eukaryota > Metazoa > Chordata > Mammalia > Artiodactyla > Balaenidae > Eubalaena > Eubalaena glacialis. Next base: position 77,757,620 of record NC_083732.1, read on the forward strand.
CCTGCTAATGGTCCCAACCTGCTGAAAGGGAAACATTCCTTTCAATAGCATGTAGCAAAAATGTCTCAAACACTTACTCTGTGTTGCAATCTGAACCCAGGTATGTCTGTCTAATTGTAAGGTCTATTCTCTTTCTATATAAGCATTGTTTTTTATTTGGTCTTAGAGAGATAGATGAGACACTGAAGATGGAGGGTAAGACAAATACAAATGAAAAAGATAACAGTTCAAAGCTGAAAGGATTTGGTGCCTTCAGGTTCAGAAAAAGTGGTCTTGGATTTTTTTTTAAATGTCTTTCCCATTTCAGTTAAATTCACACCTGAACTGCACATGAAGGACAGAAATGGACATCCCAAGCAAAGAGAATAGTTTGAGCAAAGACATGAAGGGGTGAACAAATGAGATATTTCGTAGGGAAGGTAAATCGTACCTTTGTTCAGGGCCCAAGGGCATATTGAAGGAATAGGAGCAAGGTTCAAAAATACAAAAATTTATTAAACACCTACTTATGGCCTAAAACCTATGCTAAGCTCCTCACTTGTGTTATTCATGTTCCTTAATTAGGGAGATAAAGTTAATTGCACAGGATCAAACAAAAGCCATGAAGCTAGAATTCAAAATTTGTTCTGACCTTTTCCGAGGACAATACATTTTGTATGAAGAAAGGTAAAGCTTCGGGCACTCTGGGGTAGACAAAGAAGATGTCTTAAGTGCAAAGCTAAGCATCTAACTTTAACTGTTGGGGGAAGTGTGAAGCATGATTCCAGTATGGTGGAGTCTGACTTGCTGACAATTGTCAGTGGGGTGAGCAGGCTGGGGAGTGAGTTACACAAAGGGCCTCAGATCCTGGGAAAGCTGGTTCATTCATTTGCAAAATGCTCAGCAACACTGTATGTGGGCTGGCTCTGGTTTTCATTATTTGCATCAGAAAATTGGAGTGGAGGCCTGGACAGGGTCACCACTGGAATCAGAACCAGAACTGGAATGAACTCACAGGGCACTTGGATTCTAATTATGTTCATGTCACCACTTGCTACTCTACCTAGGCTTCTAACCTCCTAACCCCACTATTTCTTTTCTGTGTGATCTTGGAAAATTTGAAAGCAGATTAATTTATTGTTTTCATCTGGAAGAATTTTCCTATTTGGATACAGATATTTTTAAAAATCTTCCTAGCATTTCTATATTCCATATAATATGCACATTCTATACACTTATCTAGAAGCCGAAACAAGGCAAATATTCAGTGTCTTCTCACCCCTGGATCTCCATAGCATTTCATTCTATTTTCATGAACCTTAGTGCAAGCTGCCTTTAATGAATAAGATATCCTTGAAGGCAGAAATTGTCCTTTATATTTTAAAGCCCTGAAAATATCACATCTATTTTAGGTTGCTTCTAACTTTCAGTATTATAAGTATTGAGATATACATGTTTGTACCTACATCTGTATGCATATTTGTGACTTTCTATTTCCCTAGAAGTGGAAATTCCATTACCTAATGTTTTAAATCTTTAAAATATTTATCCAAAGTATCCTCACAGTTTCCATTTTTACCCCCCTAACAAATTAAAATATGCTCATATACTCTTAAAAAGTGGGTTAGAAAGGCATTGCTTTAAAATTTGACAGAGGAAGGTACAACAGTTCACAAGGTGAATGACTTACTGTGCCAGCAATATGCACATTGTTCTCAAATCTATCGCCTGGCTCCACGCACTGCTCTGTAGCACTGGGGATTACGTTTTTGAGGTCCCGTTGTCAATTGGCTTCCAGGTAGATGTGGCCATTGGGTGACACTGGTGGAAAAATGAAAAGTTGGCAGCGGAGAGAAGGCAGGGAATTTCTCCCCTCTTGCTATGTTTCAGGCAGTGATTCTGATAGTATTATAGCTACATCTCCTCTGAAGTTAGTTCCAAATCCATTCCAGACAGACCTTCCCTCTTTGGTTCAATCTCCTACATGGTAGCCCCACCATAGTTTAGCTCCTGCCTGACTGCTGCATCTTCTGTGCTCTGATGTATCAGCATCTCCCTGTGTCCCTCCAAGCCCTTTGTTGCTAGTAGCCTTGTGCTGCTGCTACTTTTTGGCTGTCTCACCATCTCCTGTTTGTCTTAACAACTTCTCCATACCTGTGTATTAAATTGCCTCTATTTATCTTCCTAGTGTGGACAGTTTTCCCAATGTTCTCCGGGCTGATATACTTACCAAAAAATATGCTTGTCTACAAATGGTGATAAGAGAAGCAGAATCCAAACCTGCTCATTGAAATCTGGTTCTCCTTCTGCTAGATCATACAAGCAGTATTGGTATTTAAAAGAGGGCTTTAAGTAAATGGTGTAGACAGCTGCTATCGAAGGCCAGAGCGGGAGGTTATGGTAATGGTCTGAACTGGTCATAGATGGCTTAGTGGAAAAGGTGTCAGCTAAACAACGTCTCAAGTCTCAAGAGTGTGTCTAAAAGCAGAGCATTCTCGCGCAGTTAAAAATACCATCATAACTAGTGCTGCTGGGACAGGAATAAAGATGCAGACATAGAGAATGGACTTGAGGACACGGGGAGGGGGAAGGGTAAGCTGGGACAAAGTGAGAGAGTGGCATGGACATATATATACACTACCAAATGTAAAATAGATAGCTAGTGGGAAGCAGCCGCATAGCACAGGGAGATCAGCTCGGTGCTTTGTGTCCACCTAGAGGGGTGAAGATAGGGAGGGTGGGAAGGAGACGCAAGAGGGAGGAGATATGGGGATATACGTATATGTATAGCTGATTCCCTTTGTTATACAGCAGAAACTAACACACCATTGTAAAGCAATTGTACTCCAATAAAGATGTTAAACAACAACAACAACAACAAAAAACTAGTGCTGCTGGATGGCCCCAATCCAATTCTGACCTACATCCTCTTTTTAACCATCCCTAGGAAATTTGTTTTTAATGTGAGAAAACATTTTGAAAGACTTTTTAAAATTTGAAATTGCAAAGTATATATTATAAGATTAGAGTATTTCTGATGTTCTTTATCTTTAATCTTACTTTACTATTAATCTTACTTTACTATTAGTGATGTTTTGATTTTTCAGTTACCTAAAGAGAGAGCACAATCTCTTACTAGACATTTTTACAATCTCTAAACATTTGTAATCCAGTCTTGGGTATAGATAAGAGAAATGAACGATCACAGAATATCTACTATTATAAGACTTAGAGCTTTCTGAATCAACAATCAATAATGTCTTTATAAGAATACCCTACCTGATTGGGTCTGCTTAGGTATTCATTTCACAAGCCCCTCGCTTTCCTAGCTGGAGCATTTCTATTCTCCCATAACAACCTTTTAATTCTTTGTCCCCAGTTTCTATTCAAAGGATCTTGTTAGGCATTTTTTTTTTCTTAACAGTGACTTCTACTTCATGTAAAATGAACATTCCATAATAGAACTCCAGTGACCTTTACAAGGTTCATCTCTACCAAAAAAACGTATAAATATGGTTTTTTGTGTATCTTCCTCCTTGATCTACATTTAGACAGTAATTGATTCTAGCTTTCAAATGCTTTCGTTCTCTCTTTCAGAACAGTAAAAAGTGACTAGCCTAAAAATCTAATTGACTGAAATGATCAGTTTTACCACAGTTCACTACACTCACTCAGAAAGCTGCTCTGAGTGGCAACTTGAAAGAGCTGTCCTTTGAAATTGTCATTTTATAAGTATTCTAAGTTACAGTTGGGCCATAAATACAACAGGTTAAACTACGGCATCTGAGAAATTATATAGGTGAAAAATTACAAGGATATGATCTTTCCACTCAGGCATGTAAAGATTTAATCTCCCAGATTAAAAACCCAGAACACAGTGATTGTGTCAAGATAACAGCTGGGAGGATGCTTCAGGAGTGGGTTCCCAGGGTATTTTCAGGGGACCAGGTCTGTAGCCTACAGAGGCAGGTGCTACACAGGGGGAGCACAGAAGCCCTTTCACCATATCGGGCCAGCTTTGAGCTTATCTGTGGCATCTTGCATTCAAGGAGCGGTTCCCCATCGTCTGCTAAAGAGAAGGGAGATGAACCACCCACATGGGAACCATACTGCATATGACAGGAGAAAAAGAAAAGTCATGAAAGAGAAAGGCTAGAAGGCTTAGCTATATAAAAGAGGGATCTATTCTATTAACATGACAGTAGTGGAAGATACTAAAATACCAATTGTTTTGATTTCTGTCCATTAGCTAGATAGGCAGTGTTCTTCCCAGTTGGTCTCTGGAATCTCTCTTGATCCTATTCCCTTATGCATGTCCATTACCACTGCCCTTCTTTAAGTCCTCATCATTCAGACTATACCAGGGGCTTCTTCTCAGCAGGTCTCTCAAAACCATTGTTTCTTCCTTCTAATCCAACCTTACTATTGCAGTCAGAGTGGTCCCTCTGAAACAGAAATATACGGCCATTAAAGAATGGCCATATATTGCCCTTAAGGTCCAGTCTAAGATCCTAAACCTATAATTAAAGTCTTCCACGAAATGGCTTCTGCTGACATCACTGGCCTAAGCTTCTGCTGACATCACTGGCCAACTCTCTGCCCCAGATGCTTTATACTCGAGTCACACAATACACACGGACAGCTCTTTCTTTGCCTATGTCCACATCAGCTTTGGAGACTTCTCTAATGAAAGCCTTTAAGATGAAATAATAGTCATTACAGACTTCTTACGTGGCAGTTCCAGGGTCCATAGGCACAGGTCCTAAACAAGGCAGGCAGAAGCTATATTACCTTTTATGATCCAGCTTGTAAGTCTCATAGCATCACTTATGTAGCATTCTGTTAGTTGAAGTATTCACAAAGGTCTGTCCAGTTTCAAGGGGAGGGAACACAAATACTACTTCTTGATGGGGGTTAAGGGAGGGGGCATGATTCTGGAAGAGCATCAGAGACAAGAAGCATTATTGAAGCCTTTTTTGTAAAACACAATTTGCTGCAGAGAGGGAGTACAGATTACTCTTTTAAGAAGTTTGCCTAAGAAAAGGATAGAAAGATAAGAGAACAAAGCAGGATCAAAGTAAATTTTTCTTTGACCTGGACATGAAAATGTACCACTGGCAAATGGAGTAGTTTGGAAACAAACCCGACAGTCTGATTAAGAGTTTGCACTTTTTTTTTTTTTTTAAAGAGTTTGTACTTTTAACCACCTTGCTGAAGAGTAAGGGTCACCAAACTATAGCCTGCAGATCAAATACAGCCCAGTGCCTGTTTTTATAAGTCTGCAAGCTAAGAATAGATTTTTCTGTAATTTTTATTGGAGTATAGTTGATTTACAATGTTGTGTTAATTTCAGGTGTACAGCAAAGTGAATCAGTTATACATATACATATATCCACTCTTTTTTAGATTCTTTCCCCATATAGCTCATTACAGAGTATCGAGTAGAGTTCCCTGTGCTATAAAGTAGGTCCTTATTAGTCATCTATTTTATATATAGTAGTGTGTATATGTCAATCCCAATCTCCCAGTTTATCCCTCTCCCATCCCCTTATCCCCCGGTAACCATAAGATTGTTTTCTACATCTGTAACTCTATTCCTATTTTGTAAATAAGTTCATTTGTACCATTTTTTTAGATTCCATATATAAGCGATATCATATGATTTGTCTTTCTCTGTTTGCCTTACTTCACTCAGTATGACACTTTCTAGGTCCATTCATGTTGCTGCACATGGCATTATTTTGTTCTTTTTTATGGCTGAGTAATATTCCATTGTGTGTATATGTGTGTGTGTGTGTGTGTGTGTATACCACATCTTTATCCATTCCTCTGTTGATGGACATTTAGAATGGCTGAAAAAATATCAAAAGAATCAGATTTGACACATGAAAATTAACGTTTCAGCATCCATAAATAAACTGTTAGTGAACAGAGGCATGCTCCTTCATTTATCCATTGTTTATGGCAGCTTTCATGCTGCAGTGGTGGAGTTGAGTGGCTGCAACAGACCATATGGCCCACAAAGCCGAAAATGTTTACTATCTCACTCTTCATAGATGGTTTTGACCAAACCCTGGTGTAGTATCTCCCTATAGACCCATTTGTGCTTTTATATACAAGGACAACATGGGTTTCTTAAAAGTGGAGTGTCCCGTACATGCATGGCATGGTAAATACCCCATGATTTCATGACTTCCTCACTGGCTTTCTATAGGGATAGGAAAAGAGTGTCTAAGTGTTTACCTTTATTCCTGGTCAATACTGACTTGTGCTTTATTATTTAGACAGCATTTTACTCATATGTTTTTGCATGTTGTGGCTACTTCCTCATTTGTCTTTCTGATCTTAAGTATCACTTGCTCAGAGAAGTCTTCCCTTATGAACCTGTTTCAAGCAAGTCCACCCCTGCCCACTTATTCCCAAACACTGCATCCTGAATATTCCCTTCCTATTAATCACTGCATCTGTCATTATTCCATTACTTTGCTCATCTGTTTGACGATCTGCCTCTCTAATGCCATAGTATCTATTCCATGGCCACAGGGACCCCGCCCATCCTTGTACTCCCATAGGCAATGTTTACCTTATATTTCACCCATCTGGCATGCTGCCAGCTCAATGAATACATTTATGAATGAATTAATGTTTTTCCATGTTTACTTTACCTACCAAAAATAGAAGGGGACTTGGATTTCAGCATAACCTGAAGCAAGTATCTCTCAATCTCTATTTCACAGAAGACGGTGGTTTTTGGAGGTTAAATAGTCTATGGACCCTGCAGTTGGGATTTGTGGAACAGAGAAAAATCAGGGCATTTCCAAAGCTGGCAGGAGAAGAACTAGAGAATGAGGAGGTTATAGCCCAGAGATAGTGGCCAGGCCACCAGCATGGTTGGGCTGGAGGGTCCTTGTAAAAGGGCTGCAGAGATGGGGGATGAGTTGGGACTGGATCTGCTGACTCAGGGCTTCTGTGCCCATGGGGGCTGCTGTTTTTTCTTTCACAGGGGTAGGTGATAAGAAGGCAAGGAGGGATGCAGTTAGGTTGGAGGGGACTCATGTCAAGGACTGAAGAGGAAGAACAAATAGACTGTGACTCCTCACTCCCATCTTCTCTGACCTTGAAATCCTGGAGTCATCTTTCCCCTTTCCTTTTGTGTACCCTTAGGTCCTGCCAGTGCTACATCAACAAATCTTATATCTGTCCCTTTCTCACTATCTTCACTCTCACCCTCATAATTCAGACCCTCATTTCTTTTTTTTTTTTAATTGGAGTATAGTTGATTTACAATGTTGTGTTAGTTTCAGGAGTACAGCGAAGTGATTCAGCTATACATTTACATATATTCATTTTTTTTTAGATTCTTTACCCATATAGATTATTTCAGAATATTGAGAGAGTTCCCTGTACTATACAGTAGGTCCTTGTTGGTTATCTGTTTTATATATAGTAGTGTGTGTATGTTAACTCCAAGCTCCTAATTTATCCCTCCCCCCTCCACGTCTCCCCTTTGGTAACCATAGGTTTGTTTTTGAAATTTGTGAGTCTGTTTATATTTTGTAAATAAGTTCATTTATACCATTTTTTTTAGATTCCACATATAAGCAATATCATACGATATTTGTCGATTTACTTCGCTCAGTATGACAATCTCTAGGTCCATCCATGTTGCTGCAAGATGGCATTATTTTGTTCCTTTTTATGGCTGAGTAATATTCCATCATATATATATATATATATATATATATATATATATATATATATATATATATATATACCACATCTTCTTTATCCATTCATCTGTCGATGGACATTTAGGTTGCTTCCACATCTTGGCTATTGTAAATAACTGCTGCAATGAACATTAGGGTGGATATATCTTATTGAATTATGATTTTCTCCAGATATATGTACAGGAGTGGGATTGTTGGATCATATGGTAGTTCTATTTTTAGTTTTTTAAGGAACGTCCATACTGTTCTCCATAGTGGTTGTACCAATTTACATTCCCACCAACAGTGTAGTAGGGTTCCCTTTCCTCCACACCCTCTCCAGCAGTTTGTAGACTTTATGATGATGGCCATTCTGACTGGTGTGAGGTGATACCTCATTGTAGTTTTGATTTGCATTTCTCTGATAACTGGTGATGTTGACCATGTTTTCATGTGCTTTTTGGCCATCTGTATGTCTTCTTTGGAGAAATGTCTACTTAGCTCTTCTGCCCATTTTTTGATTGGGATGTTTGGTTTTTGTTGACATAGAGCTGCATGAGCTGTTTGTATATTCTGGAGATTAATTCCTTGTTGGTCACTTCATTTGCAAATATTTTCTCCCATTCTTTGTCTTTTTGTCCTGTTTATGGTTTCCTTTGCTGTGCAAAAGCTTTTAAGTTTCATTAGGTCCCATTTGTTTACTTTAGTTTTTATTTTCATTATGCTAGGAGGTGCATCCAAAAAGATATTGCTGTGATTTATGTCAAACAGTGTTCTGCCTATGTTTTCCTCTAAGAATTTTATAGTGTCCAGCCTTACATTTAGGTCTCTGATCCATTTTGAGTTTATTTTTGTGTATGGTGTTAGAGAATGTTCTAATTTCATTCTTTTACATGTAGCTGTCCAGTTTTCCCAGCACTACTTATTGAAGAGGCTGTCTTTTCTCCATTGTATATTCTTGCCTCCTTTATTGTAGATTAATTGACTATAGGTGCATGGGTTTACTTCTGGGCTTTCTATCCTGTTCCATTGATCTATATTTCTGTTTTTGCGCCATTACCATACTGTTTTGATTACTGTAGCTTTGTAGTATAGTCTCAAGCTAGGGCGCCTGATTCCTCCGACTCTGTTTTTTATTCTCAGGATTGCTTTGGCTATTCAGGGTCTTTTGTGTTTCCATACAAATTGTAAAAATGTTTTGTTCTAGTTCTGTGGAAAATGCCATTGGTAATTTGATAGGGATTGCACTGAATCTGTAGATTGCCTTGGGTAGTATAGTCATTTTCACAATATTGATTCTTCCAATCCAAGAACATGGTATATCTTTCCATCTGTTTGTGTCATCTTTGATGTCTTTCATCAGTGTCTTATAGTTTTCAGAGTTACAGGCCTTTTGCCTCCTTAGGTAGGTTTATTCCTAGGTATTTTGTTCTTTTTGATGTGACGGTAAATGGGATTGTTTCCTTAATCTCTCTTTCTGATCTCTTGTTGTTAGTGTACAGGAATGCAAGAGATTTCTGTGTATTAATTTTATATCCTGAAACTTTACCAAATTCATTGATGAGCTCTAGTAGTTTTCTGGTAGCATCTTTTGGATTTTCTATGTATAGTATCATGTCATCTGCAGACAGTGACAGTTTTACTTCTTCTTTTCCAATTTAGAGTCCTGTTATTTCTTCTTCTTTGACTGCCAGGGCTAGGACTTCCAAAACTATGTTGAATAAACGTGGTGAGAGTGGACATCCTTGTCTTGTTCCTGATCTTAGAAGGAATGCTTTCACCTTTTCACCATTGAGAATGATGTTAGTTGTGGGTTTGTCATGTGTGTCCTTTATTATGTTGAGGTAAGTTCCCTCTATGCCCACTTTCTGGAGCGTTTTTATCATAATTGTGTGTTGAATTTTGTCAACAGCTTTTTCTGCATCTATTGAGATGATCATATGGTTTTTATTCTTCAGTTTGTTAATATGGTGTATCACACTGATTGATTTGAGGATATTGAAGAATCCTTAGGATTCTTCAATCCCACTTGATCATGGTGTATGATCCTTTTAATGTATTGTTGGATTCAGTTTGCTAGTATTTTGTTGAGGATTTTTGAATATATGTTCATCAGTGATATTGGCCTGTAATTTTCTTTTTTTGTGGTATCTTTGTCTGGTTTTGGTATCAGCGTGATGGTGGCCTCATAGAATGAGTTTGGGAGTGTTCCTTCCTCTGCAATTTTTTGGAAGAGTTTCAGGAGGATAGGTGTTAACTCTTCTCTAAATGTTTGATAGAATTCACCTTTGAAGCCATCTGGTCCTGGACTTTTGTTTGTTGGAAGTTTTTTAATCACTGTTTCAATTTTAGTACTTGTGATTGGTCTGTTCATATTTTCTGTTTCATCCTGGTTCAGTCTTGGAAGGTTGTATCTTTCTAAGGATTTGTCCATTTCTTCTAGGTTGTCTATTTTATTGGCATATAGTTGTTTGTAGTAGTCTCTTATGATCCTTTGTATTTCTGTGGTGTCAGTTGTAACTTCTCCTTTTCCAGTTTTAATTTTAATGATTTGAGCCCTCTGCCTTTTTGTCTTGATGAGTCTGGCTAAAGGTTTATCACCTCATCATTTCTTAACAAAACTACTACAAGAGCTTTCCACTCCAGTTTGTTCTCCAGAGTATCTGCCAGATAAGCTTATAAAGGATAAATCTGATCATCTTTCAGTGGCTTTATAGTGCTCACCAGAAGTGATAAAAATATCTTAAGTATGGACACACACACCCTTTAGATGTTGCCTGCAAGTCACCCCTTTCAACCTTAGTTCCTTCTCTCCTTCCCCAAGGCCAGTCCCTTTAAATGCTCCATTCCTGACAAAAAAATAGGGCCTTTTCCTTAGTCTTCTCTTTGCCTAGAATGTTCCATATTTTTACATGAAATGCCTCCTCCTTTTCTTCAAGATTCAGCTCAAATATGAACACCTCTGGGAAACCTTCCCCAAGGCTCCCCAGAGAGAGTTTATGGTTCTGTCCACTCTGTTCGCTGTCTCTATGCCCCTGCTTGGTTGTGTGACTTTCCTGGGATGTGTTCTGTGTCTCTAACTCTCTCTCTCTTTCTCTCTGCCTCTCAGGGGGAAATAACGTATGACATTACAGTTTTCCTGTGTCAAATCTATCTCTGCCCTCCTACACAGTTACACTGTGCCATGTTTCAGACCACCAACAATCTTATTATTCTTTTCTGAATCCTCAGTCCTGAGTATATCTCCTGGAACACAGTTTTTGTTGGAGGGAAAAAGAAGCAGAGGAAGGGATAAGAAAGAGAAGAAATTCAGGAAAGCAGTGTCTGTAGAAGTGAGTCAGATTGAATTAGTAGTGGCCATGGAAATGGTTTTAATTGGCTACAGGGCCTGTGCTGAATGGTCGAAACCAATAAGTCAGGGAAATTGATGCTGGAAATTTCAAAAGAGTCCACTGCCGTGGGTTGGATTGGTGGTGGAGAAGCTTTGTAGTCTGAATTCAAATTGCTTTGTTTCCCTTTTAATCGTTGTAAAGCTTTGGGAAAATTGGGTATCCAGAGTGCTTCCACCTCTTCATCTGCCAGCTGGGATAATAATATATTTACCTTGATTTGTAAAATTTAAAATATCCCCTTAAAGATATATAAATGAAATAAACATTTGTAAATTGTTTAGATCAGTGTCCAGTACATAAAAAATAGTCAAAGTTAGACTACATAAAAACCACAAGCAATGCTAAGATAATCAGACTGGGTCGTAACTCAGTGTTTTCACAATGGAGAAAACAGGCCGAGATAATGATTAGCAGCATTGGGATGGCAATAAGCCCTTCTTAATCAGAGTCCAGCGTCTTCCTCCCAGAAATCAGCACAGCTGAAAGGGCAGTGAGGAGGGATAGGAAAGGGCTATGGAGAAGAGGACAGGATTAGTAATTAATAATTGTTACAGAGAAAGAAGCATGTACCAAGAGCTATTTCATTTGCTCCTAGCATCCCCCCCAAAGAAGGTGACATTATTCCAGCTTGGCAGATGTGGAAATCAAGGAAGTGGCCACTTTATGGAGGCTGAGGGGAGAAAATACTCAGTAGCGCTGCCATAAAGCCCTTTCCAGACAGGCTGGCCTGTGAAGATACACACCCCATACCTGCTGTAGGATGCCAAATACTGGTGGGGAAAAAAAATGACTAGCAATGCAGTGGGTGATGAGAATACAACCTCTGAGTTAGTTAAGAGAAACATTATTCTAAGTCATTGTTGTAATAATTAAAAGGGAGAGTGGATTGCAAAATACAAGTTGTTTCAAAAAAAACATAAATTGATAGTTGGGCTAGTTGCATAGTCCTGGTTTATATGTTAAAATGTACTAGCTTTGAATAGCTTCTTTGAAATGCACAAGGGAGAAAACAGAGTGTAACTGCTTTGAGAAGACTTTCTATTATTTCTTTTTTTTTTTCTTTTGTGTCTCTCAAAAGTTTTTAGAAGTGTCTTTAGGAAAACTCAGCAGTTGACTTAGAAACCGTCATTTTTTTGAAGCTCAGTAGGCATATACTTTCTGCATATTATTCAGAATTATTCTGTCGCCATCATTTGTAAGCCCTTAAAGCATAAATCAACGTTATCACTCTCCTTCTAAAAGATACTGGTTTCTTAATCCTTACGACACTTAGGAAAGTGTCCTGAAACTTACACGTGTGCAGTATTGCCAAAATACAGATTTAGGATGTTTGTTTTGTAGGTTATACCAGAATAATGTATATGGAGTTATCTTTGAGACTATTAATTAGATCAAGTTATGTTTACTCCATTACTGAATTCCCAAGAGTATGTGTGTGTGTGTGCAAAGTCATTTCAGCAGTTCTGGGTCTTGTTTCTTGACCTCAGGTAACACCTTTTTTACGTTTGTTTTTCTGGAGACTTCAGTTAATAATGGGTTCACATATATCCCTGTACAAGATGTTAAGAGCTAAGGCTACTTGGAAGAAATGCAGCAGGTGTCTATAAGTAAGGAAGTTATGAGGGATACAGAGATTTGTCACATGCTGGTGCATGGTTTTAAGCCTAACAAACACTTCATCAGGTTCTTGTGAGATCTGGGTTCATGTGAACCATGGCAGAGTATCCAGGTCATACCCTCAGTGGTACTGACAACTCTAAAGCTAATGAGTCAGAACAAATAAGGAAAACCATGTTGCAGCTAGTGCCTTAGTGCACATTCCTGGGGCCAGTGGGGCTAACATTAGGGTTTTAAGGGCTAGAAATGGTTGCAAGTGTTTGTTTCTGGAGAGATGAAGAGTGAGAAGCACCAGAAGAGAAGGAGGAGCTTAGAGAAGCTGGACAGTGAATGAAGGAGACTGAACTCAGTCATGTGCAAGGAGGCTGTGGGTCAATGGTTAGAGAAACCTGTGGGTGGGGAACCGGGGTCTTTGACAGCAGAATATACGGGTCTCACGGGTTTAAGGGCTCAGACCCATTCTGGGCTTTTTTTTTTTTTCATGTCTTTGAGTCAGTCCAAAACAGCCAACGCAATCTCCACAGTTTTTTCAAATACTCCTTTCCGCTCTGTCACTATGATACTCTATTCCTATAAATAATTATGAAATATCAATTGAATGGTTATCCTATAGATGATAAATGTTGAAACATCAATTTACAAATAGAAGCATTCTACAAAGAGGCAAAGGGATTGATATGAAAAACAACAGTATTTAGAATGGGGGGGTTCAAATCCTAGTTCTGCCACCTACAACGTATTTGGTTTGGTGTCGGGTAAGCCATCTTTACCTCTCAGCCTGTCTATTCCCTTGTAGAATGATGAAGATTAAAACATACGTAATGTGTTTAGCACAATTCTGGAACACAGTGCACACTCAATCGATATTAACTTCCTAACATTCAAATTCTCTCTACTTGGCTTTTCACTGATGTTAAACAAGTATCAATACCAAGTTAATAAAGAAAACGTATTCACTGGTTTGCTTCAGTTGAATTTGGTCCTGAAGTTCTAAGGAAATCATCACAGTTAAACATTGTAATCTACAGCTAACATGCCAGGATGTTGTCTATTGATGAAGAGAAAACCACTCTGTTTTTAAGGATGGGGCAGTAGAGAGAATTTATTGAGAGAAGGTTTTCTTATAACCTCTGCACAGTTCTAGAGTTTGAGGAACTAAAAGGGAGAACAAACTGAATTTATAATGATTTCCCTCAAAATGCACTCAAAGAGAAAAAAAAAAAGATTTCTTGAGCAACTCTTATTTACAGGTAGACACAGTCTTCAGACCCAAGAAACATAAACTCTCACGTGAGAGGCTAATACATAAACACCTAAGATACACAGCCATTGAGGAAGCTTACACAGAAGAAGTGGAGGAAATAGGCTCAAGGAGTCATGTATTCTGACCCTCCAGAAAGTTTCAGCTTATGAAGGGATATCAACAAACAGATAAGACTCTGGAAAGTCTCACAAGCCATTGGCTACTGCCTTGTGAATACACTGTACCCACCTTTCACACTGGCGTCCTCTTCTTGAGCTGCTATGAAACTTTCTGATCGGAGAGGAGGAAGATCCAACATCATCTGCATCCTCCTCTCCCCTGTGAAGTGGCTTTGTCATCCGCATAGCGATGGGGACCTCACTACCTGTCTAATTCTTCACAGCGCTTGGTTTTTTGTGGTGTCTGTCTACCTTCTGGTCCTGGTTAGACCCCTAAAATATCAAAGGTAAGAAAGGCCTTATATGCAGTTTAAGTGTGTGCTAGTGAGCATTTAACAACCAGCTCCACAGTGTTTCGTGTGTGTGTGTATTTACATTTATATATAAACATACATACTTTATGTCTATAAAGGCTACGTAGCTCAAGTTAATAAATAGAAATAACATTATAAATTCCCTATAGCCAAATGATTCTCGCTGAATATTTTCAATGACTGTACTGAATGCTTCATTATAGCTAACCTGTTTTCCAACTGACAAATTAAAAATATCAACCAACATCCATTTATGTTAATGAATAAGACAAAGTGAAACAACAAACTTGGTTGGAACGTCTTTCATTCATCAAAGACATTGAGTGCTTTCTTTTATGAATTGGATCATGGTTTTCAAATACTGGGAGAATATTTCCTTATTTTTTGTGCAACTCAACTGTAATGCCTATAGATATGACATTTTAACTTTAATCTGTATTATACTTTCCATCACTTTCATAAGTCAATACAATCAACAAAACAATAAACTGAACCTTGATTTGTAGTATTTGCTGATTTTCATGGTGTAAATACTCCCATCTGGCAGATATCAAGCTATAAAATGACCCCACTGAATGGGAAGCTGGGAAAAGATGGCAGTAGCACAGCTATTTTATAATATTTATTTCCACCATAGAGATGCAATAGCTATTCATATCCTAAAGAGAATAGATAAAATAGTCAAATGAAGTCAAATATTAGAAAATGATGAATTTGAGTACTTTATATTTTAATGTAATATGTTAAATGTGCAGTCTATATAGTTTCATTGTCAGTGATGCTGTGTTTAAAACCAGCTCACACCATTTCTAAAAATAAACCCATCAGCTCTCAGATTCCATGTGGGCTCCGGCACACTACTGCTTATATGAAGCCTAGGACTCAAACTGCTTGTTTTACAGATGAGAAATTGAGGCCTTGGGTATAAGTGAGAATGGTCCAAAATTCAGTAATTTCACTGCTTTGGGTTAAGTCAGCAGAGCTATGGATTTGATTCTCATTACTACTTATTCTGAGTGTTCCTAAGTATTAATAGTTTGACTCTCCAAACCTCAGCTGCTTTCTGTATTTTATAGAAATAGTATTTCCAAAATGATAATAATTCCCAAATAATAAAGTTGTTATAGGGAATAAAGTATATTCCAAGTCATATACTTAGCTGATGTCATATACTTAGCTGATATTTAGAAAGTGCTCCATAAATAATAGTTATTATTATTAATAGAAGGTTATTAAGAGCAACAAAGGCAACTCGAATCCCAATTCCACATGACCACCCTTCAGATATCTGTAGACAGTTCTCCCATTCCACTAAATAAAATCATCACTAAACTGTACAACCCAAGTCCTTTCAAAATCTCATTATTCAACTTGTGCTAGGCTTAGCACTTGGTGCTAGTAATACAACTTCTAATTAGAGTAGTTGTCCTCTTTGATCTGACCATCTACAATTAAAAGACGTGTCTTGAATTAAAGTTTGTTTGGTTTTGCTTTTTGTCCACATCTAGAATTAGTTTCAAGTCTGAGCAGCATTTCAAGAATGGCATTGACAAACCAGAACGTGTCAAGAGGAGCCTTTTACGATAAGGGATCTAGAAACCCTTGTAATTTCAGAGAGAGAGAGTTGAAGGAAGTGGGCCTGTTTGTCCTGGAGGAGAGAAGATTTGAAAAGAATTAGATGGAAAATCACATAAAACAGAGAGCTTATTTGACTGTTTGCCCCTGGTTGTAATCCCAATTTGTCATTTATGTCCTCATTGAGTTTTGTGAAAATGAAATATTGAATGAAAGAACACACAAGTGAATAAATGTATGAGCCACAAATAATGTAAGCACTGCTTAAATGAAATTGGGCCATTTACTATAGTCTCTTGAGCCTGAATTTCCTCATTGGTGATAATGGGATGACAGCAGCCTCTTCGATAGGTTGTTGTTATAAAAAATTAGTTATATAACAAACAGAGCATTTGCCACAAGCCAGACACTTGATAAATGGTTGGTTGCTATCCTTATTCTTGTTCTCCAGCTTTCTAACTAGCTGATCATCACTTCCCTCAAAGAACTGAGGGGAAACAGGGAGAGAGCTAGGCGGTATGTTCCAGGGGTCTGTGGGTAGCAGAAAAAGTCACATATTGGAAGCTCTGACTTTATAAAAAGTTTTTGGAAGGAATAGGGGAGGTTCACAGAAAAGGATTGTTGGGTAAAATGACATAGGCTTAAGTGGCCAAATGGCTTACCTGTGATTCCTGCATCTCTAAACCTATAATGAACTTCAGTAAGTCTCAAAATATAATATTATGAGATAGACTTCTTCTGAAGGCTGGTGAGAGATGGAGTATACACTCATGTCCATACATAGGTCTGAGATATTTGGGAATAGTGACAAGGGAATTGCATGTAAAAGCTGAAAAGTTACCTCCTAATATCTATCCCTTGACAATGTGTGTTCATCTAAAAGATTATTTTTGATCCTCTCTAGTATCTGGCTAAAGAGATAAAGGCAGAATTATTTTCTAGAATTTCTTCTAAGACTCCTTTAAAAAGAATCAATAAGGTTTTTTTTTTTCTTTCTTTCACTTTTTAGGAAATCTTTCTTCTGGTCTACAACTAGGATTTGATGCCTGGAGTTCCAGCAGCAGCATTCTGGGAATAGGAAGTGACACTAGGAATGGAAGGAGTTGCTGCTTACTGGACAGTCACCATCCTACACTGAAATGTAGGACCCTCTTTTACATGACAGAGAAAGGTACTTTATCCAGTTTCCAATCCCTATTACAATATCAGACATGTTCAAAAGTTAGTTAGGGACAGGACTCAACACTTCCTAATGGTTGGGTCCTAGATCATTAAGACAAAGTTACCAAAATCTCTAATGGGCAGAGAGGCCCCAAGTGATACCTGAGTTCATTAATAATTAACAGTGGGGAATTTGACTCCTAAGCCCATGAATGCTAATCGAGTTTCTTAAGTGTCTATATTAAAAATATAGAGGAGAGAAACCTGCTGACTCACGCCTTTGGCCACATCAAATTACTAGGAATTTCCCGAACCAGAGATTTTACCATATGGCCACTTCTTTTATAAACAAACATTTATGTACCATTTATTATGCACCAGGTACTATTCTAAGCACTCTAACAATATGGATGCATAGAAGAGGGGAGATCAAGAGGGCAGAGTAGGAGGATGTGGCGCTCACCTCCTCCCATGAACACATCGAAAATACATCTACATGTGGAACAATTCTCACTGAAAACTAACTGGAGACTGGCAGAAAGACTCTTGTACAACCAAGGCTGTAAAAAAGATCCACACGAAATTGGGTAGGAAGGGAAGAGAAGCAATCATGTTAGAACCTGTGCCCCTGGAAGGGAACACAGAAGAGGAGGGAGGGGGATTACACAGGCAAAGATCCTCCCTGGGGCATGAGGGTTCAAACCACATATTGAATACCCCAACCCTGGGGACCAGTGCTGGAAAGTCAGGTTCCCTTAGCTGGTTTGAAAACAAGTGGAAGTAACAGGAAAACTGTAAGAAACCTAGACTCCACTCTTGAAGAGTGTGCACACACTCCCAAAACAAGGCATTGGAAGCAGATGGAAACTGCATGGGGCTCTGGCCAGTTTCCCATGACCATCCCAGTCCACACCATAGCCCACGTCAAGAGCCTGCACCAGCACCTCTTGCTCTATGGTCAACTCCACCCTAGGGCTAGGGCTGTAGCAGCCAAGGAGAGTGTGCAGTTGTGAGGGACAGAGCCGGCCTAGACCCAGAACAGCTTCTGAACAGGATCGGGAAAAGAAATAACTGGTCCTTACTGAGGCAGTGCATCGACAGCAGCCCAGAACTCTCACTAGGGCCGGGACTGCCACAGCCTGTGGCTGCTCCAGCTGTTCTTGATCCAGGACTGCACCCCTCTGGGGCAAGGGTGCAGTGCTGGGTGGTGGGAGAGCCCACACTTAGAGGAAATGGAGCCAGCTGAGACTCAACCCTGAGACTTCTGCTCCAGCAACTTGGGACCTGCCCACCCCCAGTTGGGTAGTGTTGGCCACTGAATAGAGGAGAAGCCCCAGCTAACACCTGGCTCTAGGCTGTCCATCTCCAGGTCCACCTTCTACCATGGTGATAGCTGCCAGCACCCCCTGGGGGAATACATGACTCATGTTCACATCTGATCCAGTTCTCCTACCAAAGCCACTGGGCACACAGACTGTATAGGGAAGCTCTCACACAAGGACAACCCTTTAGGACTGCACCAGGTAAGTGTTTCACCTAATTTCTTAGTGAGAGAAACTTGAGCAAAATGAGAAGACAGGAATTTGTTTCAATTGAAAGAACAAGAGAAAACCCCTGAAAAAAACGACTAATGAAACCATAAATATTTTACCAGATAAAGAGTTCAAAGCTTTTGTATTAAGAATGCTAATGAGGGGTTTCCCTGGTGGCGCAGTGGTTGAGAATCTGCCTGCCAATGCAGGGGACACAGGTTCGAGCCCTGGTCTGGGAAGATCCCACATGCTGCGGAGCAACTAGGCCCGTGAGCCACAACTACTGAGCCAGCGCGTCTGGAGCTTGTGCTCCGCAACGAGAGGCCGCGACAGTGAGAGGCCCGCACACCGCGATGAAGAGTGGCCCCCGCTCGCCGCAACTAGAGAAAGCCCTTGCACGGAAACGAAGACCCAACACAGCCAAAAATAAATAAATAAATTAATTAATTAAAAAAAAAAAAGAATGCTAATGGAATTAGGGAAAAGAATAGATGATGAACACAGCAAAAATTTCAACAAGGAAGTACAATACCTGAAATACCAAAAAAAAACAGAACTGAAAAATATAATACCTGAAATGAAAAACACAATAGAAGGACTACGGTAATAGAAGCAGAATAGGTAAGAGAGAAGAATACATACATGATCTGGAAGATAGAATAATGGAAATCACTCAATCACAACAAACAGAAAAATTTTTTAAATGAAAACAGTTTATGGGACCTCTACTACAACAAAAAGCATATCAACATTCGTTTTAAAGGGGGTCCCAGAAGAAGAGAAAAAAGGGGGTCAAAAATATATTTGATGAAATCATGGCTGAAAAATTCCCAAACCTGAAGAAGGAAACAGATTTCTAGGTTTAGGAGGCACAGAGGGTCCCAAACAAGATGAACCCAAACAGAACCACACCAAGACATACTATAATAAAAATGGCAAAAGTCAGAAAAAGTTGTATAAAGGGAACCCCCATGAGGCTATCAACTGATTTTTCTGCAGAAACTTTGCAGGCCAGAGAAGAGTGATATGATATATTCAAAGTGCTATAAGGAAAAAGCCTACAACTTAGGATACTCTACCCAGCAAGATTATCATTTAGAATTGAGGGGGATAAACATGAAAATGTAAAATATGACATCAAAAACACAAAACGTGGGAGAGGGAGGTAAAAAAATGTAGATCTCTTAGAATGTGTTTGAGCTTAAATGGCCACCAGTTTAAAACAATAGATATAGGTCAACAAATATGAATCCCATGGTAACCATAAATCAAAAAGCTATAATACACAAAACAAATCTCAACAAATTTAAGAGGGTAGAAATAATATCAAGCATTTTTTTTTGGACCATGATACAAAACTAGAAATTACAGGAAGAAAAAGGGGAAAAACACAAACATGTGGAGACTAAACAAACAACATGCTACTAAAAAACCCATGAGTTAATGAATCAAAGAGGAAATCAAAAAATACCTGGAGACAAATGAAAACACAACTTTCCAGAATCTAAGGGATTCAACAAAAGTGGTTGTAAGAGGGAAATTTATAGCAATATAGGTCTATCTTAAGAAACAAGAAAAATCTCAAACAACCTAACGTACCATCTAAAGTAATTAGAAAAAAACAAACAAACCCCAAAGTCAGAAGAAGTGAGGAAATAAATAAAATAGACCAAAAAACAATAGAAAAAACTCAATGAAACCAAGGGCTGGTTTTTTGAAAATTTAAACAAAATTGATAAGTCTTAAGCCAGGTTCATTAAGCAAAAAAAGAGAGAGGACCCAAATAAACAAAATAAGAAATAAAAGCAGAGACATAACCAACATTACAGAGTTACAAAAAATCCTAACAAAATGCTACAGTAATATGCCAACAAATTGGACAACCTAGAAGAAATGGACAAATTTCTAGAAATATACAACCTTACAAGACTGAATTAGGAAGAAATAGACAATCTAAATGGACTGATCACTAGAGTTAAAATTGAATTTATAATTTAAACACCCCTAGAAAACAAAAGTCCAGGTCTGGAAAGTTTCACCAGGGAATTCCACCAAACAAATAAACAAGAGCTAAAACCTATCCTTCTCAAACTATTCCCAAAATTTGAAGAGGAGGAAACACTCCCAAACTCATTCCATGAAGTAAACATCACCCTGATACTAAAACCAGACAAAAGACACTACAAAAAAAAGGAAATTACAGGCAAATATCTCTAATGAATATGGATGTAAAAATCCTCAAAAAGTATTAGCAAATTGAATTCAAGAGTATATAAAAAGGATCATACACCATGATTAAGTGGGATTTATGCCAGAGATGCAAGGATGGTTCAGTATCTGCAAGTCAATCAATGTGATACACTACATTAACAAAAGGAAGGATAACAATCACATGATCATCTCAACAGATGAAGAAAAAGCATTTGGCAAAATTCAGCATCCATTCATGATAAAAGTTCTCATTAGCATTGGTAAGGAGGGAACATATCTCAATATAATTAAGGCCATCTATTACAAACCCATAGCTAACATCATACTCAACAGTGAAAAGCTGAAAACTTTTCCTCTAAAATCAGAAACAAGACAAGGATACCCACTCTTGCCACCTCCATTTAACATAGTATTGGAAGTCCTAGCCACAGCAATCAAGATAAAGAAACAACAGAAGGAATCCAAATTGGAAGGGAAGAAGCAATACTGTCACCATTTGCCATTGGCATGATACTATATATAGAAAACCCTAAAGTATACACAAAAAAACTACTAGAACTTGTAAATGAAGTCAGTAAAGTTGCAAGATACAAGATTAATATGCAGAAATCTGTAGCTTTTCTCTACACACTAATAGTGAACTCTCAGAGAAAGCAAGTAAACAATCACATTTAAAATCACATCAAAAAGAATAAACTATTTAAGAGTAAATTTAACCAGGGAGGTGAAAAGACCTATACTCAGAAAACTATATGACATTGAAGATGGAAATTGAAGATGATACGAAAAAAAGGAAAGATATCCTATGTTCATGGATTGCAAGAGTTAATATTATTAAAATGTCCATACTACCCAAAGCAATCTACAGATTCAATACAATCCCTATCAAAATAGCTATCACATTTTTTATAGAACTAGAACAAATAATCCTAAAATTTATATGGAACCACAAAAGACCCCGAATTGCCAAAAGAATCTTGAGGAAAAAAAGAACAAAGCTGGAGGTATCGTGCTTATGGACTTCAGAGTATACTACATACGTAGAGTATCAAAAAAGCATAATATTGGCACAAAAACAGACACATAGATCAATGGAACAGAATAGAGAATCAAGTCATAAACCCACACACTTATGGTCAGTTAATCTATGAAAAAGGAGGCAAGAATACAACTGAAAAAAGACAGTATCTTCAATAAGTGGTGCTGGGAAAACTGGACAGCTACACTTAAAAGAATGAAATTAGAACATTTTCCCATACCAAAACAAAAATAAACTCAAAATGGGTTAAAGACCTAAATGTAAGACCTGAATCCATAAAACTCCTAGGAGAAAACATAGGCAGAATACTCTTTGACATAAATTTTAGCAATATTTTTTTGGACCTGTCTTCTCAAGCAAGAGATACAAAAGCAAAAGTAAAAAATGGAACCTATATAAACTTAAAAGACTTTACACAGCAAAGGAAACCATCAACAAAATGAAAAGATAACCTGCTGAATGGGAGAAAATATATGCAAATTATATGACTGATAAGGAGTTAATATCCAAAATATATAAACAGCTCATAAAACTCAGTATCAAAAACCTGATTATAAAATAGACATTTTTCCAAAGACGATATACAGATGGCCAACAGGTACACGAAATGATGCTCAACATCACTAATCATCAGATAAATGTAAGTCAAAACCACAATGAGATAAAAACCTCACACCTGTCAGAATAGTTATCATCAAAAAGTGTACCAATAACAAATGTTGGTGAGAATATGGAGAAAAGGGAACCCTAGTTCACTGTTGGTGAGAACATAAACTGGTGCAGCCACATGGAAAACAGTATGGAGGTTCCTCAAAAGACTAAAAATAGGACTACCATATGATCCAGCAATTCCACCTGAAGAAAATGAAAACACTAATTCTAAAAGATACATGCAACCCAATGTTCATAGCAGCATTATTTACAATAGCCAAGATATGGAAGCAACTTAAGTGGCCATTAACAGATGAATGGATAAAAAAGACGTGATATATATACACCTACATACACATAGATACCTACATACATATAGACACATACATACTCACACACATGTGCACACACACACGTATACAATGAAATATTTCTCAGCCATAAAAAATAAAATTCTGCCATTTACAACATGGACTGACCTAGAGGGTATCATGCTTAGTGAAATAAGTCAGATAGAGAAAGACAAATACTGTGTGTTAATCACTTATTTGTGGAATCTAAAAATAAACCATTGAATATATACAAAACAGAAACAGTCTCACAGATACAGAGAACAAACTAATGGTTGCCAGCGGGGAGAGGGGCAAAATAGGGGTGTGGAATTAAGGTAAACAAACAACTATGTATAAAATAAATAAGCTACAAGGATATATTGTATATCACAGGGAAATATAGACATTATAACAACTTTAAATTGAGTATAATCTATAGAAATATTGAATCACTATGTTGTTCACCTGAAACCAATGCAATATTGCAAATCAACTCTACTACAATTTTTAAAAAAAACTGATGCACAGAATTGTCATAACAACCCTTTAAGTTTGGTATAATTATTGACACCAATTTTCAAGTGAAGACACTGAGGCAGAGATGAGTTATATAACTTGTCCAAAGTCACGGTCAGTAAATAAAAAGTCCAAGTTCAAACCTGGACAATCTGGCTTTGCTGCCTCTTTGTTTTCAACTAAGAGTAGGGAATCTTGTCACAAAATTGGCTTAAAAGCCCCTTGCTGATTTAGTTCCACCTCTCAATTGCTTCCTCTCCTACCTTTCCCTTGGAAATTTGTTTCCATTTCTTTTAACTGGGGTTTTTGAAAGATCCCAATATGGCTCCCACCATTTCTCAGACAACCTGGAGGAAAGTAACCAGTCTGCATAATGCCCATCATTCATCCAGGATGCACATTCAGTATTAACTGCCCCAGAGAAGAAAGAGAAAGAGTAAGAGCAGGCTCACCAGCCAACCAAGATCAACAAATTGTGGCCTGGATTTCTCCCCAAGAGCTTGGAGTGTCAGTGGACAAATGTGAACAAACATGAGCATAAAATAAGAGCCTTTTATTAATAAATGCCTACTATGTGCAAAATACTTCTACATAAAAGGTACTCCCACATCTTTACTCTTCAGAGAAATCTTACGAAGTAAATATTACTGTTTAATTTTCATAGTTGAGAGGATCGGTGCCAGGGTGTAGCAGTTTTGGGATTTGAACCTAAGTGCAAAATCCCAGAGTTTCTTTGCATCACTGCGTACTACTTCTTTATCACCTTGAGATCAAAAGCAAAATCATGTCACACAAACAATCCTATCCTTGTTTCCCTATTATGAAAATATTAAAACAGAAAAAGGCACAAAGAAAAATGGAGTGTAAAACTTGGAATCCACAACTCAGGAAGTTTAAAAGGCAAATCAGAAATGATTGCAGCCGTCCCTGATCACAGCATACTTCCTCCCTTCTAGAGCTCTAATTCCTTCTCATCACATCTGCTGTAGAACATTCCTCTAGGGTATATTTGGCCACAGTGTGTATTTGAATCATCACTTTATTTCCTATCCAACTGTCACTGTAAATGTTGAAGCTGAGGCCCAAAGAGAAGAAATGACTTTCCCAAGTTCAACTGATACGACTATCCAGGTTTGGGAGCCTCACTTCTGCGTTCCCCTCACCATATCATGCTGTCCTTTAAAAAAAAAAAAATGCTCATTTACTAGATACAAAAGTATCTAATTTTGTCTATTTTCCTAAACCATGGAATCATAGTGATTGAATTCACTTGAAAACTATGGCAGAAAAATGTAAATTTAACTTGAGTCGGTCTATTTTTAATGCATTCAGAGATTACAAATGATCTTTTTTCTGAGAGTATACTGAAAAGTATTCCAACCTTATTTAGCAAATAGGAACTAGAGGGAACTTGTAGACAGGCCATGGCAGAAACCCCATTTTCTCCTCTTCAAGCTGAACCCCTCATCTCCCCACATTCCTAACACTGAGGGATGAGTTTGTACTTGACAAATGGCTGCCTGGTAGAGAGGCCCCCCCATCATTACCCAAATCCACTTAGAAGAGGAATGCATCCTCAAGAATGGGGCCTGGTGAAAAGTGCTTAGAGACAGTCTGGGCTGAAGCAGGGCCCTTCTGATTCCATTTATCAGTGGTGTGGTGGTGTCTTTTGAAGTGGCTTCCTCCAGTCTTGGCAGGAGCTCAGAGAGCCACCAGTGTAGGAGGAACTGCCACCCACAGCCTCCATGAGGCTCTTCACGGAGGGGGCACAGCTGGAGCTGGGCCTTGCTGAGACCAGGCTGCACCAGGGAAGAAGTAGAGAGAAACCTGCTGACTCCTGCCTTTGGCCACGTCCAAATTATTAGGAATTTCCTGAACCAGGGATTGCATGCATAATTATTTTTTCTGGGATAAGAGAAATCATGAGATCTTTTTCTAAATAAGAGGGAAGAAAGAATTCACTACCATGAATATTTTAGGGACATTATATACACAAGCTACAAATATTTTTCATTAGCCCCTACAGATTCACTTTCCACTCTTCTCTACTCTACTGTGTTCCCTAGGAGGCTGACTTCATATAAACTGTATCAATGGGCTCTCTTGCCATCAAGCTGCCAGTTGGCTTTGGCCAGCTGGAGACACTAGTAAGAGATAGGAAGGGCTAGAAAGAAGTAAGGTCAAGCTACTTATGACTGCAGCCCTCTTTTTGCTAGATCACTATGGGTTGGTTGAGTCCCTTTTCCGGTAGTCAAGCCCCTATCAAGCAATACTCTTCATAGAGCAAAAGAAAAGAAGAAAAGAGCACAGTGCATCTTCTCTACCATCTGTTGAAGTCTTAGTAAGACTGTTAGTCAGAAGGCCATGGGGTAGGCACGTGATCTAAGCTAGGCCAATCAGATTTTTTCCCTTGGGAATTCAAATCTTAAGGCAGGCGATTGATAGATGGAGAAAGAGTCAGAACTGATTGATGCCTGTGTTGGAGCCTTCTCCCAACACTCCCCCCCCCAGAAAAAAAGAAAAGTCCAGTGGCTCCTTAGATTCCAAGAGCTACACTGGTTCTATTCTTTTTTTTAAGTCCTGGTTCTTCAGTGTTTGTTTGCTTAAATTTTATAATTCACCCACATTCAACTGAAAAGGAAGCTAAAACTAAAGAAATTGAAGCTCAGAGCATTGTAGCAACTTGTCCAAAGTCACACAGCTAGTAAGTAGAAAACATGGGATTCAAATTTAGGTTTGTTTCCAATATACCATATTGCTTACAGGAAGGCAGGATTTAGGAGTTCATGACCTATATATACAAAGAGACTTGAGAAACTCAGTCTTGCTATTAAAAGCTGAGTAAGCTCATAGAAAATGTCTGCCTAGTGCCCAAGCATAGGGAAGAAAACAAAATAAAGAGCAATTTAGAAAATTTCTATGACCAACAGAATTCTATTTGGCACAGTGTATGGCCTCCTGAACAGAAACAAATCATCAACGTATGAAACCATGGTCATTTTCAAAGGACATTTCTTCCTCATTTATAATTCTCTTTCTTCTTACGTTTTTCACTGCTTGCTCTCTCTTCTGAGAGTAACTGGGTAAGGAAGCAGATATCTATACCTTACTGACAATGGATTTGGTAGTATATGGTATCTGCTATAGATTGAATGTTTGTGTCCCCTAAAATTTGTATGTTGAAAATCTAATACCCAAGGTGATGGAATTAGGAGGTGGGGGCCTTTGGCTCTGCTCTGATAAATAGGATAAGGGTCTTATAAAAAAGGACCCAGAGAACTCCCCTGCCCCTTCCACCATGTAAGTACACAAACAAGAAGGCACCATCTATGAACAAGAAAGCAGGCCCTCACCAGACGCCGAATCTGCCAGCACACTGATCTTGGACTTCCCAGCCTCCAGAACTTCACACAATAAATTTCTGTTGTTTATAAGCTATCCAGTTTATAGTAGTTTATTATACCAGCTGAACAGACTAACGCAAAGTCTCTTTTAATTCTTACAATTATCCTGTGCAGAGGTCATTTTTGTCCCTCTTTTCAGATGAGGAAAAAAAGGCACCATTGCCCAAGGTTACATAATAGTAAAAGGCAAAGCAAAGACTTAGAATTTGGTCCATGTGCTCTTTTTAACAGCACTAACGTTTTTCAAAAGGATGTTATTTCACAGACATCCTTGAGGCAACCACAAAAATACTGCCCTGGTTGGGAACCTCAAAATCACGCAAGTCTATTTATTAATGTATATTTCTATTCCTTTTTTCTTCTTGAAGCCCTGCTTCATTTTTTTATTTTTTCCTAAGCGCAGTGGAAGACGTCTTTGTTGCTGTTTTTAAGAAGTGATAGATGGGTATATCTAGCAGAAGATTGGTTGTGGGGTCCTATATAAGGAAAATCTGGTGCCTGAAGGTAGAGTCTTCCACTTTCTACTCAGCTGCATTCTGAGATGCCAGGGGTGAGAAGTCACTATGCAGGAGAAGCAACTGGCACCTGGGAAATACTTCAGAATGCTCTAATTTGGTTGAAGTTTGAATTCATATATTAGCAGCCTTACAATGTAAAAACTCAGTTACTAAACAAATATTTGAGTACATAATATATACCTGGCACTGTCCTTGTCATTATGAATACAGTGGTAAACAAAACTGGTAAGTCCTGGCTCTTATAGAGGGAAGAAAAGAGAAATTTAAGGAAGTGAAAAAATGAATAAAAAATGTACTCAAATATGCTATATACGATATCTATAAGATAGTAACTTATTGATACTCTGATTTTAAAACTTAACTGATGGGATTTTCAACAAATAGTGCTGGGATAACTGGGATGTCCTCATGCAAAGACTAAAGCTGAACCTCTACCTCACACCCTATATAGTAATTAACTTAAAATGGATAATAGACCTAAATCTTAAAAGCTGAAAATATAAAACTTTTCGAAGAAAACATAGGAGGCAGTCCTCATGACGTGAGGTGATAGTTTCTTACATATGGAACCAAAAGCACTAGCAATGAAAAAATATTGATGAATTAGACTTCATCAAAAGTAAAATCTTTTGTGCTTCAAAAAAGATCATCAAGAAAGTGAAAAGACAACCCACCAAATGGGAGATAATACTTGCAAATCATATATATCTGATAAAAGACGTGTATTCAGAAAATATAAAGAACTCT
Organism: Eubalaena glacialis; assembly: GCF_028564815.1. Lineage (NCBI taxonomy): Eukaryota > Metazoa > Chordata > Mammalia > Artiodactyla > Balaenidae > Eubalaena > Eubalaena glacialis. The sequence continues at coordinate 77,785,739 of NC_083732.1, forward strand.
TACATTTTAGGTCATTTTTTAACTTGCTTAAATTTGCATTTTCTTTCTTTGAGAGCCATTTTTAAAATGAGCAAAGGGGGAAACCTTCAAGATAGCAGAAGAGTATGACATGGAGATCACCTTCCTCCCCACCAATACATCAGGAATACATCTACATGTGGAACAACTCCTGCAGAACACCTACTGAACGCTGGCAGAAGACCTCAGACCTCCCAAAAGGGTCTTGGTGCTCCAGCCGGGTGTCAGGCCTGTGGCTCTGAGGTGGGAGAGCGGAATTCAGGACATTGGTCCACCAGAGACCTCTCAGCTCCACGTAATATCAAACAGAGAAAGTCTCCCAGAGATCTCCATCTCAAGGCCAAGACCCAGCTCCACTCAACGACGAGCAAGCTCCAGTGCTGAACACCCTATGCCAAACAACTAGCAAGACAGGAACACAACACCACCCACTAGCAGAAAGGCTGCCTAAAATAATAATAAGGTCACAGACACCCCAAAATACACAACCGGACATGGACCTGCCCACCAAAAACACAAGATCCAGCCTCATCCACCAGAACACAGGCACTAGTTCCCTCCACCAGGAAGCCTACACAACCCACTGAACCAACCTTAGCCACTGGGGACAGACACCAAAAACAACGGGAACTATGAACCTGGAGCCTGAGAAAATGAGACCCCAAACACAGTAAGTTAAGCAAAATGAGAAGACAGAGAAACACACAGCAGATAAAGGAGCAAGGTAAAAACCCACCAGACCAAACAAATGAAGAGAAAATAGGCAGTCTACCTGAAAAAGAATTCAGAGTAATGATAGTAAAGATGATCCAAAATCTTGGAAATAGAATGGAGAAAATACAAGAAAAGTTTAACAAGGACCGAGAAGAACTAAAGAGCAAACAAACAATGATGAACAACACAATAAATGAAATTAAAAATTATCTAGAAGGAATCAATAGCAGGATAACTGAGGCAGAAGAACGGATAAGTGACCTGGAAGATAAAATACTGGAAATAACTACTGCAGAGCAGAATAAAGAAAAAACAATGAAAAGAATGGAGGACAGTCTCAGAGACCTCTGGGACAACATTAAACGCACCAACATTCGAATTATAGGGGTCCCAGAAGAACAAGAGAAAAAAGAAGGGGACTGAGAAAACATCTGAAGAGATTATAGTCGAAAACTTCCCTAATATGGGAAAGTAAATAGGCAATCAAGTCCAGGAAGCACAGAGAGTCCCATACAGGATAAATCCAAGGAGAAACATGCCAAGACACATATTAATCAAACTATCAATCAAAAATTAAATACAAAGAAAAAATATTAAAAGCAACAAGGGAAAAACAACAAATAACATACAAGGGAATCCCCATAAGGTTAACAGCTGATCTTTCAGCAGAAACTCTGAAAGCTAGAAGGGAGTGGCAGGACATATTTAAAGGGATGAAAGGGAAAAACGTACAACCAAGATTACTCTACCCAGCAAGTATCTCATTCAGATTCGATGGAGAAATTAAAACCTTTAAAGACAAGCAAAAGCTAAGAGAATTCAGCACCACCAAACCAGCTCTACAACAAATGCTAAAGGAACTTCTCTAGGCAGGAAACACAAAAGAAGGAAAAGACCTACAATAACAAATGCAAAACAATTAAGAAAATGGTAATAGGAACATACATATCTATAATTATCTTAAATGTAAATGGACTAAATGCTCCAACCAAAAGACATAGACTGGCTGCATGGATACAAAAACAAGACCTGTATATATGCTGTCTACAAGAGACCCACTTCAGACCTAGGGACACATACAGACTGAAAGTGAGGGGATGGAAAAAGATATTCCATGCAAATGGAAATCAAAAGAAAGCTGGAGTAGCAATTCTCATATCAGACAAAATAGACTTTAAAACAAAGACATGAAGAAGGACACTACATAATGATCAAGGGATCAATCCAAGAAGAAGATATAACAATTGTAGGTATTTATGCACCCAATATAGGAGCACCTCGATACATAAGGCAAATGCTAACAGCCATAAAAGAGGAAATCAACAGTAACCCAATCATAGTAGGGGACTTTAAAACCCCACTTTCACCAATGGACAGATCATCCAAAATGAAAATAAATAAGGAAACACAGGCTTTAAATAATACATTAAATGAGATGGACTTAATTGATATTTATAGGACATTCCATCCAAAAAAAAGAGATTACACTTTCTTCTCAAGTGCTCATGGAACATTCTCCAGGATAGATCATATCTTCGGTCACAAATCAAGCATTGGTAAATTTAAGAAAACTGAAATCATATCAATTATCTTTTCTGACCACAACGCTATGAGACTAGATATCAATTACAGGAAAAAATCTGTAAAAAATACAAACACATGGAGGCTAAACAATACACTACTTAATAACAAAGAGATCACTGAAGAAATCAAAGAGGAAATCAAAAAGTACCTAGAAACAAATGATAATGAAAACACGACGACCCAAAAGCTATGGATGCAGCAAAAGCAGTTCTAAGAGGGAAGTTTACAGCAATACAATCCTACCTTAAGAAACAAGAAACATCTCAAATAAACAACCTAACCTTACACCTTACACCTTAAAGAAATTAGAGAAAGAAGAACAAAAAAACCCCAAAGTTAGCAGAAGGAAAGAAATCATAAAGATCAGATCAGAAATAAATGAAAAAGAAATGAAGGAAACAATAGCAAAGATCAATAAAACTAAAAGTTGGTTCTTTGAGAGGATAAACAAAATTGATACACTATTAGCCAGACTCATCAAGAAAAAAAGGGAGAAGATTCAAATCAATAGAGTTAGAAATGAAAAAGGAAAAGTAACAACTGACACTGCAGAAATACAAAGGACCATGAGAGATGACTACAAGCAACTATATGCCAATAAAATGGACAACCTGGAAGAAATGGACAAATTCTTAGAAAAGCACAACCTTCTGAGACTGAACCAAGAAGACATAGAAAATATAAACAGACCAATCACAAGCACTGAAATTGAAACTGTGATTAAAAATCTTCCAATAAACAAAAGCCCAGGACCAGATGGCTTCACAGGCTAATTCTATCAAACATTTAGAGAAGAGCTAACACCTATCCTCCTCAAACTCTTCAAAAATATAGCAAAGGGAGGAACACTCCCAAAGTCATTCTACAATGCCACCATCACCCTGATACCAAAACCAGACAAAGATGTCACAAAAAAAGAAAACTACAGGCCAATATCACTGATGAACATAGATGCAAATATCCTCAACAAAATACTAACAAGCAGAATCCAACAGCACATTAAGAGGATCATACACCATGATCAAGTGGGGTTTATCCCAGGAATGCAAGGATTCTTCAATATAAGCAAATCAATTAATGTGATACACCATATTAACAAATTGAAGGATAAAAACCATATGATCATCTCAATAGATGCAGAAAAAGCTTTCGACAAAATTCAACACCCGTTTATGATAAAAACCCTCCAGAAAGTAGGCACAGAGGGAACTTACCTCAGCATAATAAAGGTCATATATGACAAACCCACAGCCAACATCATCCTCAATGGTGAAAAACTGAAACTATTTCCACTAAGATCAGGAACAAGACAAGGTTGCCCACTCTCCTCACCACTATTATTCAACATAGTTTTGGAAGTTTTAGCCACAGCAATCAGAGAAGAAAAAGAAATAAAAGGAACACAAATCGGAAAAGAAGTAAAGCTGTCACTGTTTGCAGATGACATGATACTATACATAGAGAATGCTAAAGATGCTACCAGAAAATTACTAGATCTAATCAATGAATTTGGTAAAGTAGCAGGATACAAAACTAATGCACAGAAATCTCTTGCATTCCTATACACTAATGATGAAAAATCTGAAAGAGAAATTAAGGAAACACTCCCATTTACCATTGCAACAAAAAGAATACCTAGGAATAAACCTACCTAAGGAAACAAAAGACCTGTATGCAGAAAACTATAAGACACTGATGAAAGAAATTAAAGATGATACAAACAGATGGAGAGATATACCATGTTCTTGGATTGGAAGAATCAACATTGTGAAAATGACTATAATACCCAAAGCAATCTACAGATTCAGTGTAATCCCTATCAAACTACCAATGGCATTTTTCACAGAACTAGAACAAAAAATTTCACAATTTGTATGGAAACACAAAGGACCCCAAATAGCCAATGCAATCTTGAGAAAGAAAAACGGAGCTGGAGGAAGCAGGCTCCCTGACTTCAGACTATATTACAAGCTACAGTAATCAAGACAGTATGGTACTGGCACAAAAACAGAAATACAGATCAATGGAACAGGACAGAAAGCCCAGAGATAAACCCACACACATATGGTCACCTTATCTTTGATAAAGGAGGCAAGAATATACAGTGGAGAAAAGACAGCCTCTTCAATAAGTGGCGCTGGGAAAACTGGACAGCTACATGTAAAAAAATGAAATTAGAACACTCCCTAACACCATACACAAAAATAAACTCAAAATGGATTAAGGACCTAAATGTAAGGCCAGACACTATAAAACTCTTACAGGAAAACATAGGCAGAACACTCTATGACATAAATCACAGCAAGATCCTTTTTGACCCATCTCCTAGAGAAATGGAAATAAAAACAAAAATAAACAAATGGGACCTAATGAAACTCAAAAGGTTTTTCACAGCAAAGGAAACCATAAACAAGACCAAAAGACAGCCCTCTGAATGGGAGAAAATATTTGCAAATGAAGCAACTGACAAAGGATTAATCTCCAAAATATACACGCAGCGCATGCAGCTCAATATCAAAAAAACAAACAACCCAATCCAAAAATGGGCAGAAGACCTAAATAGACATTTCTCCAAAGAAGATATACAGATTGCCAACAAACACATGAAAGAATGCTCAACATCATTAATCATTAGAGAAATGCAAATCAAAACTACAATGAGGTATCACCTTACACCGGTCAGAATGGCCATCATCAAAAAATCTACAAACAATAAATGCTGGAGAGGGTGTGGAGAAAAGGGAACCCCCTTGCACTGTTGGTGGGAATGTAAATTGATACAGCCACTATGGAGAACATTATGGAGGTTCCTTTAAAAACTGAAAATAGAACTACCATATGACCCAGCAATCTCACTAGTGGGCATATACCCTGAGAAAACCATAATTCAAAAAGAGTCATGTACCACAGTGTTCATTGCAGCTCTGTTTACAATAGCCAGGACATGGAAGCAACCTATGTGTCCATCGACAGATGAATGGATAAAGAAGATGTGGCACATATATACAATGGAATATTACTCAGCCATAAAAAGAAACGAAATTGAGTTATTTGTAGTGAGGTGGATGGACCTAGAGTCTGTCATACAGAGTGAAGTTAAGTCAGAAAGAGAAAAACAAATACCGTACGCTAACACATATATATAGAATCTAAAAAAAGAACAAAAAATGGTCACAAAGAACCTAGGGGCAGGACGGGAATAAAGACGCAGACCTACTAGAGAATGGACTTGAGGACACGGGGAGCAGGAAGGGTAAGCTGGGACAAAGTGAGAGAGTGGCATGGACATATATATACTACCAAATGTAAAATCGATAGCTAGTGGGAAGCAGCCGCATAGCACAGGGAGATCAGCTCGGTGCTTTGTGACCACCTAGAGGGGTGGGATAGGGAGGGTGGGAGATGCAAGAGGGAAGTGATATGGGGATACATGTATATGTATAGCTGATTCACTTGTTATCAAGCAGAAACTAACACACCATTGTAAAGAAATTATACTCCAATAAAGATGTTAAAAAAAAAAAAGAATGGGCAAAGGGTTTGAAAAGACATTTGTCCAAAGAAGATATACATATGACCAATAAGCACATGAAAAGATGGTCAATAATATTATTCATTAGGAATACGCAAATCATAACCATAATGAAATACCACTTCATACCCACCAGGAAGGCTATAAAAACTTAAAAAAAAAAAAAACAGAAAACAAAAAGTTGTTGTCTAAGGGTAAAGAAAGTGGAACTTTGTACATTGCTGGTGGAAATGTAAAATGGTGCAGCCACTGTGGAAAACACTTTGGCAGTTCCACTTCTAGACATATACCCCAAAATGAAAACATATGTCTATGCAAAAACTTGTAAATGAATATTCATAACAGCATTATTCATATTAGTTAAGAGTTTGAGATTGACATGTACACACTACTATACTTAAAATGGATAACAAGGATCTACTGTATAGCACAGGGAACTCTGCTCAATATTATGTAAACAAACTAAATGGGAAAAGAATTTGAAAAAGAATAGATACATGTATATGTATAACTGAATCACTTTGCTGTACACCTGAAACTAACACAACATTGTTCATCAACTATAGTCCAATATAAAACAAAAAGTTAAAAAAAAAAAGAGGTAACCAGCACAGCCATCAACAGATGAATCTATAAACAAATTATGGTACAACCCTACAATGGAATATTATTCAACCATAAAAAAGAATAAATTACTGATACATGCTACAATGTGGATGAAGCTTGAAAACATGCTAAGTGAAAGAAATACGTCACAAAAGACCACATGTTTATGATTCCATTTATATGACATGCCCAGAATAGGCAATTCCATAGAAACAGAAAGTAGATTAGTGGTTACCAGAAGCTGAGGGAAAAAGGAAATAGGGAATGATTACTAATGGATGTGGGCCTTCTTTTGGGGGTGATGAAATGTTCTGTAATTAAGCAGAGTTGATGGTTGCACAACTCTCTGAATATACCAAAAAGCACTAAAATGTACACTTTTTTTTTAACATCTTTATTGGAGTATAATTGCTTTACAATGGTGTGTTAGTTTCTGCTTTATAACAAAGTGAATCAGCTATACATATACATATATCCCCATATCTCCTCCCTCTTGCATCTCCCTCCCACCCTCCCTATTAAAATGTACACTTTAAATAAATTGGTAAATTTTATGGAAGGTGAAATATATCTCCATAAGTTGTTATTTAAAACAAAAACTGGTGGGGACATAGAATTTCGCAGTCCCCACCATTGCTTCCATCGTATTAAATGATGGATGTGTGTGAACAGTTTAGTAATAAAAAGGGTTTGTATTTTAACTGTGCATGTATTGTGTATGTGTCCGTGTGTGTGTTTCGAAAACCTGAAGCAAAAGTCTTAGCATACAGAGTATAATGGTTGGGGGGAGCTCTGGAGCTAGACCCCTTGGGTTCAGATTACAATGCCACCACTTTCAAACTACAGAATCTCAGACAATCTAATTAACCTCTCCAAGTTCCAGATTCCTTATTAGTAAATAGGAAAGAATAGTGCTTATCTTATGTGTGTGCATGTGCATATTCAATTAAGTTTACAGTAGCTCAGTTTATGTTAACAGTTATTATTGTTTTCATGGCTATTATTACTCTCTTAACAGTCACTGGACTTAATCTGAACCCATGGAGGGGTGACCAAGACAAAGGGCCTCTCTCCCTTTCTGTTGACATTGGACAGATGGCTGTCCCCTGCTGCTCACATTTCTCTCCCTATTCCAACTTCTAGAACTAGCTCCTATCCCCACTACACACCTACAAGTCACTGGGGATTGTTTTGCTTGGGGGATGAAACTGCACAGACGGAGGAGGGATAGGGGCCAGCTGAGTCTCACTTCCACCCTCTCTCTTTCCCTCCTCCTGTCTCCAGAGATGGGTCTCATCAGCAGGACCCCTGGAATCTGCTTTATCTCTCAGGTGATCTCCCAGGGGACTTCTGGAACTATCTCTTTGGTACATCTCTGAACTACCCCAAAGCATGGGATGGTTCAATCAAAACGGTTTTGTCCTACTTTGGAAAGAGCAAAGCCAAAGTGATGAGGAGGGAATAGCAGTGGTGAGAAGAAGGCAGGATCATCCTTGAAGCACTTGGAAGAAAAGAAACATGGATGGTAAAGACAAGCAGTACTAAATGTGTGCCAGGAATGATCACTCCACCCACGACCAACGCTTCGTGCCCAGGCCCCTGAGCAACCACGCCCGCTGCCCCTCACCCCTTCCCATGTGGGAGCCAGTGACCCAGGCACTAAGCCACCATTCAGACTGAGGGGCCCACACAACCCCTACTCTCCTTCTGGGTGGGGGGCTGGAGAGAAGGGGAAGTCGGGAAGCACTCCTCCTATCTCAAGTCTGAACCCTGAGCTCATATTTATAATATAAAAGAGAAACTTTCGTTCCTTCAGCACTTGCGCTGGGGCAGACCCAGAATACGTAAGTTACAGGGGAACCTAAGTTAATGATGGGGGTGAAGGGACAGATGTCTGTATAAGGGAGGCCTGTATCTGAGACATGGGGAAAAGCTGCCTGTGAAAATCAGGGGTGACTTCACAGACGAGGTAGCAGTAGAGCTGCTGGGAGATCCCCGCTGAGAATTAGTACCCCTTTTTGGCCTCCCATATGTCAGTATTTTATATGAATAAGCTAATTTAACCTAGATAGCTTGAACCCACCTCAGCTCATGTCCAAAATTAGTCTTCTTTCAACGTCAATAAATATTTGTCTCTGTGGGGCTGCCCTCGAGGTACTTGAGGAGGGATATGAGACCCCTGGCAGGGATATTACTTGACTGGCGAGGAGGGATGGGATTTACAAACTGTTTTAGTAAAAGCACAGTCTCTTACCAGATCACTGACCATCAGCATACCACCTGGCAGGTGTCACAGGCAAGGCTCACCTTTAGATCAGCAAACATGTCCTAAACACCTTCTCTGTGTCGCAGGCTGGAAATACTGTGTTAAATGGCCCCCATTGGCCCCCTTTCCCTGTCCTCAATGCACAAGCAGTCCGGGCAATGACTCCCGGACCCGCCGCCTTTGTTTGCCACGTGAGGCTCCCGCAGAGCCTGGGGATCATCCTCACCCCACCTGTTAGCAAATCTCTCAGCATCCATCATGCACATCTGAGAAAACCCCTGCCAGATAAAGAGGGGATTAGGGCATGTATGTTGGAGATAGGGCAAGAGGCTCTAAGTATCTGAAGATCAGCCAGAGAGGGTAATGTGATAAAGAATAAATGTCAGACAATTTTTAAAAAGAGAGAAAATGTACAAGTGGCTTTAGAGAGGTTTTCTGCATTGGGAAAGTTTATGAGCAAGGATTTGGCAAGCAGGCGTTGAAGCTTCTTTTTCCTACATCTGTTTTCTTCCCTCTGCGCTCTGTCAGCAGGGCTGTTAGTGGAAATCTAAGAACTGACATCAGTCCTACTGCCGTTCCATGCGATGCCTAGCCCCAAGTTAGAGATCTTGATAAGAAAATAGTGAAGAAACACACCAAGCAGAATAGTAGCCAAAGATGCTGGCGCAATGCTGGGAGTGTAACAAGATCAGAGAGCTAGCCCAGCCTCTGGAAAATCTAGGCCCCCCTTCTACAGCCAAAGAAACCAACTTCAAGCACCCATCATGTGCAAAGCGCATAGATTCACACTTCCATAAAAGAGTCTCCTGTTCAAGTTATACTAACACGTGTGTCTACCTTTATATTGACTGAATGATTTCTCAGTTTAAAACTAACTGGCTCTTTTCTCTAAGAGTTTCATTTTATGGAATGATGGCCATTTATTGAGCACCAGGAATTTGGCCAGATTCTCTACTTAGTTTATTTAATTTAACTTTACAACAGACCTGAAAGGTACGTTTTAGAAACCTTTGTTACTGATGAGAAAAATTAAGGCCCTGGAGGACTATGGAAACTGCCCCAAGCCAGAGAGCTGAGAAGTGAAGCTATATTCAATTCAAGTCCATAATAATTAAAAAAAAAAACAAAAAAAAACCCTGATTTTTTTTTTTGTACAAAACTTGTTCTTTCTTTCACCATGTATTAAGATGAAATTCATAACTTTACATGATATAAACTGATAAAAAGAAAAAAGCTTCTATGTTCACCCTGGACCATAAATGAAGAATATATTTAACAGTATTAGCTTGTATATCTTTTTTTAAACAGCATTTTGGATTTTTAGTCATTTTAAGAATATTTTTATATTATAAATACCTAATACATTCTTCTTAGAAAGGATAGAGAATATACGTTATTTAAAAAGAAAAAAAAAGATAAAACAAAGGAAGCAGCCATTACAGTGTTGGCAATATCCTTCCCCTTGTATCACACCCATTTTTACCCTGTAAGTGGAATTTCTGGATGAGAAGATGTAGATATTCTGAGGCTTTTTGATACATATCAACAAATCACCCTCTGGAAACATTGCAGTAATTTTTCTCCAGTCTTGAGTTTTATCTCAGTGTTCACTTAAATTTCAATTGGATCACTAGAAACTATGAAGAACTTTATCTGATTATTGTGTTTATTCTTTATCATGTATTTACTCAATTTTCTTTTGATTGATAGGTTCATTTTTTCTTACTGATTTGTAAGTATGGTTCATATATCCAGGATATTATTTTTTTCTGACGTGTTACTATATAACATTTGCCGCTAAGTAGTATGATGTGCAAAAATACTATTTTCAATATTTACATTATCAATCTTTTTCTTTACTTTTTCTGCCCAATACCAGTATCTTAAATATGTTTACCTTTAGCACTTGTTACATTTTTATAATTTTGTTATTTTTGCTTAAACATTTGATATATCTAAAGTTTATTTTGGTGTGTGATGGGAGTTATAAAACAATTTTTAGATCTTTAGTAAAATAAAAGACAATATTTAATGTTTATGCTTGTTATGATTTCTCTTATAAAGAAAAAACTCCTTTGCTCCAAAATTTGCCCTGGTTGCTTAGAAATTTGTAGTCATTGTGAATATAAGATATATAAAGGGGAAATAGAATATGTGGGTCTTCCTCACAGGAAATGTATACATTGTCAGGGAGATAACAAAAATATAAAATAGTGTACTATGGTAATTGTGAAATATGAATGAAGGCCATATGGATAGGGCAACTTTGGAGAAGAGTGAGAATTAAGTTGAGCTTCAGAGAATAGAATTTGGCAAGATGGAACGGAGGAGAAAAGGCATGAAGGATAAGAGGAATTACTGGGCAACATCAGAACATAATAGCAGCAGCAACAAGACCAAGCTGAGCGGCACTGAGTTGAACAGGAGATGAAATTACCTAAGGGATGTGTTGTAGCTGACGGTGAGCAGTTAATCTGGCTTCTCTTTACATTTATAATCATTTTGCAACAGAATTTGACTACTCTTTAGAAGACTAGATTATATTAAGCCAACCATTGTTCTACACTAGGGAAAACCAAGAAGAAAATACAATGTGAACTTGGTACCAACAATTTGTATAATTCATTCTTGTTTCCTTTGCTCATCCATTCATTGCCATTCCATCAGAATTTTAGCCACTAGTTATTTTTTTACTCTTTCATTGAACAAGTATTTTCTGCATCTCCATGATGCACTTTGCAAAGTACTAGGGATGTGAGGAACCAACCTGATCCCTGCTCTGGAAGACACTCATAGAATAGAGGAGAGACAAAAACATAACACATTCGAACAGGCTGAGTGCTATCATTCAGGAGTATTACTCAGGTTGTGAGAGCACGAAGGAGCCACTAATGCTACCTGGGGTTCTCCACAAAAGCCAGACAAAGTCAATGGCATTGAGCTGATCTCTGAAGGTTGAGTAGCAGTCTACCAGTTTGGGAAGGCGCGCGTACTAGGTGGTCTCATGGGATCGGAGCCCATGGTGTGTGTTGGGGAAGATCATCAGGGAAGCCCCTACTTTATAGCCCATTTCCCTCTGAGGGTGGCTTTCCACTGAAGGCATTCAGTCTACTTATATCCCTCCTTCTTTATCTATACATGCTTGAAACCACTGATTGCATGTGAGAAAAACCATCAGTTGGACATCACCCGGGCATCTGTGTTATAAGGAACATAATTATGACAGGTGACATTCGTCAAACACTTATTACGTGCCACACAGTGTTCTAACCATTTTTACTTATTTCATCCACACAGCAACCCTCACAGCATCTTCTTCTTTTGCAGCTTTGGAAACTGAAGCCCAGAGCCATCAAGGAGATTGTCCAAAACTTCTGGACACAAAATTGTGAACTTGGGATTCAAACACAGACATCCAGACTCCAGAGCTGTGCTATTGAATATAAATCCCATCCTGCCTTGAGTTTGCTGGAATTAGGAAAAGAAACCACAACTCTGGCCTAGAGTAACTCAACACTGACAGTTAATCTCCTAGAACATACAGATTAACCTGGAAGGGAACGCAGAAGAGTGAAAATGGTCATAGAAGAGTAGACTGTTAAATTTTACAGCTTTTAAGGTAAACACAATGCAGGAGTTCACACTAAGGAGTTACAATGTCATTACATCATTTTTTTTTTTTTATTGGTCAAATGGGCTATATGTGCATAGTCAGTTAAACAATATACAATCCCACTGATGGGTTGCTTTTTCTCCTCCATGTACTCCAAAATGAGTAAGAGTGGGATTTTGGTTTATTCCTACTAAGATGCAGATTAAAATGATTTGGTACTTAGCAAGGCTTCTATAATTATTACTTAAGTAAAAACGCACCTTTTAGTTGAAACCTCAGAGATTGTTTAAAGCATCTTCACATTATCTAGTTGGAGAAGCAGAGGATGCTCAGCAGGTATAGCAATGAGACTAGATCCAGCCCTCCCGGCTCCCCCTCCAGCCATATTTTCCCCCGCAGTGCTAACAATTCAATCAGGTGCAATGGCTGTCTGTGGCATCAGTGCTGCTCCAATCCTTGTCTAGAAAATATTCAGTTTGACCCCATCTAGATGAAAGTAGCATTAGGGTGAACAATCAAGTCAAATCAGAATGGTCAGTGGTGCTCCTCCTTTCAGGATGGCCTAAGGCTGACTCTCCCATGTGGGGTAGTTATTTAACATCTTTATGATTTGGCATCACCAGTTAGAGCTGAATTCTGAAGCAATGGCCAGTGGACCGTAGCCAGCCCTATAATGTGTTTTGTTTAACTCATTATTTTAAATGAATGAATGACGAATGAATATTATACTAAAATATTTAGATATTTCCATAAAAAATCTGTTTTTTCAATTTCTTGTGAAAAGCAGAAGACCTGGCAACAACAGCCCACTTTTCTGCGTGGCACATGGCAGCGATTCACTGTAGCTGACTAGAATCTACACCATTTAGATAGAACATTCCTTTCGCTATGCATGTGGCCTGTTTCACCCAAGGTATCTGTCTGGCCCCAGTTTGGATTTGTTTTTGAACACTGACTTAGAGCATTGGGAAGAATGATACCTGATCTTTACATACTCTCCAACATGTTTGTATGGCTATTTGCTAAATTATAACTATGTCAAAGCAAATGACTGAACTATGGCTAATTGCAGCAAGTGTTGAACAAACATCACGTGTGTTTATGTTTCTATTTATGATTGTGTATAGTATTTTATTTCCAACGTAAATCAAAGCCCGTCAGAAGGATTTCTTTATCGATCGATGTGATTAATGCAAGAAATTATATGTGAACTACCTAGTTCCCTGGGGTGAAATTCAACTACTCCTGCAATGTGCAAAGAATACTCATGTTTCCTAATGTTAATAATCAGAAAAGAAACCCTTGGGTTAAATGATTAACAAAGAAGATAATCCTTTAAATAAAACGTGGTGTCTACGTGCAAAATGTATAAAAATTATACCCAGCCACTGGAAAAGCATCTAGATTCAAGGAAGGTCTAATGTAATTAAAGGTTTTCCTGAGATATAGAAAAGTATGTCTTGTTAAATTAAGAAATGGGTATCGTATTTTTAAGAAGCCATTTTTCTTTTAATTAAATATAATAGACCTTTAGGCAAAATTAATGTGACATGTTTTCACATGTTTAGCCACCTGGCAAAATCTTATCATCTGTCAAGAGCCACATCAAGCGGCTTCGGTGAAGCATTTAAACAAAACTCCATCTCTCCTTTGTAGCTCCCCACGATGATCTCAATCTTTGGTTGTTTTATTTATTTTACTCAAGTGTGATTATTAGTCACACGCCAGTTTTTCAGTTAAGACTGTGAGCTATTTGGTAACAGAAAAGTCAGCCATTTTCTTTTTTCTTTTTTTTCTCTCACACACGTAGCATAATGTCTGGCCAATGAAAAAAATTAATATTGTTGAAAGAATATGTGGATGAATAAATGTGTGAATGAATATTAAATGATTAAGTATTAAGCAAGCTTTGGGAGGCAACTATATAGCTGTGAAAACAGCACTGGATATATTCAGAATATTTAGAACTGAATTTTGTGTCTTCTACCTACAGCTTTGAGTCATTGAACAAGGAATTTTACAGATGGACAGATATATTTCCTAATATATTTGCCCAATAGGGCTATTGTGAACATCTAACGACATATCGCCTGTAAAATTAACTTGAAATTGTTAAGTGCTTGTCAACTATATGGGCTCATGGATATGAAGAATTCCATCATTTTCAGAAACTGTTAACAGTCATTTGCATCCTTTTTTTAACACTACTTTTGGCTAAAACTTGCAAATATGGCCTATAAATTTTTGTTTTTATATTTGTCAGTTGGGGCTCTCTCAACAGAGAGGTTCCATAGTGTTCATACTGTTTCCATGGGTACCGTTGTAAAAAACCAAGATGGTGGTGCCTTTTTAAAGTCAGTCAGACTTGAAGTTAGATTTTTGTTGGGAGCAGGGGATGAAAACAAAGAATTCTGAAGAAAGAGAAAAGAAAGTTATTGGGGCTTTCCAATTAAAGAATGCAAAAGAAATCTAAGTAAATTCTTACCATTTATAATGGAAGAGGTGGAAAATGGATGTTGGCATGAGAATGATTATGCAAAAATCCTTATTTACCCTTATAATGCTAGTGACCTTGGAGCCTCAATATTCTCATGTGTAAATGGGGAATGATGATAAATAGGCTTTCAGGTGTTGGGGATTAAATGAAATAACCTATCTAGAGCATCTGGTACAGCACCTGGCACATTCCTTTTGGAGGGAATGTTCAGCCTCCCTGTGTATGCTGACAACAGAGAACTAGATTGGCAGTCCCTGGTTAGCCTAAGGGAAGATTTAATGCTGCTTTTCATGTGGGACCCAGCCCCAGCCATCTTCAAGGGAAGTTATTGCATCTGGCCCCAGAAGCAGAGCTGACATTTTTGACAGGGCCTTAAGTGCAGCTCTCCCTGGGGTGTTGTAACTGAGACAAGACAGGGCAGGTGGCAGTAATTGGCATCACATCCACTCAGGGATTGGATATAACATGGATTACCATGGAATTCTTTTTTTTTAAGAGAGACTTCTATGAACCTTAGCCGGTTCTAAACCCTTTGATAATTATTTCTATCATCAATTACACAGCTGAAGGTTGAAAGGAAAGGCTGTATTTTCTTCGGAATAAGCAGAGTTACCCTGTTGTTCCCAAAAAGAACAGTATGGTATTAATAGCTACCAGTTTTCCATTACTATTTTATTGCTCGGACTTACAAATCAGTGCCTGGACCCACAGGGTGCCACTTTACTTCATTTCCTGATACACTCCTGAATGTAAACTCTAAAATTCCAGGTTCCCTGGACACACCATGCCTGTTCACATCTTAATGCCTTGCTTCTTGTACATCCTTCAACTTAAAAAAAAAAAAAATCTGTTCCCTTTCCCGCTTCTATAACATCAAGCATCTTTAGGAGGCAGCAAAGACTAAACCTAGAACCTAGGGCACATTGTTTGTCCTTTCTAATCCTCAGTTTTGTTATGTGCAAAAAAGGAGCAAAACCTATCATGTGGGGCCAGAACATGTATGTAACAGCAACACAGAATGTGGCAGAAGTAACTACAATGTGATTAGGTCTGCAAACCAGCCCTGCCCTGCACCTTGAAACTAACAGCGGCATATTGCTGCACAGTTTAAAGAGTTGATAGATGATAGACAGATAGATAGATAGATAGGCAGACAAATGATACATAGATTCCAAAAGCAATACTTGAAAATATGGAATTTGCTGATGGTTTCATGGGGAGACAGAGGATATGGTTACTTTGCTCAGCATCATTCACCTTCAACAGAGGGTACTATTCAGCTCTGTCAATCTCAAAGCCTAATTATACTCTGAGTGGAAAAGGCACAGGATATAACATTTATAAACCAAAAGATCAAATGAATAATAACTATTTTTAATAGTAATTATTTTAAAGGTCTGTCTCTGTACTCATTAGGATTCTCCAGAAAAATATATTTATAAATACATATGTGTGTGTATAGATTTATTATAAGGTACTGATTCATGAGCTTATGGAACCTAAGTCCCATGATCTGCCATCTGCAAGAGCAGCAGGGCTAGTGATATAATTCAAAGGCCTGAGAGCCAGAGAGCTGATGGTGTCGATTCTAGCCTCGGTCTGAAGGCTTGAGAACCAGGAGCATGAAAACAGGAGAAGATTCTTGTCCCAGCACAGCAGTTAGGCAGAGAGTGAATTCAGCCTTCCTCCAACTTTTTGTTCTATTCAGGCTCTCAACAGATTGGATAAATAAGTGATACGTGGTTGGGTTAATGCGGCCTGTCACACTGGGGAGGGCCATCTGATTTGCTCAGTCCACCAATGCAAATGCTAATCTCCGTAGGAAACACCCTCACAGACACACCCAGAAATAATGTTCAACCAACTATCCGGGTATCTGTTGGCCCAGTCAGGTTGATGCACAGAATTAACCATCACAGTCTCCAAAGGCTTAGACCAGGAATTTGTGAAGAGTAATGGACTCCTGTAGGTGCCCCTACTCCTAAGTCTCAAAATGACGTCAACACGATTTCTTCTCACTCTAGGAGATATGAAACAGGGCTTCTTCAAATGATTGCCACTTTTCACCTCCTGTTAGGAACTGTTGATTTAACAAATATCTATTAAGTACCTACTCTCTGTCAGGTAATAGTAAGCAAAGAAGAAAAGAAGATGAGATAGAAGTAAGTCCCTGCTCTCAGATAGATGACACTTTAATGTAGGGAAACAAATTCACACCAATTAAGGTATTGTCAGTTAATGTACTGTTAACCATGAAAGATGTGTACATGGAACTATGAAAAAATAACAGGAAGATCTATTTTATATTAGAGTGGCAGCACAGAAAAAGCCTCTGAGAATGACTGTATTTCTTAGAAACAAAGAACTGACTTTCTAGTAGGGCAACATGGGCTCTTTGCTTCATTTCTCCTTTCCTCCCTTCCTTTCTCTCTTCTCCTTTCTTTTTTTTTTTTTTTTCCTTTTCTTTTTGGTTATAAAAGAGAAAACGTGAAAATGGCCCATTTCAAAAAATTCCCAGAAAACAAGGCTTTACCTACTGCTTCCCAACAGCAGAGTCCAAAATAATAAAGTAATAGTCCTAGTGAAATTGGGCTGGGCTCATCCATCCTCAGAGAGTAGGGAATGAATATTCAGATCTGGAAGCTACAATAGATTTGGTTGTTGTCAAGAAGATAGAGAAGCTGAAGAATATATATTTAATAATAATCCCTAGTAGATAAGCAGAGCCATTCTAAATTATTAATAATAATAATTGTAGTAATAAGCATAATGATGATAGGCTATTAACCATGTGCCAGTTCCTGTTTGAGGCACATCCTGTGCATAATGTCATTTAATGCTGGTAACAGTCTGTTTTATTCACATAAATATCCAAACGGCTTTGTCTAAAGAGCCATACAAAACTCTGAATTGGTTCTGGTTGGTAAAACTCTCAGGGAAGCTAAGTGAGAGGAGGACATGGCAAGGAGATCATCAGTGCATGGGGGCTGGTGTCATGGTTCCAGGTGAGGACATAGGAAGGAGGATTCAGCCATCTCCAGGTGTAAAAGTCAGCAAGATGTCAGAGTATTCTTAGTTCCAGCACAAATTTCAATTTATGTGTTTAATCTTTCATCCAACAAAACCTATTTTGAAATCAAACATATGTTAATAATGATATATCAATAAGTATTACAATTAACCTTTACAGCCCTATTATATTACCATGAACAGAGATTCTGGGACCCAGAGAGGAATATCTAGTCTGTGGTCATCTAGTGCTGCCCACATGGACCCAAGATTGGGAAAGAGTAGCCCATAGGCCATTTTGATCTAATCCAAATCTTTTGTTTTCCATACAGGAAAAGTGGAAAAGTGAGGCCATGCAAAGGGAATAACTTGCTCAAGGTCACATAGTATAAGCTAGGGTCAAAGCCACAATCCATACCAAGCTGTTGGACTCCTGGGCTCTACCGCATTTTCAATGCATTAAGCTACCCTGTGTCAGAGATCAGATTGACCCTTGGGCCAGGTGCCCCTTCAAAGCTTGAAATTGGGTTAAATCCCCCATTGATCACAACTCATGAAAGACATCTAGAAAATGGTCTCACAGTGTAACAAAGCTCAGCAAAGGAGTATGCGTGACTCACTGCAAATCATCTCCACTTTCTGAAGAGCAAGTCAGAGCCTAGGCTTTTCCCATAAAAGGGGAAACAGCATTTTTTCCGTGTGCAAGAAACTGTGATAATTAAATCAGGATCAAGCTGCTTTTCTCCCTCACATGTGAACTTTCACATCAAGCAACTCTCATCGTCGCCCACAAAAAGAAAATAAAGCTAGATTTACCTTATTTCTATGAAGCATGGGCTAGATGAATTGTGCACTTCCTATCCATTTTTTTAAAGGCTATTTTAAAAAGGCAAAAGGATTACCCCCAGAGTATTAAGATAGTTTCTCAAAAATACAAGCAAACAGTTAAAAGTGTCAACAAGCAGTGTGTAAAACAGAGAGTGCTCAAGCAGCCATCTGAATAAACTGGGTTTTAATCCTGCTCTACGTGTAGCCTTGGGAAAGAAACATCGCCCCTCTAGGCTTTGGTTTCTTCCTCCGAAAAAGATGAGCTCTAATGTCTTTGTTGCTCTACCTTTCCACAAGTTTTTAATTAAGAATATGTGTAAAGTAAGTGAGGTTATTCCAAGGCACAGGCGCACACGTCATCTCTGGACTGGAAAGTCAGGGTTCATAGCAAGAGATTATCGTCAACAAGTCCACAAGGGTCTTCATAACCCAGTCAAGAGTCAAAGGATCATTGAGGGGAAATTCCATTTTCATTCCCAGGCTGTTTTCCTATGAATCCTCATCCAATTTAAGCACATAAAAAGGGCTTTTTCATATGTTAATATGTGCATATCCCAAGTTTAACATTCCCCACCAAAATAGAACACATTTGTACCTCCATCAGCTATTCACAAGAGGATGTTTAAAATCCACACATTTATGAATTAAAAGTACAAAGTACAATTTGTACCATTTTTAAAGAGAAAAAAAGGGGGGGATGGTTGTGAGTAGTCTAAACGAAACATCATGTCAGAAATAGAATACATAACCTGGCAACAAGAAAAATGTTCCTAGCACTTGGTGAAAATTAAGTTCAAGATGGTGTGTGTTCAAGGAATAAAAATGACTGTATCTATGGAATTTTGAATTTTAAAAAGAGGCTTTTCATAGGCTTCATCTCATTTGTAAGCACTTCAATTTTTAAATTAACATAGCATAAAATTAACTTTTTATGTGAATACAGGTCTATACATTTTCTTTAACATCTTTGAGTATAATTGCTTTACAATGGTGTGTTACTTTCTGCTTTATAACAAAGTGAATCAGCTATACGTATACATATATCCCCATATCTCCTCCCTCTTGCGTCTACCTCCCATCCTCCCTATCCCACCCCTCTAGGTGGTCACAAAGCACCAAGCTGATCTCCCTGTGCTATGCGGCTGCTTCCCACTAGCTATATATTTTACATTTGGTAGTATATATATGTCCATGCCACTCACTCACTTCATCCCAGCTTACCCTTCCCCCTCCCTGTGTCCTCAAGTCCATTCTCTAGTAGGTCTGCATCTTTACTCCCATCTTGCCCATAGGTTCTTCATGTCCATTTTTTTTCTTTTTTTTTTTTAGATTCCATATATATGCGTTAGCATACGGTATTTGTTTTTCTCTTTCTGACTTACTTCACTCTGTATGACAGACTCTAGGTCCATCCACCTCACTACAAATAACTCAATTTCATTTCTTTTTATGGCTGAGTAATATTCCATTGTGTATATGTGCCACATCTTCTTTATCCATTCATCTGTCGATGGACACTCGGGTTGCTTCAATGTTCTGACTATTGTAAATAGTGCTGCAATGAACATTGTGGTACATGACTCTTTTTGAATTATGGTTTTCTCAGGGTATATGCCCAGTAGTGGGATTGCTGGGTCCTATGGTAGTTCTATTTTTAGTTTTTTAAGGAACCTCCATACTGTTCTCCATAGTGGCTGTTATCAATTTACATTCCCACCAAAAGTGTAAGAGGGTTCCCTTTTCTCCACACCCTCTCCAGTATTTATTGTTTGTCAATTTTTTGATGATGGCCATTCTGACCAGTGTGAGGCGATACCATGTAGTTTAGATTTGCATTTCTCTAATGATTAATGATGTTGAGCAACCTTTCATGTGTTTGTTGGCAATCTGTATATCTTCTTTGGAGAAATGTCTATTTAGGTCTTCTGCCCATTTTTGGATTGGGTTGTTTGTTTTTTTAATATTGAGCTGCATGAGCTGCTTGTATATTTTGGAGATTAATCCTTTGTCAGTTGCTTCATTTGCAAATATTTTCTCCCATTCAGAGGGTTGTCTTTTCGTCTTGTTTATGGTTCCCTTTGCTGTGCAAAAGCTTTTAACTTTCATTAGGTCCCATTTGTTTATTTTTCTTTTATTTCCATTTCTCTAGGAGGTGGGTCAAAAAGGATCTTGCTTGTGATTTATGTCATAGAGTGTTCTGCCTATGTTTTCCTGTAAGAGTTTTATAGTGTCTGGCCTTACATTTAGGTCTTTAATCCATTTTGAGTTTATTTTTGTGTATGGTGTTAGGGAGTGTTCTAATTTCATTCTTTTACATGTAGCTGTCCAGTTTTCCCAGCACCACTTATTGAAGAGGCTGTCTTTTCGCCATTGTCTATTCTTGCATCCTTTATCAAAGATACAGTGACCATATGTGTGTGGGTTTATCTCTGGGCTTTCTATCCTGTTCCATTGATCTATATTTCTGTTTTTGTGCCAGTACCATACTGTCTTGATTACTGTAGCTTTGTAGTATAGTCTGAGGTCCGGGAGCCTCATTCCTCCAGCTCCGTTTTTCTTTCTCAAACTTGCTTTGGCTATTCGGGGTCGTTTGTGTTTCCATACAAATTGTGTGATTTTTTATTCTAGTTCTGTGAAAAATGCCATTGGTAGTTTGATAGGGATTGCATTGAATCTGTAGATTGCTTTGGGTAGTATAGTCATTTTCACAATGTTGATTCTTCCAATCCAAGAACGTGGTATATCTCTCCATCTGTTTGTATCGTCTTTCTTTCATCAGTGTCTTATAGTTTTCTGCATACAGGTCTTTTGTCTCCTTAGGTAGGTTTATTCCTAGATATTTTATTCTTTTTGCTGCAGTGGTAAATGGGAGTGATTCCTTAATTTCTCTTTCAGATTTTTCATCATTAGTGTATAGGAATGCAAAAGATTTCTGTGCATTAATTTTATATCCTGCTACTTTACCAAATTCATTGATTAGATCTAGTAGTTTTCTGGTAGCATCTTTAGCATTCTCTATGTATAGTATCATGTCAGCTGCAAACAGTGACAGCTTTACTTCTTTTCCAATTTGGATTCCTTTTATTTCTTTTTCTTCTCTGATTGCTGTGGCTAAAACTTCCAAAACTATGTTGAATAATAGTGGTGAGGAGAGTGGGCAACCTTGTCTTATTCCTGATCTTAGTGGAAATAGTTTCAGTTTTTCACCATTGAGGATGATGTTGGCTGTGGGTTTGTCATATATGACCTTTATCATGCTGAGGTAAGTTCCCTCTGTGCCTACTTTCTGGAGGGTTTTTATCATAAACGGGTGTTGAATTTTGTCAAAAGCTTTTTCTGCATCTATTGAGATGATCATATGGTTTTTATGCTTCAATTTGTTAATATGGTTTATCACATTGATTGATTTGCATATATTGAAGAATCCTTGCATTCCTGGGATAAACCCCACTTGATCATGGTGTATGATCCTTTGAATGGGCTGTTGGATTCCGTTTGCTAGTGTTTCGTTGAAGATATTTGCATCTATGTTCATCAGTGATATTGGCCTGTAGTTTTCTTTTTTTGTGACATCTTTGTCTGGTTTTGGTATCAGGGTGATGGTGGCCTCGTAGAATGACTTTGGGAGTGTTCCTCCCTCTGCTATATTTTGGAAGAGTTTGAGAAGGATAGGTGTTAGCTCTTCTCTAAATGTTTGATAGAATTCGCCTGTGAAGTCATCTGGTCCTGGGCTTTTGTTTGTTGGAAGATTTTAAATCACAGTTTCAATTTCAGTGCTTGTGATTGGTCTGTTTATATTTTCTATTTCTTCTTGGTTAGTCTCAGAAGGTTGTGCTTTTCTAAGAATTTGTCCATTTCTTCCAGGTTGTCCATTTTATTGGCATATAGTTACTTGTAGTCATCTCTCATGATCCTTTGTATTTCTGCAGTGTCAGTTGTAACTTCTCGTTTTTCATTTCTAACTCTATTGATTTGAATCTTCTCCCTTTTTTTCTTGATGAGTCTGGCTAATGGTTTATCAATTTTGTTTATCTTCTCAAAGAACCAGCTTTTAATTTTATTGATCTTTGCTATCATTCCCTTCATTTCTTTTTCATTTATTTCTGATCTGATCTTTATGATTTCTTTCCTTCTGCTAACTTTGGGGGGTTTTTTGGTTCTTCTTTCTCTAATTGCTTTACGTATAAGGTTAGGTTGTTTATTTGAGATGTTTCTTGTTTCTTGAGGTAGGATAATATTGCTATAACCTTCCCTCTTAGAACTGCTTTTGCTGCATCCCATAGGTTTTGTGGGGGGTTTTTTTTAACATCTTTATTGGAGTATAATTGCTTTACAGTGATGTGTTAGTTTCTGCTGTATAACAAAGTGAATCAGCTATACATAAACATATATCCCCATATCTCCTCCCTCTTGCATCTCCCTCCCACCCTCCCTATCCCAACTCTCTAGGTGGACACAAAGCACCGAGCTGATCTCCCTGTGCTATGTGGCTGCTTCTCACTAGCTATATATGTTACATTTGGTAGTGTATATAATCCCATAGGCTTTGGATCGTCGTGTTTTCATTGTCATTTTTTCTAGGTATTTTTTGATTTCCTCTTTGATTTCTTCAGTGATCTCTTGGTTATTTAGTAGTGTATTGTTTAGCCTCCATGTGTTTGTATTTTTTACAGTTTTTTTTCCAGTAAGTGATATCTAGTCTTATAGTGTTGTGGTCAGAAAAGGTACCTGATATGATTTCTATTTTCTTAAATTTACCAAGGCTTGTTTTGTGACCCAAGGTATGATCTATCCTGGAGAATGTTCCATGAGCACTTGAGAAGAAACTGTATTCTGTTGTTTTTGGATGGAATGTCCTATAAATATCAATTAAGTCCATCTTGTCTAATGCATCATTTAAAGCTTGTATTTCCTTATTTATTTTCATTTTGGCTGATCTGTCCATTGGTGAAAGTGGGGTGTTAAAGTCCCCTACTATGATTGTGTTACTGTAAATTTCCCCTTTTATGATGTTAGCATTTGCCTTATGTATCGAGGTGCTCCTATCTTGGGTGCATAAATATTTACAACTGTGATAACTTCTTCTTGGAGTGATCCCTTGATCATTATGTAGTGTCCTTCTTTGTCTCTTGTAATAGTCTTTAAAGTCTATTTTTTCTGATATGAGAATTGCTACTCCAGCTTTCTTTTGATTTCCAATTGCATGGAATATCTTTTTCCATCCCCTCACTTTCAGTCTGTATGTGTCCCTAGGTCTGAAGTGGGTCTCTTGTAGACAGAATACATACGGGTCTTGTTTTTGTATCCATTCAGCCAGTCTGTGTGTTTTGGTTGGAGCATTTAATCCATTTACATTTAAGGTAATTATAGATATGTATGTTCCTATTACCATTTTCTTAATTGTTTTGCATTTGTTATTGTAGGTCTTTTCCTTCTCTTGCATTTCCTGCCTAGAGAAGTTCCATTTGTTGTAAAGCTGGTTTGTTGGTGCTGAATTCTCTTAGCTTTTGCTTGTCTTTAAAGGTTTTAATTTCTCCGTTGAATCTGAATGAGTTCCTTGCTGGGTAGAGTAAACTTGGTTGTAGGTTTTTCCCTTTCATCACTTTAAATATGTCCAGCCACACTCTTCTGGCTTGCAGAGTTTCTGCTGAAAGATCAGCTGTTAACCTTATGGGGATTCCCTTGTATGTTATTTGTTGCTTTTCCCTTGCTGCTCTTAATATTTTTTCTTTGTATTTAATTTTTGATAGTTTGATTAATGTGTCTTAGCATGTTTCTCCTTGGATTTATCCTGTATGGGACTCTCTGTGCTTCCTGGACTTGATTGACTGTTTCCTTTCCCATGTTAGTGAAGTTTTCAACTATAATCTCTTCAAATATTTTCTCAGTCCCTTCCTTTTTCTCTTGTTCTTCTGGGACCCCTATAATTCGAATGTTGGTGCGTTTAATGTTGTCCCAGAGGTCTCTGAGACTGTCCTCAATTCTTTTCATTCTTTTTCCTTTATTCTGCTCTGCAGTAGTTATTTCTACTATGTTATCTTCCAGGTCACTTATCCGTTCTTCTGCCTCAGTTATCCTGCTATTGATTCCTTCTAGAGAATTTTTAATTTCATTTATTGTGTTGCTCATCATTGTTTGTTTGCTCTTTAATTCTTCTAGGTCCTTGTTAAACGTTTCTTTATTTTCTCCATTGTATATCCAAAATTTTGGATAATCTTTACTATTATTACTCTGAGTTCTTTTTCAGGTAGACTGCCTATTTCCTCTTCATTTGTTTGGTCTCATGGGTTTTTACCTTGCTCCTTCATCTGCTGCGTATTTCTCTGTCTTCTCATTTTGCTTAACTTACTGTGTTTGGGGTCTCCTTTTCGCAGACTGCAGGTTCGTAGTTCCCGTTATTTTTGGTGTCTGCCCCCAGTGGGTAAGGTTGGTTCAGTAGGTTGTGTAGGCTTCCTGGTGGAGGGGACTGGTGCCTGTGTTCTGGTGGAAAAGTCTGGATCTTGTCTTTCTGGTGGGCAAGACTGCGTCTGGTGGTGTGTTTTGGGGTGTCTGTGAACTTATTATGATTTTAGGCAGCCCCTCTGCTAATGGGTGGGGTTGTGTTCCTGTCTTGCTAGTTGTTTGGCATGGGTTGTCTAGCCCTGTAACTTGCTGGTCATTGAGTGCAGCTGGGGCTTAGCATTGAGATGGAGATCTCTGGAAGAGCTCTCACCGATTGATATTACGTAGGGCCGGGAGGTCTCTGGTGGACCAATGTCCTGAACTCGGCTCTCCCACCTCAGAGGCTCAGGCCTGATACCCAGCCAGAGCACCAAGACCCTGTCAGCCACACGGCATGAAACTGATATAAAATCATGCTACTCCAAAACTGGCAGATTTTCTTTCCTGCTCTTGACTGAAAGACTCTCCACTGAGGATCCTGGGTATCTTTTCTTTTATACTTCACTGGACTCATCCACAGTAAACAATAACAACCATGATGATGATGATGATGATGATGATGATGATGATGATGTAATGTGTGGTATCTCTTGAAAATCCAAAGATTTTCTCATGTGAAATTTCTGTACTTCTTCCCAATTCTCAGTTTTGTCTCCAATGGTGCTAACTGGCAGAAGCACCTCTGCACCGCCATCTCCGAGGGCTGCTGCCCACCTTGGCCCCAGCCCAGCAGCCCCTTGGCACCCAGGAAGTGGATCACAAAGCCCCAGCGGCAGCCCAGATCTGCTCCAGCCGCTCACGGGCACCCCAGGTCTATACATTTTAACACAATGTATAGATTCGTGCAATCACCACCACAGTCACAATAGAGAACCATTTCATCACCCTCAATAACTCCACCAAGCTATCCTTTTATAGTCATCTTCTTCCCCCACACCTGACCCTTAGCAACCAACTGATGTGTTTCTCAACATACATGGCATCATACATTGTGTAACTTTTGGAAACTTCTTTCACTCACCTATGGGATCCATTCAAGCGGTTGTGTTAATCAAAATTTCATTTCTTTTTATTGGTAAATAGTATTTCATCCCATGGAGGTACCACAGTTTATCTATTCTCCCATGAAGAACATTTGAGTTGTTTACAGTTTTGGCCAATTACAAATACAGCTGCTAAAAACACTCATGTATAGAGTTTTGTGTGAACAAGTGTCTCTATTTATCCAGGGTTAAACACAGTACTTAGGAACGGGCCATACTGTATGCATAGGCTTAACTTTATAATAAACTGTTAAAGTGTTTTCCAGAGTGGCTGTACTACTCATAGATATCGGAATGAATGGCACTTGAAGTTGACACACATTTTCTGCAACTGGCCCCACCCATCTCTTGGTACAGGCCCACCCTCTTTCACATGTATCCCACCCTAGTGCCCAGCCAAACTGAAGGATCTGCGTATCTCAGAGACCACCATGGTCTCTCAGTTTTAGGCCTTTGCTTCCTCTGCCTGAGATGGCCAACCTTCCTGGAAAACTTAGTATTTTTGAAACACAGCTGAGGCCAAAATTCTTTGTCTACCTTGACTTTTATTCAAGCAGGATAATGCTTTCTGCATTGTTCTCTCATCATGCTTCTTCCACCAGATCCCGACTGTGAATAAGGAGGAACAGTGAACTGTTTGATGTTCCACCTTCCTTCACTCATTCACACCTTCAGCAAATATTTATTGAGTATCTACTATGCTCCAGGCATTGCCTAGATTCTCAGGTTAAGCCCAATCTGGTGTCTGGCACAAGATAAGCAGTCAGGAGAGGTATTCTGGGTGCATAGCATAAACAACATGGCTAAGGTTACACATGCTTTAAAAATTAAAACCTAGATCTATTGCTCATTCTGATATCTCTTAATTAAACACACCTAATCCCAGGGGCAACTGTATTATTCTAAAACTCTCTTTGGAGGGAAGGGACTGTTTCATTAATCTTTATATCACATGAGCTGATATGTGAGTGCTCAGTAAATATTTGCTGGAATGCATTGACTTGGTAGTGGAAACTGTATTTTACAGTGTTAGGTTTGCCATTTGATACAAAACCAAGCTGTTTTTTAAAAATATTTTATTGGACAATCAACTTTTTGTTTTTATATTGAAAGATTTTTGTCCAACAAAAATTATGTCTCCTCATCATAGTCAAGGTTTCCTTAAACATAAAATAAAACATATCCTCTCATTTCATATTTCACATAGTAAGCATATTTCCTCCATGGCAGCTCATTTTCTTTGGCATCTGCGATTTGCTTAAATAATTGACTAGAGTCTGCAACAGCAGTTTGTAATGCCTGTGGTAGTGCCTCGATAATAAGACATTTGGTAATTTGGTCATTTTGTTCGAATAGCTGGTGGGTTTAATAAATGCCTATTGAAACTGTTATTGAACTAATGTATCATTTATTCATCAAACACTGATTGAGTGCCAGCATCGTAGTAGGTGCTGGTACTGCAGAGATGAATAACACAGTGTCCTGATCATTCTGAATACGAAAAAGACACTGTGTAATCTAGTCCAGGAAGGATGGGGACAAATGGTTACTAAATGAATGCATTCCACAGAGATTTGAAGATTGCCACCTACCTCTATATCTTTGGGGGCTTGTTCTTTTGTTTCAGGTTCAACAAATGCAAATCCGTTAGGGTTTCTTATAGATGTACAATGAAGGATGTTGGATTCAGCCAACATTCCCACATTTCTCAGATACTCTCTGAATCTAAGTGTGATTAATATTCTTTTGAAGCACTCCTAAAATGTAGCTAGACATAAGGAAGAATGTTTTCAAGCAGTATATTCTTAAATCATTTGTAGTACAAATTGCCTTAACCGGGTACTTGGAGTATTAGACATTCACTCTGTCCCTTATGCTAGTTACAACTAAATTACTGTCTAAAGTATGTCAATATGTATAACAACAACCATGTCTTTCCACATGGAGTTCACAGTTTAAGTGGAAAATAGGTGATGATACTATGAGAGTAGAAAGAAAAGAGGCATTAGCTTTGTTGGAAGGAAAGGAGTCACCAGTGACTTCACAGAGGAAAAGATACTTAATTGAGTCTCGAAGGATTATTAGGTGTTTATCAGACAGACAAGGGACTGGAAGGGTTTATAGAGGAAAAGCAAGGAATTATATATAGCATGGGATTTGGAGAAAACTAAGTATTTAATGATGAGCTGGTGGAATCTATTGCCAGTAGAATATATGTAATCTTATTCTATTTTTTTCCATTGATGCATTTCAAGAACCTTGAAGAGTGCCTAACTCACAGTAGCTGCTCAATAAATACTGTTAAATAAGGAGCAAGAAAGATTGGCAAGAAGGAGGCTAACAGTGAAGAACCAGTACTGAAACTAGAGATCAGAAAGGGGGATAGATTTCCAGGATAGGGTCTGGTGGTCAAGGTTCAGGAGTCATTAGCATTTAGAGACTAAGATACAGGAGGATACTGAGTGCATCCATTTCCCTACCTCCTGGCAAACGACTCCATATCCAGTGCCAAGCCCCATGTCTGACACACGTAAGAACTCAACAAATATTTGTTGAATGTAAAAATAAAATTTTTCCTCTCAAAGTGTGATCAGTACTTCTGACCCACTCAGAGAAAGGGAAAAAGGGAAAGAAGCCACAAACTGACTAATTTGTTTATTCCACAATTTTAATTTTTCTTTCTTCTTCTAGAGAAAGTTCAAAAAGAAATAAACCTATGCGTATATGGTCGATTAATTTTCAACAAAGGTGTGACGAGTATACAATGGGGAAAAGATAAGTCTCTTCAATAAATGATGCTGGAGAAACTGTACCTCCACGTTCAAAAGAATGAAACTGAACCCCTGGCTTACACCATTCACAAAAACTAACTCAAAATGGATTAAAGCTGTAAACCATAAAACTCCTGAAGCCATACAAACTCCTAAAGAAAACATGGGGAAAAAGTTCCTTGACATTGGTATTGGTAATTTCTTTTTGCATTTGACACCAAAAGCAAAGGCAACAAAAGCAAAAATAAACAAGTGGGAGTACATCAAACTAAAAAGCTTCTGCATAGCAAAGAAAACCATCAATAAAATGAAAAGGCAGCCTATGGAATGGGAGAATGTATTTCCAAGCCACATATCCAGTAGAGGTTAATATCTAAAATATACAAGGTACTCATACAACTCAATAGCAAAAAATCCCAAATAACTCAATTTTAAAAACTGGCAAAGGATCTTAATAGACATTTTTCCAAAAAAGACATACAAATGGCCAACAGGTACATGAAAAGGTGATCAAAATGGCTAATCATGAGAGAAATGCAAATCAAAACCACAGTGACATATCACCTCACATCTGTAAGGTGGTCTATTATCAAAAATAAAATAGATAAAAATGCTGATGAGGATGTAGAGAAAAGGGAACACTTGTACACAGTTGGCAGGATTGTAAACTGGTACAGCCACTATAAAAACAGTATGGAAGAGCCTCAAGAAATTAAAAATAGAACTACTACATGATCCAGCAATCTCACTGCTGGGTATATATCCAAAGGAAATAAAAGCACTATCTCAAAGAGATATATACATTCCCTTGTTTATTGCAGTATTATTCACAACAGCCAAGGTGTGGAAACAACCTAAGTGCACATCAATGGATGAATCAGTGAAGAAAATGTGTTGTATATATATACAATGGAATATTATTCAGCCTTAACAGAAAAGGAAGTCCTGCCATTTGCAATAACATGGATGAACCTGGAGGGCATTATGCTGAATGAAATAAGCCAGACTATAGGGAATGGGAGAAATGGAGAGAGGTTTGTAAAAGGGTTCAAACTTTTATTTATAAGATGAATAAGGTCTGAAGACCTAATGTATAACATGGCGACTACAGTTAATTACACTTTACTGTATAACTGAAATTTGCTAAGAAAGTAGAACTTAAGTGTTCTCACACACATACACAAAAGGTAAATATGGGCTGTTAGGGATATGCTTATTAACTCGAATCCTTTCACAATGTATACATATATCAATGCTGTGTACTCTAAATAAATTACAATTTTATCTGTCAATTATATTTCAATAAAGCTGGAGGAAAGAGTAGAAACAAATCTTGCTGGTCTGGGGAATACCCATTCTGTGGCTACATCCCGTAATTGTCCAAATATCGTAGAGAAAGTTCCACATTCATCTTTCATGATATTAGCTCCAGATCTTCTACCTAGGTGTGGCTTAGGAGGGTCGGGGTGCACTGGAGCCAGCTTGTATTGGGAATTTTGCTAGTCAGAGATTTTGCTAGCCAATTGTTAAATACAGCTATCCTTGAAATCAGCCATAATGGGAGTATTCACATGACAAAGATCAACAAACACTACAAAGCAGGGTTACTTTTGTTTTCTGAGAGCCGGTTCGTACCACCTGAGTGGAAAATTGATTAGAAGCTGCACTTTCATAGAAAACCTACTGTTTTCCCTTTGAGTATATGCTTTTCTGGGCAACATGTGAAGAGTAGTAGTGAAGAACATGAAGAATTCCCAAAGCTATCCCTTGATTTCACGACTTCACTTGGTTGACCAGCTGAACCACTGGAACTCCACTGGGGATTGAATACCATTTTTCCCACAAAAGGAGATGCAAAGGGGATACAAAGGGTAGAGTCCTCAAATCTTCTTTAAGTATATATGGTTAAGTTGTAACACACAGGGTATTATATTACTGATGAAAATGTTCTAGGATCAATTGATCCAAGTCTGTAAAATTATAAAAATGGTGCTATATCAACCAAAATTTGTCTTCCATTATGAATGAAGTTATGTTCTGCATTATGAATTGTGGTCCTGCACAGTGTTCAGTCCTGGAGAAGATGAAAGATGGTGTTATGTGTCTTCCCAACTCCCACAGCTCCTCTCTTAATCAGATAAGCCTTTCTAGCAATTATAAAAAGCTATTCAGTTATAGCAAGAGTTTGTGAAACTCTTCAGTGCTCCCAAATCTGCCTTACATCTTGAGCATCACCCAGCCCTCCTGGATCCTCTCATGTTGCTACAACCCCCTTTCATGCTTAGCCACATTTCCTTAGTACTTTACAATCATTTTGTTCCGTATTTTTTGGCTCATCCCCAGGTAGAGGGAAAAGAGAAGCCAGCTGCAGAATGTGGCTTACTTAGAGGAATCCCTGCAGGGAAAATTGCCTTTGACTTTGAGGAAGCAAAGGATCCATAGCAAGTTTTGTTATATGACTTTACGTATGACTGTTCATTGAGATTTAGGCATTAGACTTGCCAAGTTGAAGTCAGTTAGTCTTGGGTTTAGACCTGAGTGGACTCTGCCATATCTCACCCTTGAGATCTTGACTAAGCTATTCAACCTTTCCCCTCCTCAATGTCCTCACCTGGAATATGGAGATGAGAATAAATGCAGCATAGGCTTGTGAGTGTTGGCTAAACTAAATGGTGTATGTACAGTGCCTGGCATAAAATAAGAGCTTAATAAATGCTTTTTGGTTTATTTCTTAATGCCATAAATCCTTAGCTCAAGGGAAATTTATGCCACATACAGTGTGCTCTGTAGATTACAGTATAGAATGCTATGGTTATTTATAAAACAAGCATCACAAAGTCTGTGTGACAGTGAAGGTCAACAATACAGTTACATAAACACTAATAACAACAGACACTAACATAGACTTAACAGCAGTTACCAATTTCCAGGAGCTAGTCTAAGTGCTTTACCTATACTAACTCATTTAATCAACAAAAGAACCCTATGAAGTAGGAACTATCTTTACCATTTCCAATTTACAGATCAAAGGAACCGAGGCAAAGTTTAACTTACCCAAGGTCACCCACCCAGAAAGCTGCAGAGCTGAGATTTAAACTCAGGGAGTTCAGAATCTTTGCCCCAAACCACTAAAGTATCTCGCCCTTTACAATAAAGAAAACATTTTTATGTACATTTTTTCACTGACTTCACATAACCCTGGGAAATAAGCCACTTCAGAAATTCCCTGGTATTCTTCCCTTTGGGCTCTAGCTTGATTTGCTCTCCCTGAATCTTAGTCTCAGCTCTGCCCAGGGTTTACAGCATTCAATTGTGCTGCCTTGAAGCTAGAGACTGAACTTCCTGGTTGATTGGCTTTCTAGAACTGTATAACACGTGGCCATCCCTGGAACAACAGCCTCTGCTGGCTTCCAAGTGGGTGACAGCCTGGGTTTTAAGGCTCTTTTGGTAGCAAGTGAAACAACAAACAAACACCTGCATAAATGAGCTTAAGCAGAAAAACTAGGAAAGGTGGAATCTATGAAAAGGAGATAGGGATATTCCATGGAACCCAAAGAAAGGAAACACAGTCAGAAAAGATTAAAACCTAGAAACTGAGATCTGTCAGAAAAATCAAGTCCCAACATCCCTCAGTCCCTCCCTCTATGACATCATGCTCCAGCCCATGTTTTGTTTACATTTCCTTTATTCTTTTCTTTCTACAAACTGGTTTTCTCTCCTTTTCTGGGTGTCTGACAAAAGATGGTCATCCTATACCTCCAAAGTTCCCATGCTTCTTCATATGTGACTAGCAGAATCTGACTAACATCTCTGCATTCCAATTTTAAATCCTGATTTGGGAGAATATGTTTGACCTTTGGAGGGATCATGTGCCCACTCTTGATTCTGTACCCATATGGAAGGGCAGTGCTGGGAAAATAGGGTCACATAGTAAAATTCTGGTGGTCAAAGCCCACACCTGTTGGAAGATGGCATTTGTTAGAAAATAACGTATGGTTTATTGGCTCGGCAGAGACCCAGGAAAAAATATACTCTATAAGGGTCTGCCTGACTCAAATCTTCCTTCACTAAGGAATTAGTGACATTCCTCAGCTCTGTCCTCCTCTTTGCCATTAAGGTCCCAATGACTATGCTATTCACTGGGATTCTTGCAAATAGTTTTTTTTTTTTTATCATAGTAATGAAGAATCCTCTTCAACATGAAATTCTCTATCAGAACACAGCTCAATATGGGCAGTGTAACCTAACATACGCTGTAATAAATGGAGAACATTCTTAAAACTGTGAACTACGTTTTTCAAGATGTCAGGATGAAAGTTTAAAATGTTCTCCTATTTTAAAATTCAAATTTTTCAAGTGCACATTTACTTATCACATGGAATCTTTGCCACTCTTAGAAAGAAAAAAAATCTGCAGATTCTAGCTTCAAATCAGAACCTTTTTTATACGCAGCAAACATTCTCTGCTTGCGGAAATATTACTGAGAGCAAGAGATGACTTTCTGCTGCTCAAAGCTGACTCTTTGCCAGGTGATTTTTAAAAACCATTAGTTATATTCCAAAAGTACATATTTAAACATAATTTTTTTTCCTTAAACAATATCAGGATTACTTTTTTAAACCTTGAGGAACAGAGGGCTTGAAAAATAATTTAAAGCTGAGTGTAAAACGTGGGTTTCTACTCTGCTCTTCTTTCTGGTAGTGGGTTGGTGGGCTTAACATATGCAGGCATTAGACATCCCAGCTCTTCTCTTCCTTACTCTGAGACCTTGAGCAAGTGATTTCGTCTCTCAGGGCCTCATTTTCCCCATTTTTAAATAAGGATAACTATGCCTAAGGACAAGGTAACGTGTAAGATTCTTACCAGAGTCCCCGCACTTACAGCATAGGTTCAGTAAATGTTTGTTCTCTATTTATCCAACCATTTCTCTTTCTGTCACTGAGCCCATTTTATTTTATGCTGTTCCATTTCATGAGAGGAGCTAATACCTTACTAACCTGAGATTTACATGACATTTTACTAATTGGCTCTTTACCCAGACATCTGCCATGTGCCAGGTAACACAAGAGAAAAGAAGGTACAATTAAATTCTTCATATCTATCTTGACCTAAACATATTTCTGGTAAGAAATTGCTCCTATTATTTGTCTGAGGCCAAACACAAGGTAGTACATTATAGTAAGAAAGAGAGCTTAGATGATATGAGAGAACCTGTGTCAAGCTACCATTCTTCCTCTACCTCAAACTCTACCTCTACTGCCCCAAAGACCATCAAGCTACCATCTCATAACTCTATGTCTATGTGGTCCCCAGATCAAAAACCATTGATGTGTGTTATGGCTGTGTTCACTTAAATTTCTTTGACTATTAGTGAGTCTTCCCAAGTTTTCTTGGTTCATTTGCTAGTTTTATTTTCTTTTTGTAATTACTAGTTCATGTCTCATCTATTATACTGTTCATTGATAACCTTCCTTTCATTAATTTGTAAGAGACCTTCATTTTTTTAATATCTTTATTGGAGTATAATTGCTTTACAATGTTATGTTAGTTTCTGCTGTACAACAACGTGAATCAGCTATGTGTATACATATATCCGCAAATCCCCTCCCTCTTGAGCCTCCCTCCCACCCTCCCTACCCCACCCCTCTAGGTCTTCACAAAGCATAGAGCTGATCTCCCTGTGCTATGCAGCAGCTTCCCACTAGCCATCCATTTTACATTTGGTAGTGTATATATGTCACTGCTACTCTCTCACTTCGTCCCAGCTTCCCCTTCCCACACCCCCGCCCCGTGTCCTCAAGTCCGTTCTCTACGTCTGCATCTTTATTCCTGCCCTGCCACTAGGTTCATCAGTACCGTTTTTTTAGATTCCATATATGTGCGTTAGCATACGGTATTTGTTTTTCTCTTTCTGACTTACTTCACTCTCTATGACAGATTCTAGGTCCATCCACCTCACTACAAATAACTCAATTTTGTTTCTTTTTATGGCTGAGTAATATTCCATTGTATATATGTGCCACATCTTCTTTATCCATTCATCTGTCAATGGACATTTAGGTTGCTTCCATGTCCTGGTTATTGTAAATAGTGCTGCAATGAACATTGCAGTACATGTATCTTTTTGAATTGTGCTTTTCTCAGGGTATATGTCCAGTAGTGGGTTTACTGGGTCATATGGTAGTTCTATTTTTAGTTTTTTAATGAACCTCCATACCATTCTCCATAGTGGCTACAATAGACATTTCTCCAAAGAAGACATACAGATTGCCAACAAACACATGAAAAGATGCTCAACATCACTAATCTTTAGAGAAATGCAAATCAAAACCACAGTGAGGTATCACCTCACACCGGTCAGAATGGCCATCATCAAAAAATCTAGAAACAATAAATGCTGGAGAGGGTGTGGAGAAAAGGGAACCCTCCTGCACGGTTGGTGGGAATGTAAATTGAGACCTTCATTTATGATGCTGTCTACCAAATATGTCACAGTGTTCCCAGTTAATCGTTTGATTCATTTATGTTCCTTATTATAAACATAGTGTTTAAAACTACAGATATTCAAAACCAGATATCTGGTTTCAAATTTTATGTGTTTTTTAAAATTTTCTATTCATTTCATCTTTAGAAAAATGTTATAGTTAAACAACTATCACAGATTACTGTAGGGTAGCTTAGGGCAGAAGTATTTATTGAATGAAATACAAGTAAACAAATTTGGGTTAATGAGCAAAATTCAACCCAAATGATGCCCAGAAGCAGAGAATCTGTCCCAAAGTATAAATTTAGACTTAATGATGAACAGGACTCAGTATTCAAAATTCTGAATCTGAGGCCATTTAACACTCTGCCCTTTGCAATATGCTGCCCATGGTCTTTCAAATGAACAGGATCCAGATGTAGAGGGGTAGGGACCCTTTTACAAGGACTGGAACAAACGGTGAAGGCTTAATCAGAGCAGGAATAGATGCCAGAAATAGATTCACGGCCCTGAGCTGCTAGCCTAGGACACTTTTAATTGCCCTGTCTAGAGAATGGACTAGGTTTGCTTTCAAGTCTCTTCCTGATAAACAGTGTGCCCAAGGTAATGCTGCAGTAATGCAGCCAGTGAAAATCCATGTAGCCACATCAGAATCCACTAATCATTGGGAGGAAAGGACCTCACATGTCCTGAGCACCTGTTACGTGACAGGCATCTTATCTTCCTTATCATATAATTTTCACAGTAACACTTTGTGATGCGACTCATTATTCCCATTTCACAAACTAGGAAAACAAGGTTCAGAGAGATTAACTGTTGTACTTAATGCTAAACAGCTAATAACTGGTGGGGGGAAAATGGGACTCAGGTCTGATTATCAAATATATTTTTCTATTTATTGTATCATAGAACTTCTTGTGTCCAAAGGCTCCCCAAAAAAGCCAAATTATTTTTAGTCAAAATATACCTCTCACTGGTGATGAGTATCATCTCTCTAGAACCCATGGCTTTCTTTCACTTGGAATATCTGCACGTATTTGCAGCCAGAACACCCATCCATCTCTGAGATTGCTGTGGGAAGTCCCAGGACTGCCTAAAATAGGCTACAGTTCTTTGAGCTGAGCTAAAAATAAGAGTCAATCTCCTTGAGTGACTTGATCTCCCACTGTAACTGTTATTTCATTAGTGGAAAACACTGTATTGCCCTTTCCCTGACCTCCTTTGCAAAGAAGGAAATGTTTCTCTACACCAAGACTCCCAAGTCTAAAACAGAACTAATGAGGTCATATGGTCCAAACCCCTGCATCGAGGCAATATGGTATATCCTCTTCAGGAGAGGGACATAGTCAAAGAAATAAATGTGATTTAATTATAGGAATAGAGATGAATATATACAATAGCATAATAACAAAAATAACAATAGTGAACATTAACTTCATGCCTACTGTGTACCAGACCATAACTCAATATCAAGCTTGAAAAAAATTTTGTGCTTTCAGCCAAACTTAGGTAGGTTGTATTATCTTCCTTATATTAAATAAGAAGAAACAGAAGTGTGTAAGGATTAACTGAGTTTCCCAATATCTCGCAGCTAGCATAAATAAAGCTAGGATTTGGCCCCAGATCTGTTTGATTTCAGTTCCATTGCTATTTTATGGAATTGGCAATGGATGAGGAGAAGAATGGAGAACAAAAAGGGAAAAGTTGGTTTCAAAGCAAAGTATTGAACTCAGTTGATTGATTTGGGGGTGCCAGAGTATTTGGAGACATCTGAGGACTGAGAAACCAACAGTAAATGGTCGTGGGGAAACACGAGGAAGAATGACATGATCCAAGCGGGTATGCAGAATGAGAAGAGTGGAGTACTGGGATGGAATCCTAGAGAAAAACTGAGATCTAGAGATGAGATATGATGTAGACAATACTTAAAAAAAAAAGAGGGAAAAGAGGGAAACATCCAGAGCATAACAACAACAGTAGTCAATATTCATTGAGCACATACTAGGTATAAGCATTCTTAATGCTTCAACTGAGTAATGCAGTTCTCACAACCACTTAGGAAACAGGTACTATTATAATTTTCCTTTTGCAAATGAGGACATTGGAACATAGTTATGTAACTTAGCCAAGGTCCTACAACTAGAGAGTAATAGAGCTAAGATTTGTACCCAATCTAGTACGAGAGCACATGTTCCTTTTTTTCCCTAAAATCTTTTTTTTTTTTTTGAAGAATAACCTATAGAGAAAAAGTTCACAAATCACAAGCATAAAATACAATAAATTTTCACAAATTGACACATTTATATAACCACCATTTGGTCAAAAAGTAGGTTACTGCCAGCAATCCAGAAGCCCCTTTCTCACCTACTTTGAATCACTATTCACTCTCCTCCCCGCTATGTAAAAATCATATGATTTCTAACACCATATATCAGTTTTGAAATTTATATAAATTGAACTACATAGTTTATATCTTCTAGGCTTTTGTATTCAGCAGTCTTTTGTGAGATTTATCCACTTATTGCTTTAGCCATTATGAGTACATTCCATCTCTGTGCAGTTCAATTTTATGAACATAGCAAAATGCATTCATCTACCCTACTGATGGACACTTGCACTGTTCCCATTTTGGATCTAACACAAATAGTTCAGTCACAAACATATTTCCCTATCTTTTGGTCCATATGTGCACACATATCTGTTGCATATATAACTAGGGGTAGGATTGCTAGATGACATGAGATATATGAATATATTCAAATTTACCAGATAATACCAAGCAGGTTTTTTAAAAGTGTAACTAAGTTATACATATATATTTACAAATAATATATCTGATAAATTACGTTTATCCATAATATACAGAAAACTCTTACCACTCAAAAATAATTAGACAAACATCGCAAATTTTTTAAAAGGTAAAATATATGAATAGGTACTAAAGATGTCATACAAATGGACGTGAGCACATGGACAGATACTAAACATCATTCTTCAATAAGAAATACAAATTAAAACCACAATAAAAATACTTCTGCATATCCACAGAAGAATGGCTATAATCAAAACACTGACAATACTAAGTGTTGACAGGAAGTGGAGAAATTGAAGCTCTCATACATTCCTGGTAAGAATGTAACATGGGACAGCCTCTTTGGAAAACAAATTGGCAGTTTCTTAAAAAGCTAACTTTAAAATGCATTTAATTGTATACTTGAAAAGGGTAAATTTTAGGATATATGAATTATAGCTCCACTTAGCTGTTTAAAAATTACTAAATGATCCAGCAATTCTATTCCTTCTACTCTTAGGTAACTACCCAACAGAAGTTAAAAGCCTATGTCCTCCCAAAGACTTGTACCCAAATGTGCATAGCAGTATTATCCATAATAGCCCCAAAATGAAAGAATCTAAATGTCCATCAACTGGTGAATGAATAAACAAAATGTGGTAAAATCATATAGTGGAATATTATTCAGCAATAAAAGTAACAAACTACTGTTGTATTCTACAACACAGATGTACGTCAAAAACATTATGCTAAATGAACGAACCTAGACTTACACAAAAAACTATGTATTGTGTGATTCCATTTATATGAGATGCTCATAAAATGCAAATCTGTAGAGACAGAAAGCAGATGACTTGGGGTTGGAGTGGAGATTGCCTACCACCACCAAGGCATCAGGGAAATGGAAATATTCAAAAACTGGATTGTGGTCATGGCTGTACTACTCAATAAATTTGCAAAACAGCATTGAATTATACACTTACAATGGGTAATTTCATTAGTTGTAAATTATACCTCAATAAAACAAAACACAATAAAACAAGAAGTTATCTTCCACAAAGACTTCAGGACCCACAAACCCAAGTGGCATTAGTTGTCCCCCACAAACATGTCAAAAGCAGTACTTCTCCCATCAGGATTCCTATGCTTTCTTTATTAGCCTCTTCTCCCAATTAGAATGTGAGTGTGTTAAAGTCACAAATTTGTCTTACCATGTGTTTTAACGTCTGTTTATGCATGTGTCTCTTCTTATAGTCTATAAGTACTCTGAGGAGAGTATGAGTATTCTAAACATCTACCACAATACCTGGAAGAATGTACCTGTTCAATAAATGTTTACTGAAGAATGAGTGAACTGAATTAATAATACAGAAGAAAAGCAGAAATTTGGTATATCTGTATGACTTGTAATTAATAATACCTTTGCATCAAATCTTATGATTTGATTTTATAGAGTTCTCTGAGATACAAGAAAATTATATATGCATACACATGTGCATGCACACACATGCACACATACACATATGCTTGGGTTTGTTTTCTGGGTTTTTTTTTTTTTTTTTTTACAGGTGAGGAAGAACAGGTATGTCTAAGAAAAAAGTTTATAAAGCTAGGAGTAAAGCTCAGAACTGAAACTCCCATTAAGTATTCTCCCACACTGAAGAAAATTAAATCATACTATTCAGGCTAAACAGAAGTGCATTGCTTGGAAAAAAAATTGGAGGAACTTTGAATAATCACCAAGTGCTTTTATTTGGCACTTTGTCAATACAGCCTACCATATATCATGCTTAAATGTTACTTCAAAAAGAAACGTGTGACTCCTCTTGCTGCAAACTCATATGTCTTATGGAAACTAAGATATTCAGTCTTTCCTAACTCATATCTCCCACTCCACCATCAAAACTTATACTTGGACACAGATGCAAATACACATACAAATTCACACATATACAATAGGAGTTCTTAGATACGTTAGTCACATGTTCATACACAGACATATTCATACATGAATGCCATCTTAACCACACACACATCAATATTCATTCAGGTATATGAACACACATCGCACAACTCCAGGGGATGTTACTCACATCACAGACCATGCAAATGGTGTCTCCTATAGTTGTGCAGTACTCAACCTATACAGTTGAACATGGCAACCTTGTTCACTC
This sequence comes from Eubalaena glacialis, assembly GCF_028564815.1. Taxonomy (NCBI): domain Eukaryota; kingdom Metazoa; phylum Chordata; class Mammalia; order Artiodactyla; family Balaenidae; genus Eubalaena; species Eubalaena glacialis. The sequence continues at coordinate 77,826,110 of NC_083732.1, forward strand.
ACCCATTCAAAAATTCACAAATCTATGGTTATTTTTTCTCTCTAAAGTCGCCTTTCACCAAGGATAGCAAATCAAAATGGAAAGAAAAATAAAAAGCAAGGGGAATTTTAAGAAGTGAGACAGTGACATACACAAGTGAAATTAGAGAATAATATCAATAATATGAATTGCCCACAGCTTGCTGACCAAGACCATCATCAGATGGAGATAAATGAATATATTTTACACCTTCCAAATGCACAGCCAAACAGGCTGCAGCCAGAAACTGTGACTGTTTTTCCCTCAAAAAATATAAAAATCAGATGAAGACAAAGGCTGATCAGAACATGGGTACTCAATCAAAGCCATAGTTTTATAGTTGTCTAGCTTTAGCTATTGTCTGAAAATGCAAATTTTCCTATTCTTACTTCTAATCAAATATGAAAAACTGTAGAAAACCATTACATTTCAAATTACAGATTCTTTAAGTTAGTATTTACTTACAGGTTATGAAGGTCATAAATCTTAACCCGTATTTGAAGCTTTACCTCTAAAAAGTCTCTATTATGGTTATGTCAGAGGATCCCAGAATCAGATTGCCTGTACTGAATCTCATCACCATTATTTCCTAGTCATGTGATGTTGGGCAAGTACGTTAATAACTTTCACTTTACTTGCCTTATCTATAACATGAAAAATATAATATTATATATTTCATGGAGTTTGATGAGAATTAAATAAGTTAACATGTATAAAAGTCTTAGAAATTTCCTGGCAGGTAGTAAGTGCTCAGTAGATGTTATCTGCATTAATTAAAACATCCGTGACTAGCAATTTCAGATTTGCTGCTTGAGCTGAATTTCTCAGCCACACACACACCTGAATTTAAAACCCACCTTTGCCACTTGGGAGCTGGGGAAATCTTGTACAAATAAACATCTCTGAGCCTAGGTTTCCTCATTTGTAAATGTGTCTAGTGGTGGAGGACTATGGTGGTGATGATGAAGGCTATAGCGCAAAGTAAATGTTCAAATGTCAACTCCCTCCTTCACCAGGCCATATTTAGAGCATTGCTGTTTCTGAAATTTCACTTTGCAAAAGGCCTCGGCACCTGTTACCCCAGACACTCCTCACTAATAGCCATTCACATCATCATTGGGTCAAGAGTGTGTTTCATGACACCAATGTTCTCTTGGTCCCCATGCCCCCAAATTTCTTCCCCCAGACCATTCATGCAATTCCCCAGATGCAAAACCTAAAAATAATGCGTCTTCTCTCCAGGGAGATGCAAGCATTGCAAGAGGTAACATTTGTGAAAATTGTTTTACAGTCTCCACATACTTTAAATACAGATACTTTTAAAAAATAATTTCAAGCCCATCCCAGAAACTCGATTAGTGATTTACACAAATGATTTCATGGGATACTCATAGTAAGCCTGTGACACAGGTGTGTTACCCCATTTTAGAAAAAAGTGAACTGAGTCTGAGAGAGATTAACTAGCTCAAGTTCACACAACTGGTAAGAGGCAGAACTTGACTTTGAATCCCAAATGTTCTAAGCCCAAAATTTTTTCTGTAGTCTGCTGCTAATTGATGGGTGTCAAAAAGTAGTAACTGGTATAATACCTCCAAAATATGTGGTGAAAGAATGAATATAAGTGAGTAAATAATTTAATGAAAGAAGTACACTGAGCAAAAGCTCAGGAAGCTCATAATACTATGGTGGCATAGAGGTTTGATAATCTTACATCCCACAATTTCTAGGAAAGACCAGAAGTTCAATCATATGTTGAGATTTATCAGTCTAAGAACAGTTCTGGTCAATAAACATATATGAAGAGCCTACCACATACCAGGTACTATTTTAGGTAATAGAGCTATCATAAGGCTCTGAGGATTTCAGAGACTAGTTTGTCAAATCATGTGTTTGGATTTAATTTGCATAGAGAAAATGTAGACATTAAGACTATAATGTAAAGGCAAAATCTATCTCTTAAGAGAGGCATTATAGAATGACGCCTAATAAGAATGAGACAAGGTCCCATTCTGGAGCTATTTTTGCAGATATTGCTTTTGTATAACCCTTTGGAGAGGCAGATGGGTCATAATGTAGAGATCACTAGGGTATCTACAGGCCACTATTCATCAACATTGTTACCTTCCATACTGGTACCAAAAAGGGACTCTTGGAGAGGAGATACTGGAAAAGATTTTCTGATTTTGAACTTAGTATCTCCAAAACAGGGCTGTTCATTTTTCAAAGTAATGTTGTTACTTGAAACAGTTTCTAAAATGGATCCAAGATTCTCTTTCCTGCTACTGACCTCGGAGACAGGTGGTGTTCCAAAAATACGTTAAATAAGAGAAGCTTCCTGAACTTAAGGGTATGACATTTGGGGCACTATGGGGATTTCGTAGTAGAAAGACTGAGATATTTGGGGGGGCAGGGGTCAGTCTTACAGCTGGTTACCATTTGTAAAATAAACACATAGAATGAGAGAAACCAGAACTGAAAAGATGTGTTGTAGGGAGGAGAGAAAAAGTGCTAAGCTTAAGTCTTTTTTGTCAGAGGGCTCATCATAGAGAATTAGAAGTGGCTAAGGGAAATTCATTCCAACGATTTTCATCACCTTTCATAGATGGGGAACTGGAACCCAGGGGGATGATGAGATTTTCCCAGTCAGCTTAGAAATCCAACACAAGAAGGCTGTTCTCCCAGCTTCTCTTCCAGTAAGCTACCCCATCACTTAGCTGCCTTCAGATGCCCCTCTCTTTAGCCATTTCTCTCTCCATTCTCACCCAAAGCCAGAGAGGGAGATCATATGTGTGTGGAGGGAAGAGAAGGTACGGGGAAGGGTTCCTAGCTAGAGTTATAGCGCTTGTGAGAAAGTGAACAAGGTTAAATATTTTCTCTGTTTCCGTCTGCTTGCTTATAGACCTAGTGCACACTCCTTGTGGGAAAAATTGTAAAACTCATCAAAACAGAAGGAAAAAATGAATCACTCAAGATTCTGCTATTGAGATACTGCTACACTTTATCATATTTCCTTCCAGTCTTTCATTGCACCTTTCATTGTTTAATATTGAATACACAATTTTGTTTCCTATGCTTTTTGCTTAACATTGTATCAAACAATTTCCCACATCATCAAAAATTTTCCCATGCATAAATTTTAGTGGCAACACAATATTTCATTATAAATAGATACCATAGTTTGCCTGTCCTATAATTCTGGACTTTAAGATATTTCCAGTTATTAATTTGTGTACCAAAATGGTAATGAACATCTTGATGCCTAAATCTCTGAACGCATTTCCAAATGTTTCCTGATGGCTGATTCCTGGAAGTAAGATTCTTATGTCAAACAGTAGGTATGAACATTCTTAAAGTTCCTGGTAACTTTTTAGGAAGGGTTTATAAACGTATACTTTTTTCAGAAATGTCTGTGAAAAGGAGTTTTAATTCCTTCTTTCCATTTTCTTCCTGCTTTTCCCAACCCCACCTCCTGGCAAAACAAGTTCCAAAGACATTGAATTGCATATACAAACCAACTTGGTGAAATTGTGTAAAATTATAATTAAACCCTCTACTTAAGTATACATTCATTTTCCTGCCTATGCAACGGAAGTAAGTAGGCAAATAATAACTTAAAAGAAAAAAATAGTTTATCTTTTCGGAAATACCCAAATACTCTAGCTCTGAGCTTTCTGACCTGGGAGTCACTAGCCACACTGCTCACTGGAAATGTGGCTGGTCCAAAGTGAGATGTGCCGTATTGGCCTGGCCAAAAGTTCGTTCAGGTTTTTCCGCAAAGTGTTAAGGAAAAACACGAAGGAACTTTTTGGCCAACCCAATATAAAATACACACCAGATTTTGATGACTCACTGCAAAAAAACAAAAACAAAAATTAAAATATCTCAACATTTTATATTGATTATATGTGGAAATGATAATATTTTGAATATATTAGGTTAAGTAAAATATATAATTAAAATGAATTCCATCTGTTTGTTTTTACCTTTTTAATGTGGCTACTAGAAAATTCAAAATTACCCAATTGGCTCTCACTATATAACTATTAGACGTGGCTGCTATAGCTAGTTCCCAGATTTATCCATGGATATACATGGCTAATACTTAATTCTGTTTCACCTCAATGATTTAATGAATTCAGAAAACTGGAAATTTGGAACCAATGTTTCCTACTTTCTCATACATTCCTCATAAGGTTAAGTATAGTCTCTTTTGTTTTCCTTAATTTCCTTCTCTTCCTTGTGCCAGCCTATATTCTTTAAACTAAACTGTTACCATGAGAATTTACCCAGTAAGTCATTTCCTTCTCTCCATTCATGCACTTAATAAGAAACCATTGACTGTTCACCTATAATATAAGCACTGGGCTTTCTAGGCCTGGGAGTACAAAGATTACTAAGACAATATTCTTGTCTTCATGAAGTACACAGTCTAGTAAGAAAGACAGACCACAAGATAATCATAGTCTAGCGAGATAACTTCCAAAATAGAGCTAGGTTCAAGATGCTGTGGAAGGACAAAAAGGAAGGACTCGCTCTCTCCAGGTGTGAGGTGGCGTAGGGGAGTGAGGAGGGCAGGTGTCACCCAGGTGACAGCTGATCTGGACCTTAAAGTAGAAGTCTGGAAGCTGGAGTTTCCCAAAGCAGAGGGAATACCTTGGGATAACCATCAATGTGTGAAGGAGCCCAGCTGAGAATCCACTGCTAAAGGTCATAGGCAAGGAGGGGGCAGTTGTTAATGCTGAGATCATGTTATGAAATATGCCATACAGTTCAGTCTGTATTTCCTGGAGAGAGGATGGGAAGCTACTTAAGTTATTAATTTGGGGATTTATATATTCAGACATGAGGTTTAGAAAGATCCTTCTTACATCATGAACTGGAGGGTAGAAATGCAGGAGTTGAGAGATGTTAAGACCCAATGTTGATTTCCTTGCCTGGAAGGTTTCAAATACGCCTTCTCATTCTCCAGGAGTCAGTGGAAACATCACTTCCTCTGGGAAAGCTTTCCTGGTGGGCCTAATTAGAGCTGGTAATCCATTCTTTGTTCTCCATCCACTGCTATTTTCTGCAACTGTCCTCGGCAGGAGGTATCCCACTGTAGATTTCTACACATATTGCCCACCAGTCTTTCAGTTCCTCCTGAGTTCAGTGTCTGGCAGAATGTTTGGTTTAATTGTCACTTCCTCTAAGAAACCTCCTCTGACCACCCTTTCATTTTTATTCTCTATAACTGCACCTTTTTAGTTTCCTCCAAAGCACTTATCGCAATTCATAATTTTACATCCATGCCTTTACATTTGTATTGTCTGTTTTCTCCAATATCCTGTATGATTCCCATTGGAGAAATATTCCTGTTACATTCACCAATACATCCAGTTTGAACACTTGACACTCAATAAATGTGTGTTGAGTAAATGAATGAATGGACAGAATGAGTGATAGACTATGGTTTTGGGGTTTTTTGTTTTGTTTTGTTGGGCTGCGCTGTGCGGCTTGTGGGATCTTAGCTCCCCGACCAGGGATTGAACACATGCCCTCGGCAGTGAAAGCACAGAGTCCTAACCACTGGACCGCCAGGGAATCCCAAACTATGGGGTTTTTAATAAATGTTTATTGAAAACATGAGTTGGTTTATGGATAAATGAATGAATGACCTATTCCAAGAAATAAATGTTGATAGACTGGTATTGATATTTTATTCTACTCAGAGACTGGTACACTAGCTCTCCAGCAATTAATCCTATAATCTATGCTAAGTAGTATTTCCAAGATAGGAGTACATACATTGGTGATGTTGACAGAAATCTCCCGGTGATTCATTCTACCAGGTGTGTTAGAATTACAGAGTTATTGAATATTGAAGGTGATAATAACTCTTCTCCCCAAGTTGTCCATGGTTCATTGGAGAAGACAGGCTTGTCTACAAGCTGCACTAAACTGTGAAGCAGTGAGCTGAGGTAGCACAGGGTCATAAGGGAACACTGTGGAGGGACCCCTAAACCCATTGTTGTGATCAGGGGAGGCCAAGTCCTGAGCTGACTCCTGAGGAAAGAGTAGGAGTTACTCTGCTGAGGTGCCTGGGTGGTGGCACCAGGCAGGCAGAGGTAAGAGTGTAGACACCTAGGAGGAACAGAGACTGGAGCAGCCACAGCCTCCTGGGTCCATTCAAAAGGAAACCCCAGCCTCTTGCCTTCTTCTTCCCCTTTGCTGTTTCTCCTTTCTGACCAACTTGTACCTTCTCCTTTTTATTCTGAAAAAGTTACTACTTCCTCTTGTCCTCACTGTTCTTAATTTTTGCCTCTTTGTTTCTTTCTTTTTTTTTTTTTATTATTTTTGGCTGCGTTGGGTCTTCGGTGCTGCGCGCGGGCTTTCTCTAGTTGTGGTGAGCGGGGGCTACTCTTCGTTGCAGTGTGCGGGCTTCTCATCGCGGTGGCTTCTCTTGTTGAGGAGCATAGGCTCTAGGCGCGGGGGCTTCAGTAGTTGTGGCACACGGGCTCAGTAGTTGTGGCTCACAGGCTCTAGAGCACAGGCTCAGTAGTTGTGGCGCATGGGCTTAGTTGCTCCGTGGCATATGGGATCTTCTCGGACCAAGGCTCAAACCCGTGTCCTCTGCATTGGCAGGTGGATTCTTAACCACTGCACCACCAGGGAAGCCCCTCATTGTTTCTTGATATCTCTGTTCTCCCCAGGTAGCCTGGGAAAGGGCACAGAGCAATGACAGGCAGCTCTTGTCTACACACTAAGAAATGTTCCCGCATTTCTAAAGAGACAAGTAAGACATGTGGAGCTGAGACTAGGAAAGGCAGTAGGGATAGTTCATAACCACAGGTCTGCCATGCCTTTGACCCATGGACATTCCTGAAGTCTGTTGGGGCCAACAGAACCATGGGCACAGAAATGCCATCAGCTTTTTCTAGCTTGTCCCTCAAACTGAAACAAATCCTGCTGCTTACACAGTCCTGTAACAAGTCTTAGTTCTATTTTTCCAAAGGCAGCATTACCATCAGGCTTTAAATTATGACTCTGGTCCTTGTTTACCAAAGAAACCAAAGTGAAGGAAAAGTCAAGCCATGCACTAGCCACTCACAGTATGTGTTTTATCACTCACGGTAAGAGCAGTGATTGTCACTCTCTCCACCATGCATTCAGCTTTCAGTGAGAACCTCTAAAGTGCCTGATACCATACTAGTGCTGTGGGCATGAGCTGACATGGTAATGAGGGAAACTGCCCGACGTTACAACACACCAAGGCTCTGAATCAAGTTTCTCCTCACTCAGAGGAAGATAAGGTAATTATTAAATGACTAACTTAACAGGTGCATCTATATTTATTTATTTTCTTTCTAATTTTTTATAACAACCACAATGTAAAGTAGGTAGTGTAGTCCCATATCTGATGCTCAGAGGAATAAGGACATTTTTCCTATGTCACACAGCTAGTAAGTGACTCAGGTCTGTCTGCCCCCAAAGCTGTTGTTCTCTGTGCTATAGTTCTGAGCTGCTCTCAATGTGATCCTTGGACCCTGTCCATACAACTTTGGAAAAGTTGCTTAATCTCTCCATACCTCAGTTTCCACTTCTGAAAAATGGGCATAAGAACATCACCCACCTCATTGAGCTGTTGAGATAACTGGATGAGTTAATGTATAACACTGCCTCGCATGTAGTAAAAACCTTAAACGAGTTAGCTCTCACTGCTAACTAAGGAAGATAGAGCACTACAAATACAACTGCACGAAGGCAAGGAACTGCATGACATACTCAGGTAAGAAGAAGTCACTTGACGCGACTGGATCCCTATGTCGAGAGGTGACAAAAGAGCATGAAAAGAAAAGTGGATTTGGGCCAGACCGCATAGAACCTTCAGCTGGTTGGTGCCCACAGGCTATAAAATAATCAATCAAGCAATGGAAGAGATTGTATTCACCTTCAATTGCCCAGAATTGTGCAGAATTCTGTAGAAAAATGATAGAATTATTAGACACCATTCTCATATTAATATAGAGGACAAATTGGCCAAACTGTCTGATGTAAGCAGCCAACCTACGAATGAGTGTATAATTCAAGAACTGACTTACACAAATGAAACAAAGACAAATCCTAGAATGTCATCACAATACTAGTTACAAAAATCAGTAATGAAACACCTGAGCAATCTTTCTCAAGTCCTGGAACCACAGAATATCAAGGACAAAAGGAACATCAGGAGAGAAACATCAAATCCCATTTTTCACCTTATAGAGGATAGAATTAAAATGCAGAGAGAAGCTTGCCTGAGGTCTCAAAAATTCTAATGGCCCAGTTGGGATCAGAATGCAGATGTCTTAATCACTGTAAGGCAAAGCTTATGAATAGAGAAAAGAATTAAATGAAGCCAAAGTCTTTATTAAGCAACATTCTGTGTTGGATTCTCTATGCTAGATGTGATGTCATTATTATTACTTAAATATTTTAGCAAAACATTTAACACTTCAAAGGACCACAAAAATAATACATTTATCTATATACATGAATACATAAATACTATATTTATTGAATGATGAAAATGTTCACCCCTCGCCCTAAATGTTAGGACCACTATGTTCCAAATGTGTGCCAATAATATTATAGCTACCGAGATTTAGCGTGGATAGTGCAAATGTATACCTACCCCCAGACAAAGACCCCAAAGTCTTTGTGTTTTGTGATATACGAAAAGAAGCATTCAACTAAGAATCGTAACCTAGGATCTGAAATGACAAGAGAAGGAAAGAACTCACTCTGCCTACGGTGGGGTAGGGGGGGGAGGAGAGGGGCTAGCTCTGCCACTAATCAGCTGTAGGGCTTTGAGTAATACACGTTTCCTCACTGCTCAGATGTAGTAGCTAAATAGAGTGCTCACGAACACAAGATCTAAATAGGGCTGAAGAGAGAAAGAGGAGGGAAGGAAGAAAGGAAGGAAGGAAGGAGGGAAGAAAGAAAGAAAGAAAGGAAAGGAGGAAGCAAAGGTAACAAGTAACGGATAGAGAGGTGTTGAAAATATACTTTCACCAAATGAGACTTCCTCCTTTTAACTGGAAAGATTCAAAAGAATAAAAAGGCGAAAACTTACAAAAAATAAAAATAAATAGGGCTGCCAGCTGTAACAAAGACAAAACAAACCTAACAACTCACATAGTACACTCAGTTAAATTTGAATTTCAGATAAACAACATATAATTTTTTTAGTATCTGACTGTCTCCTGCAATATTTGGGAGGTATGTTTACTAAAAAAAAAATTTATTGCTTATCTGAAATTCAAATCTAATGAGGGTTCTGTACCTTTCATGGCAATCTAGTTGTGCAGTCGGACTGCCTGTTTCAAACATGGTTCTGAGGCTTATTGGCTGTGTGACATTAGACAGATTCTTAAAATCTCAGTGCTTCCTTTCAAAAAAAAATATGTAGAGGAAATATTAACAGCAACTACTTCAAAAGATTATTATAAGTGCAAAATGAGAAAATATTTACAAAATGTTTAGGGCAGTGGCTGAGTCATGATATGCACTCAACTAATTGTTGCTGTTATTGATGCTGTTGTTGTAATAATTGGGGGAAACTAGATGATTTCTGAGAGGCGTTAAACCTTGTGTTTCTCCCAATAGTATCTCTGAGAAGCATTACATTTGAGTATCAAAGACATAACTTCTATAAATAACATCTGAGTGTGACAATATAGGGCAGAAACAGTTTAGTATGTGACTGGCAAATTGGCCTTTTCTTTTCATTTAAGAATACCTGCAAATAAAAAGGTGAAACACACAAGAAATAGCACTTTCCAATGAAAAGGTCTCACAATGCAATGTTAGGTGAGTTTAAAGCAATTCAAGAAAAGATTTGCTAAATGGCACCTTGGCCTCTTTCTCATGGCTGTATACCGAAGAAGTCAAAGCAAGCCCAGTATTTCTGAGTAAAGTAATTAGGTTGGTCTCGCTCCCAGAGGATTAACTCAGCTCCCAACAGATTATGGCAGCCACCTTTCATTTCCACAAACAGACGCCATCATCACACTGATTTCAATTAGAGAAATGAAGCTCTATTGACTTATGCTAGACACAAGGAGACGTAGCAGACAGATAACAAACTGGATTACAGCATTAATCTTATGGTCATGGCATCAGAAAGATTTTTAACTGCATTACCTCTCTCCCATAGGAATAACAGAGAAGAGTTTTTACCCTCCTATTGCAAGAAGTTTAATCTTTACACAAGGTGATGGGTTGATACATAAATTGAGACTGAAGTCAAGCCTCCCTCACTTCCTGAGAGGTATTATGTTTCTAGCTGGATTTTGGCTGGAGTTGTGTCTACCAGAGACCACACCCCCAAATACTGGTCCTGACCAAATCTCCAGGTGAAAAGGAAACCTCAGGTAAATTGCCTGGATATCCACCTAAAAAACACCAATGAGACAGATAGGTTGACAAAATTATACAGACAAGATAGAAAAAACCTCATGCTAACAGTTAATAGCCCATGACATTAACGAATGGGGGTACAGGAATATTTAGAATGTCTAATCTTCTCATGCCTCTTTTCCTTCCTTGTTGTTTAAAATCTCCCTGTTTAGCAGTGTGATTCGCCCTTCGCATCAGGCACTGTTTGAGTTGAATTACCAGACATGGCCCACCTTTCCCTGAGTAATGCATAAATCCATAGGTTCCTCCATTTAAGATTTTCCTAAGGCATCATGGCCCAAACCCCAAATACCAGGTTGCATCTCAATGTCTGCCCAGGCCTAGGATAATACCATCTAGACTCCAACCTCCTAGTTACCATGGGAAGAAGAAATAGTGAAAGAATGCAAAAGGCTATCGAAAATCTTAATATCAAGTGAATTTTTAAAAGCTCTAACCCCATCGAAGCGCAAAATCAACAGAATGAAAAGGTAACTTATGGAATGGAAGAAAATATTTGCAAATCATATATCTGATAAGCAGAGCAGTTATTATCTAGAATACATAAGGAAATCCTACAACTTTACAACCAAAGACAAATAACCTGATTTAAAAATGCACAAAGGGCTTGAATAGACATTTCTCCAAACGAGATACACAAATGGCCAACAGTAATCACTAATTATTAGGAAAATGCAAATCAAAACCACAATGAGATATAATTTCACACTCAATATGATGGCTACTATCAAAAAACAGAAAATAACAAATGTTGGCAAAACGTGGAGAAATTGGAACTCTTGTGCATGGTTGGTGGGAATGTAAATTTATAAAATCACTGTTTAAAACAGTATGGTGGTTCCTCAAAAATTTGAACCCTGAATTATCATATGATCTAGCAATTCCACTTCTAGGTATATCCCCAAATAATTGAAAGAAGGGTCTCAAAGAGATATTTGCATACCCATGTTCATAGCAGCATTATTCACAATAGCCAAAAAGGTGGAAGCAAACCAAGGGTCCATCAATGGATGAATAAACAAAATGTTGTATATACATACAATGGAATATAATTTAGCCTTAAAAAGATGGAAATGTTGACATATGCTCTAACATGTATGAAACTTAAGGACATTATACTAAGTGAAATAAGCCAGTCACACACACACAAAAAAAATACTACTTGATTCCACTTATATGAGGTACCCACAGTTCTCAAATTCATAGACACAAAAAAGTAGAATGGTTGTTACCGCGGGAGTGGGGAATGGGGAGTTGTTTAATGGATACAGAGTTTCAGTTTTGCAAGATGAAAAGAGTTCTCAGGCTTGGATACTTAAAAATGGTTAAGATGGTAACATTTATGTTATGTGTATTTTACCACAGTTAAGCATGTTTTAGAAAGGCTCTAACTCACGCACCCTCTGCAGGGGCGATACCACCACCAAGGGTACAAAAACTGGTCTTAAGGAAGAGAAGTGAAAAAAGATTCTCACCTCTTTATGTGTAAAGCATAGATAAACATAATGTTCATAGACAAATACACAGTATATCTGTGGTTTTAAAATCCTGTGGGGATGATTAGAAGTAAAAAGTGTCTAACAAGGCTCCTTTGGGGGCCAATAATGAAAAAATACTGAGAAACTCTCCACTAAGCTATCATCCATGTTCCAGTTTCCAGCTCCAAAATATTTACAAGAGATCTCTGCCCACTTCAGACACTTGGCCATGACCAAAGTCAGAATCCTCCTCTACCACCAATATTTATCGAGCAGCAAGTGTGTCAACAGTTATGTGTCAGACCCTGGATTGTGCTGAGAGGAAAAATAACATTAAACAATAAGAAAGCGGTCATGTCAAGTCCTACTAAATCAAACCTTCAATGGCCCCTAAACACAGTACACAACTGTAAAACCCAAGCACAAGTCCATAAATCACCTACCCCAATCTAATTAGACTAATTTCTCCCCAGTCATATTCCTTGTACCTCCTATTACCTGTGATTACAAATCCCTACCTTCCCATGACTTATTCCTTAACAAATGAATGCCACTGAAACTTTTACAAGCCAGCTCAAATATTATCTTCTCAGGAAAGCAAAGTTAGTCACTCCTTCCTCTGTGGTCCCAAGCCACTGTATAGACACATCCACTGGGTGTTGTGCATTTTTTTAATCACTCTGTTAATTATATGCTCACCTGTCTCATAAACAGGGCTCTTTTAAGGCAGAGAGTGTGCGTTATGTTGCCTATTTGAAGCACTGAGCATAATATACAGATTGCTGATGGATAAATTAATCAATGAGTGAAGGTATAAGAAGAGGGGGTTATTATTTTTTGATTTAGAGGACATCAGATTTTATGGAGGAAGGAGCATTTGGATTTGAGTGTAAAACTGTCTTAACTTCCAAAATATGCCATTAAAAATGATTCCGAAATCCCCTCTGGGTCATCAAACTAATACTTAAGGTAAAAAAATTCAGAAATTACAGACATATTCAGTGAAGCAGGGAAGAAAATCAACTCTTCTCTCTACCCAGAAGCAACCATCATTAATATTTTAGACATGTTTTCTTTTAGCCTTGTACTAAGCATTTTTCTCTTTATAATTGAGATAATATAATTTGATAATCTACTTTCCTTATTTAATGCTATATCATAAGTATTTTCATTATAATTAACAAGCATTATAAATATAATTACTAATGATTGCATTCTATTCCTTCACATAAATATATATCATGATTTACATACTCATTTTCATAGTACTGGATTTTTAGGTGGTTTCCAGTTTCTTGCTCTCATAAATAATGCACATATTTGTTCATAAATATTTATTACCATTTCTGATTATTTCCTTGGGATGCATTCCTAGAAATAGAAATAGTGGGTAAAATGGTGTTAGAATGTGAAGGCTTTTGAGAAATAGTGCCCAAGTATTTCATAGAAAGTTGGTAGCAATTTATGCTCTCACCAGCAATGTGAGAGGTTTATGTTTGATAGCATCTTGGCAAGCACTCGATAATACCAGCATTATTATTAAATTATCTTTATCTTCTCTTTCCTTTTTCACTGAAACAAATCTGTCATTAGGTCCAGCTGTTTCTTATTGTAAAATGCTGCTACATTTCTCCCCTTCCTTTCGATTTTCAAGTTGCTGTCCTAAACCAGATTCTCAATTATTTTACACATACGAATATGCCAAAATCTCTCACTCAAGTGTATCCCCCTCATATCGATGCTGCTACTATATAACTTCAGAGTTAATGTCAACCTATTCTAAGTCCCTTTGCCTAGATAGTCAGTATCGCATAAGCTCAAGTTCAATTGTGCTTTGATTGATCCAAATGAATTACGTTTGTTTTCTCAGGGCAAGAACCACTCATGTAACGATTGTTTCAACCAACATCTGATGAGCACGTATTATGTGCCAGACACTATACTAAGACCAGAGCTACAAGGAGAAGAGGCACAGTCGAAGCATCTGAAGATCAAGTGGAGTTGAAGAAGAGTCAGTAAATAGACAAAAATAATACAGACCGATAGAGGCTTTGGGAGGAAGAATCAGTGGCAGAAAGGAGGGGAAACTATTATCATCTAGGGAGGCCCAGAAAGACTTTATGGAGAAAGCAACATCTAGGCACAAAACCTATGGTTGCAGGTAAGAATTTAGTGAGGCAAAGCCATTTGTTATGGACTTCATACTTGTGCCCACCCCACAATTCTTATCTTGAAATCCTAGACCTCAATGTGATAGAATTAGGAGGCAGGGCCTTTGAGAGGTCATAAGGTCATGAGGATGGAACTCTTATGAATGGGATTAGTGCCCTGAGATAGAAGAGCTGGCTTCTTAGTTCTCTCTCTCTGCCATATGAGGACACAGAAAGAAAGTTGCCTTCTGTAAACCAGGAAGAGGGCCCTCACCAAGAACCCAATCATGCTGTCACCTGAACGTGAGTATTCTAGCCTCCAGACTATGAGAAATAAATGATTGTTAATAAAGCCACTCAGTTTATGGTATTCTGTTACAGCAGCCAGAACTACTAAGATACCATTCCAGACAGAAGCACAAGCAGGTGTAAAGACACAGAGGTAAGAGAGGGGGAATGTGAAAAGACAAGCCATAGAGTGACAAAAAGCATTTGCACAACATCTACTTTATAAATGACTTGTAGACAAAGGACATTAGGTAAAAAGCAAGGAAAAACTGTATAAAGTATGGACTTTAGTTAAATAATAATGGGTCAGTATTGGCCTCTTAATTGCAACAAATGTAAATTTGTTTTACATTTTCAAATTTTGTAAGAAATTTAAAATTTTGTAAGAAAACACAGGATAATTCCTATATGAAATTGGGAGAGGAAAAGATTTCCTGAACAAGACGTTTAAAATACAAGTCATAAAAGAAAACATTGATAAAATTACTACATCAAAAGTTTAAAATTTTGAACGAGAAATCACCATAAACAAATGTTAACACAAGCTAAACACTGAGTGATAATATTTGAAACACAAAACAAATAAAGGATTAGGTTGCAAAATATTTAAAGAATGCCCTTAAACCCACTAGAAATGAACAAAAATGTTCACTTTTTCAATAAATTAGGATAAAGTGTTTGTTTAATAAATAAAAGAGTATAAAGTCCCTAGTATTATTCCCCTCAGGAAAGTCATATTCAAATTCGATCCTTATTTTTAACAAAAATAATTCTGTTACAAACTTTATTCTACAATTTATTCTACAATTCTGTTTTTCTTTTAAATAAAATTATAATTTTTTTTTGAAAAAGGAAGACAAGAACAAACAAATCAACAGAAAAATAGCAAAGAATGTTGTAATGGTTTAATTTTGTCTTAACTTGGCTAGATTATAGTTCCCAGTTAAATGCCAGTCTAACTGCTGTTGTGAAGGCATTTTTTAGATGTGATTAATGTTTAAATCAGTAAACCTTGAGTAAAGCAGATGACCCTCCATGGTGTGGGTGGGCCTCATCCAATCAACTGAAGGTTTAAGAGCAAAGACTGAGTTTTATCAAGGAAGAAAGAATTCTGCCTCCAGATTGCTACATAGAAATTCTCCCTCAGTTTCTAACCTTTGAATTTAAGACTGCAATATCATTTCTTACCTGACTCTCCAGCCTGCCAGCTTGCTGTATGGATTTCAGATTTGTCAGTCCCTACAATCACACGAGCCAATTCCTTAAAATATTTATCTCGATCCATCAATCGATAGAATATATGTATATTCCTACATTATATATATGTATAATGTTATGATATACATATATTATAATATATATTTATATATGTATGTATATACATATATATTTCTATAAATATAAACAATTTGGTCAGGCTAGAAATGTATATGTTGATAATTCAGGCATTCCACATTTAGGGATATAATCCAGAGAAATTCTCAGACAGCAACTAAAGGAGATACACAGAAAATTGTTCACTGTAGCACCGTTTGTACCAACAAAAAGAAAAAAGGAGAGAAAAAAAGACAACCTAAAAGTCCATCAACAAAGGAACATATACACTGTGGCTTTTCAGATAGAATACAATAGCTATTACAAAGGGAACCATGGATCTATATGTAACAGCAGAAACAATAAAAGATAAAAGAAAAATACAAGTGGTGTATACAGTTTGATATCATATGTGTATATTTTTAATACATAGACTTTCAAATGCCATGTGTAAATACCTGCATGTATAATAAATAGTTTTAAAAGCATAAATTGGAAGAATGAACAACAACTGTGTGGCTTCTTGCCTCTGATGAAGGAAGGAAGAAAGGGAAAGGAAACAAAGAGAACCTGAATGGAATTTCAACTAAATTTATATTCTTCTTTGTCAAAGTCTGAAGCATGCATAAAAATGTTAAGATTTGTTAGTAATGGGATGAGAAGTACACAAATGTTTGTCACAGACACTATAATTTTCTGTATATTCAAATCTTTTATAATTAAAAAAGTAATGTTAGTACTCCAGTGAGAGAGGAAGGTGGCATGGGGGTAGTGCAACATTAATCGAAAAGTGGACAGGAATGGCCAGCCAATCAGCCATACTGACCTTAACACAGAAGGTAAGAGAGAGGGAGCAGTGAAATTGTGTGTCCTGGATTTCTGGTTCAGGTGAGTATGCAGGAGGAGGTACCATTCACTGAGAGAGGATTGGAGGAGGTGAAGTGAGCTTGAAGTGATGAGAATCTTCTATGGTACTGGTCATAACGTGAGGTACGTTACAGACACTCACTAAGACTTGCTATTTCAAAAACCACCCACATCCTCCTTCTTTCTAGGTATTTGGGAATATTCGGTCTATGTACTCATCACAGGCCAAGTCAACTAGGTAAATAAGAACAGGGGAAGCATTCTCACATAATCTAACACAGATATATAGGCAAAAGAGTCCAAGTGAATCTTATTCTGAGCTTTAACAACACCCTGGAGAACATAGCTATTACATTTCAAGTGGCAGAATATGGCTCCCCTTTTTAAAAAATCAATAGATTCTCTGGAGGAAAGCAGTAAATGACTTCCTTTTTAGAATTTTATCAGTAGCTTTCCCGTTATACAGGCACAGTCTATAAAACCATAGCCGAAGATAATATGGCTGAAAAGAAAGTCAACAGTAATACAGAACAACAGCTTTTCTCATACTTGACACGTTTGAGACATTTGCCATCTGTTGTTAGAACTCCCTTCAAATCGAACCCAGCTGCCATAGAGCCTCGGTGACCAAAATGACCTCTCCCTTGGGCCTCACCTTGTTTCTCTTTATCCACTGCTAGGTGCCAACCAGAAATAATTAACACAACATTTATCATAACAGGTTGTAATTATTTGTTTTCATGCCCTTTTTTTACCTTTTTATTTTATATTGGAGTATTGTTGTTTAACAGTGTTGTGTTGGTTTCAGGTGTACAGCAGAGTGATTCAGTTATACATGTACATATGTCCATTCTTTTTCAAATCTTTTTCCCATTTAGGTGGTCACATAATATTGAGCAGAGTTCCCTGTGCTATACAGTAGGCCCTTGCTGGTTATCCATTTTTGTTTTATTTTTATTTATCTGTTTGCTTATTTATTTATTTTTGGCTGTGTTGGGTCTTCATAGCTGTGCACGGGCTTTCTCTAGTTGCGGTGAGCAGGAGCTACTCTTTGTTGTGGTGCGTGGGCTTCTCACTGCGGTGGCTTCTCTTGTTGCAGAGCACGGACTCTAAGCACGCGGACTTCAGTAGTTGCAGCACACAGGCTTCAGTAGTGGCAGCGCATGGGCTCAGTAGTTGTGGCACGCGGGCTCAGTAGTTGCAGCTTGCGGGCTCTAGAGTGTGGGCTCAGGAGTTGCGGTGCGTCAGCTCAGTAGTTGTGGCACATGGGCTTAGTTGCTCTGCAGCATGTGGGATCTTCCCGGACCAGGGATCGAACCCGTGTCCCCTGCTTTGGCAGGCAGATTCTTAACTACTGGACCACCAGGGAAGTCCAGTTATCCATTTTAATGAATCATTAGACTACTCGGGAACAAGAGGCAATGTTGGATTAAGGGGCTGACCAACCAGGCAGCTACTTGGGATCTGTAAACTATAAGGAATTTTAAAACAAAGCTGGAACAAATCAGAAATATGGAACCCAATGGATTATATTTGTTCACTCAATTCTTATATAACAAGCAAAAGGGAAACTGGCCCACTCCCTTAGAGGGAGATGACATACCTGAGCAGAAATACCTGAGACTGATGCCTCAGCAACCTCAGTCTCTGTCTCTTGCACAGTTTATTGCAGACATGTGTAAATTGCAGTGCGCAGCTCTGGCCTCACCACTAACCCCATAACCAGCCAAGTGGGCACTATCTGGTGTCAGCAAAATCAACTACAATCCCCAAACCAAGCAATGCACAACTTTATTCTATTGACGAAGACTCACGTCTTTATCAGAGTATCTACAATGTAAACTCTTTAAATGTGACAACCAAGAAGTTGCCTGGCCCAGAAAATTACAATCCCAAAACCATTTCACATAAGTAAAAATATTTTACATCCAGACATTTAACAAGTCTCTTATATGAACATAAAATGTTATAAAAGTTTTGTCTATAGAAAGTAAGTTTCTCCCCACCCTACTAAGTAAACATTTTAAAAAATTAAAAAATGTCTTTTGAAGGGGCTTCAAGTTATTGCCTACATGCGTCCTTTCCACTTCTCAGTCTAGCCATATGTGAGACCACGTGTGTAGTCCTAACCTTCACTCCTAACACTGAGGACAGTGTCTGATACCTAGAAGGTATCCAAGAGGATGTGATGAATTAATTAATTAAACAATCAATATTCAGTATCTGTTCGCCCTTCAGTGTTAGAATATCCACTAGCAGGACTTCCCTGGTGTTCCAGTGGCTAAGACTCTGTGCTCCCACTGCAGGGGGCCCAGGTTCGATCCCTGGTCCGGGAACTAGATCCCACATGCCCCAACTAAGAGTTTGCATGCCAAAACTAAAAAAAAAAAGATCTCACATCCCACAACGAAGACCCGGCGCAGACAAGTAAATAAATAAGTGCTTTAAAAAAAAAAAAAAAAAAAAAAAGAATATCCACCAGTTCCTGTTATAGCCCATATTACTGTAGCACAACTCTGATTGCTAAAATCTTCTAAAAATTAAATACCTATTGGTCTTCTTGACTCTCCCAAACATGGACGTATTCTGGTCTATTTTATGGACACATATCATTACAAAGCATGGAACTCAATCATGAGTCCTAACTCAGGAAACATAGAGACCCTACTTGATAACATTTGAATTGTGAGCACACTAGCTGACCTTCCTTATTGCCTTGACCTTGACCTTTGCACACACATATTTGGTGGCAAGGGGGAGGAAAATATGCAGGTGTTTTCCAGTCAGACCTACTATTTGAAAAAGAAGAAAAGTTTCTTAGCAAGTAGTGGAAGGAGAACACAAAATCAACACTCCTCTTACTCCATATACAGTAGGGAAGATAAAGAACACTAACACTGATGGAAGACCTATTACATGCCAGCTGCTTTACCCCATCATCTCCCTGAATTCTGAACTACTCTTGAGCCACATACTATTGACTCCATTTTAAAGGGGAGCCATCAGGACTCAGAGAAATTGAGAATTTTATTAAAGTCAGACAAAGAGAGAGTAGGGTGCCCAGCATCTGTATCCAGGTCTGCCTGGAACCTTGCCCACCTATGATGTTCGCTGGATTCAATGTAATTGGTATCGATGTGTATTATTCAACCTGACACCCAACTCACTTACCGACACTACACCCTGAGAAGGCAGGAAAGAGGTATGTTTTAAATTATTTCCGTAATGAGATTCGAAAGTCAGAGGAATTAGAGAGAAGACCATCAACAGATTTCAGGGAGATTGTCAAATACTACATATCTGTGCCAGGTTATAGAGGCTAGTAGTGGCTTTCAATCCCAACATGTCTATAAAAAAGACACACAGTGCCAACTACTATTTAAATTATTATTAAATCTATTACTTAAAGGGGCTTGCTGTAGCACTGATTCTCAGGAAAAGAGATCACCAACGGGATGACATCTTTTTAAAGTCTTTGGTGATTTAGATATGCCTCCCTAAGGAGCCTGCCTCTTGACAGCCTTTGAGAATCACTGAAAGGGAAGTAAGAAGGTTGTTTTATCATTTTGTTTTGTTGTTGATGTCATTGTTGTTGTCTCCCTGAGAAGAAAGATCAACCGGGTTAAATCATATCACAGAAATCAAATGAATGATCTACTTTTAAACTCATTCCACTCACGGTATTTCCTATACATAATGCTGTATCTAATACTATTACACCCTGTCCTACTCAAAGTGAGGGCCATTGATGGGAAGCAACAGCACCAGCTGCAGCTTGTTAGAAATGCAGAATCTCAGACCCCACTCCCTTCCTATTGGTCCAGAACTTGCGTTTTAACCAGATCCACAGGTGATTCTTAAACATTTCAGCTTTTGAGAAGTCCTCAGAAGGGCTTGTAGTGTGTAGTGGTCCACACTACACCTAAATACTCCCCCATCTCTCCCCATTAGTCTCAAGTGAGCATCCCTCATATGTATTCCCACAGCAATTCACAAGCTCCTCATCACACGTGTAGGGCACCGTGTTGAAACTGTATGATTAAAGATCTCCCTTTCTTGCCTAGACGTAAGCTCTATCAAGACAAAATCAGTGCCTTCCATGCTCACCACTATGATTGTTGGCACCTAACAATGCCTGGCACAGAAAGTTTTCAGTAAATATTTAGGAATCCCACAGGAGTGTGAGCTTCTCAAGGTCAAGAACCACATATAAGTATTTGTGCACCTCTAAAACCTACAACGTTCTGGCATATAATAAATGCTCAATTTCTGTTGATCTCTTGAATATGTGCCTGATGCATCCCAGAAAATGGAATGGACTGAAAGCGTGCCCGTTGTGTTAAATGTCACATCTGTCAAGCCTTCTCTGATGTCTTCCTATCCTGATTAAGTGCCAATTTCCGTGTCTTTACATCTTGTTGCTTATTAATAATAACAGCAATAAACACTTGAATAGTTCTTCTCAGTCTGTAAAGTAACTTTATCTTCACAATTTCATTAATTCTTAGATTGACACAAAGAAATAGTGTTCTTGATACTTAAGCTGTGAAGTTCCACTAACACCTTGATAGTTAAAGAGTCAGATTCAAAAATGTGTGTGATTTTCCCAATGTCACAAAGCTGTTCGGTGACAGGGTCGGGATATGTCTTAGATCTTCTGGTCCGGTGCTCTCTCCACTCTACTACCCTGATTACTGTAATCAGATGGCATCTGATCTTTTAGGAAAGTTACTCAGATATTCGCTGAGACAGGGTTTTAGTTTATGTCTTTGTTATAACTATTTCATCCAGCTATGCATACTGTCATTATTTAAAAGAAATGCATCTGTTTGGTCTGCAGTAAGTGCCTTCTTCAGCTATGCATTCATTTATTTCTTCAATCATTCATTTATCCAACAACTTTTCATTGACTTCTTTGGACAGTGCCAGCCCAAGAGTGATCATTCGATATTGGGTTTTGTTTGTTTTTTGTTTGTCTGTTTTTAATTATTTGTTTGTTTTGGCTGCGCCGGGTCTTCATTACGGCATGCGGGATCTTTAGCTGCAGCAATGCAGACTTCTTAGTTGCGGCATGCGAACTCCTAGTTGCAGCATGCATGTGGGCTCTAGTTCCCCGACTAGGGATCCAACACAGGCCCCCTGCATTGGGAGCGTGAAGTCTTACCCACTGGACCACCAGGGAAGTCCCTCAATGTTTGTTTAATTGAACTGATTAGCTTCCTTTGATCAATATTGATGATTTGGGTCTCTGAGATCCACTGATAAAATAACCTCACTGCTAAATGAAAATTATAAAGTCATCGAACATTAGAGCTGGCAGATGCCTTTAGAGATTACCTCCTCTAACCCCCACTTCTGGCAGATGAAGAGGCTGAGCATCAGAGAGGAAGAGTGACGTGCCTGACTTCACATTACAAAATGTTTTATGTAGCTTTTCCTGTAGGGACCTGAATTATCTGTCTCATATGCTTGCATTGATCACAAGCCAGGTTGTTGACAGATCCCCACTTAACTTGGGCATAGAATCAAATAATTTCAAAATACCCCAAAGCCCCCATATAACAGTCAGATGCCTTCTAAAGCTTGCAGCTGACAATGTACTCATATTGCTGATCCTAAGAGAAATTTGGAATGACTGGGATGGACTGCCACATATAAATATTCATGATACAAACTCATCAAGCCTTGAACAAGAACATATGTGAATAATTAACAAGGTGGTGATTTGTAGTATCATGGTAATAGATAACCTGGCTCCTAATAAGAGGCTAACTGAAGCTGTTTTCCCTTTTACAAGGCAACAAGAAATTCAAGACAGTAAATTGTAGTGTTTGTTATCACTTTAGTGATATAGTTTTGGAAGTTGAATCCTCAAGAAACAGTTTTTCTTCTAAAGTAGTGACTCATTATCGCTAGAGCTGTATTTGACATAATACATTCTAAGCTTTTAGAGAAAGTGACACAAAGGCATAATTATGCAGTGTATTCACTAATTTCTGTTATTAATATTGTTCTTTTCCTTCTTTTCCACAGTATATTTCAGAAAAAGTAACACTGACTCTTTTTGCCGTTTGATTCGGTTTTGAAACTCTTTTTGCCGTTTGATTCAGTTTTGAAACTCTTTTTGCCGTTTGATTCAGGGTTACTTTCAGCTTGCCTCTGTGATTTCACCTGACATCTTCATTTTAATCTCCCATCTGTAGGCTGTGATCTGTATCTTCACCAAGAGGCAGCAAGCAAGGAGAAGCAGCAAAGGGAAGAGACTTAGTATTCCTCCCCCAGCTGCTTTTCCTTAAGAACAAAAATTCCCTCCTCCTTTTCCACCTTATAAAGAAGAAAATCTGAGAAACGGTTTCATGTGCATCCTATAAAGGCATGGTCCAATATCCGTCTCTATCTCTCTATCTCCCTCCGCCCTTCTCAGAAAAAAACAAAAAAAACAAAAAAGAAAAGGCTACTCTTTTCTCTTACAAGAAAATGACGACTTTGGAAAGACTTTTGAAACCATCAACTTTTAAAGCTAAATACACGTCTACCCTATGACCCTGCAATTCCATTCCTTGGGATAGATAAATGAATATATTTGTCTACCAAATGAGAAGGACAAGAATTTCATAGCAGTTTTATTCATAATTGCTGAAACCTAGCACAACACAAATGTCTATCTAGAGTGGATAAACTGCAGAGTATTAATAAAGTGGAATACTATGCAACAATAAAAGAGAACATCTGCTACCAGCAATATCACAGTTGAATCTCACAGACATAGCAATGCATGAGTGAAAGAAGCTAGCCACAAAAGAGTAATCACCATATGATTTAATTATATGAAATTCACAAACAGGAGAAACTAAAATGTGATGATAAAAGTCAGATTATTGGTTACCTGATCTTGGGGTGAGAGAGGAACAGTGTAGGTATGACCCTAGAAAGCAGCATGAGGGATCCCTCTGGAGTGTTGAAAATATTATATATATAGTATATATATACATGTATCTATATTTACATATACATGTAAAAATCCTTGATTTGTACACTTAAGATTTGTGTATGTATCTACACCTCAATAAACATTCTGTTTAAATGATAATTGGCCCTTTCCTCCCAGCAGCGGGAAATTTCTGGAATTATGTATACAGTAGTGTTTCTAGTCTACTGCTCTTTCCCTTAGCAACCACCCACTTTGGGTTATCCACATTTTTTTCATAGGGGAGTTCCTCTTAGGAAAGCATGTATCCTCACCACAACAAAATATTTTGAAATAAAACTTTAAACACAACCACAACAAAATATCTTGAAATAAAAATTTAAACACAACAAAAACATTTTAACAAAATTTTAAACGAAATCATTTTCATTATACATGCAAATTCAGGGCAGATGTGTTCAGAGGAATAACCCAAGTCCACCCACCACTAGAAGAAAAGTAAAACTGAATAAGGATTTCTGAAATATTGTAATGATTTCTCCCCCTGGCTTCTAGTCAAGACTGGCAACAGGAATACAGAAACGCCATGAGAAAATGCTCTCTGGGTACACATGACTAGAATTCTCAGACGGTACTGGGTGACTGCGGAAATTTGACACAGCTTTGAAGTCTAGGAGTACCACTTGTGGGGAAACGATGAAGCCCAATTGGGGGTGACCCATTCTATCCTTTCTTATACACATGTCTTATCTCATTTAACACCTTTACTATCAGCAGCATTACAAAGTAAGGCTTATAGACATTAAGCAACTTCCCCCCTAAAGGCAAACAGCTTTTTGGTTGGGGCCAATTGGAGTCCTCACTGTCTAACGCCCAGCTTCTGTGGCATGCCTCTTCTAATCTGACTGCTTGGCTTTCTTCATGTTGCTTCTAGACTAAAATACTTGGGAAGAGGCTTATAGATTACTTAAATTAGTCATGGCAGGCTTTTCCCAAATAAAGCGTGTGTAATCTTCTCTTTTTTTTTAGTCTATCTTGATGAAAAACATTGCGACTTTATCCTATCATAAATCAGACGGAACTAAAAGTGATCCATTATATTTCACACAACCGTTTTATCATTCATCTTGCTGCCCTAATTTGTCCCTCCTGAAAATTTTGGAGGTCAGTTAATGGTCATGATCCCTGGCTTCAACCGTACTTACTGCCCTCAGGTACCTGTTCAAGGTACATCCTGGTAACCAGGGAGTGCACGCCTGATTTCAACCAACAGCTTGTCCCTGTTAACTGGCTCTGTGTTCTTGACATCGGAACCTAATAGAACCACATTCTGGAAACCAGCTTCCACCTCCCAGTGCCCACTCCCCTTCAGACTCTACTCTCCAGCCAAACTTGCCATTTTTTCACATATAGCCTCCCAATGTGTTCTACAGGTATCGGAATTTCGGAGAAATATGTTGTGTGTTGAAAGTCTTAGAGGGAAACAATGCCTGAAAGAACTAGCAAACTGCTAGCCTTGCCAGGTTTTTCTTGACTCTCCATCAGTCTTTCTCAAGAAAGCTACGGTGCACTGGTTACCCAGACAGACCTGGGACAGTCTAATCAGGTTCTGTTGTCTCACGGTCTGTTTGCAATTGGAGAGGCTTCTTCAGAGCATCGTAAGTAGAGCATCACAAGTTCCTGAGGTTGCAAAAGACTGCACATCATGGGCACTCAAAGGGTATTTGCTGCCTTTATCTGTCCAAATAAGAATCATGGAACTCTTTATAAGTCTGAGTATGTTAACCAAAGCCATAGTTTACAGACGTAGGGTAGCTGTAGATAATTTGGATGCATTTTGATACTAACAAAACTTTTTTTATTAAATAGCATAAGTAGAAACTGAAGGTTCTAGTTATTAAAATGGGAAGGGCTGGGCCATACAATAGGAAATCCTGCCCACTTAGAAATGTTGAGGAAAAGCTTTTTACCTTCTCTCCCCCTCTCACACATGCCTCTGTCCAGGGAAGATTAATGGCCAGGTGAACAAGTAGCTCAGCCTCTTTTCTCCGTGGCTGCTGTCTTGTGATAAGGTCACTGGAGCAGGGATTCTTTGCTCTGCGCCAGGTGGACGAAGTCAGTTCAGGAGGAAACACTGGAAGCCCATTTTGGTCTTGGGCCCGAGGCATATGTCCCAATGTACGTTTGCCAACCATAAAGTTTATGAGAAAAAGTATTATGTGTGCGTATGTATATTGGACATATATTCCAGATATCCAACAAGTTCAGATAATGCTAGAGAACAAAGAATAAATATTCCTACCACTTGGCTTAAGAGCTAAACACTATCCATACAATTTCAATTCTTTGTATATCCTTTCTTGTTCCCTTTCTTCTTCCACACGTTTCCTATTGAAGAGAGAACCACCACTGAACGTTGGGTTTATCATTTCCCTGAGTGTTTTTATATTTATACTACTTATGTGCTCCTTAACAATATCAAATTTTGTTCTGCTTATTTGTATACTTTATATATGAATAGTATCATATTAACATGTTCATATAAAAAGTTCCTCTTTTTTTTTTTTTACCTGAGTAAAATATTTTACTCAATATTATGTTGTCAGGGTTTACTCATGTTAATAGATGTATTGCTAGCACATTCATCCTAAATGATTGTAGTATTCCCAAGGATTAGTATACCGTATATATATATATATATATATATATATATATATATATACACATATACATACATATACATGGTGATGGATATGTAGGTAGTTTCCCATATTTCATTATTATAGATGCACTACTATGAATATTCTGTGATATGTTTCCTTATAAACATATGTGAGAGCTTCTCTAGGGTATATATCTCAGAGGAGAATTACTGCATCCTAAGGTAAGTGCATTTTTACTGTTACTAGATATTGCTAAAGCTGATATTTGGATCTCCGATTCTTAGTTATGGCAGATCCCATAGGAGAGGGGAGATGATTCATGATTCCTCCTCTCTCTACCTAAGGTAATCTTTCTTTCTCCTCTTTCAGCCTCATAAATACTTAATCATTTTCTAAGACTCTGCTAAGTTCCTCTCTTCTGTGAAAGCTTCCCTGAACCCCACAGGTAGAGTGGTCACTCCCTCATTTGAGCTTTCATGGATGGCACTTCCATACAAGACTTGTCAATTACCAAACCCTGTCTATATATCTACAAAAATTACACAAAGAGTATAATCTCTAGAAGAAAAACCAAAGAACAGACTCTGAAAAACCACACTGTAGGGACATTATGTCCTTTAACTGATTCCTAATCACCCAAAACACCAACAATTAGAAAGGTTACCCAATAGTAGCATCCTTGCCATTGCCCTTGATCCATCATAGCCTCTCTTATTCAGAACACTTGGGTTCTTTGCAGAAGTTGGAAGTGAAACCAATTTTATTAACTCTAACACCTATAAACACACAGATAACATAGTCCAGACCCACATTCCCCTTGCCATCTGCTTGACCAGAGAAGGTACACATGTAAAGCTATTATAATGAGAAAAATCCTTGTGCAGAATTACAAAATTGTGGGGCTTTGAAAGCTAAAAGGGCTTAGAGGTGATATCAGCAAAATAACCCTTTGATAAATAAGAAATTGTCTTTTGAGGTGATGCTTCACCTGAGATAACACAGCCAATTAGTAGCAAAGTTGGAGTTCATGGTAACTCATTCTCTTTAATTCAGCAAATATTTATAGAACACTCAACCATACCACATCTCTATATATACGTTAATTAGGCAAACCTGAGGAATTCAATTTCATTAAAACCATTTTCTTGCAATCTCCTGATATGGAATCTCATTGGAAAGATCAGCCATTTAAATACAGGAATCTTACCGAAAGGGACTTCCCTTCCTTCCGCATAGACTGGCCTATTGGAGCTGCCCCAACTTAGTGGATTAAGGGGCGAGGTCTTATTTTTGAATGAAGACTTAAGTATTAATTTGTAGATTATCATGTCAATTATTCATTGAACATTTCTGACTCATCTGTTTTTGATACAGAAAATGATTTTC
The DNA here is from genome assembly GCF_028564815.1 of Eubalaena glacialis. Classification (NCBI taxonomy): domain Eukaryota; kingdom Metazoa; phylum Chordata; class Mammalia; order Artiodactyla; family Balaenidae; genus Eubalaena; species Eubalaena glacialis. Next base: position 77,853,639 of record NC_083732.1, read on the forward strand.
TATTATCCAAAAATGTCCAAAAAATGATGCAATCTGCCAAAATTTTCAACCACTGGCCTGTGTAACTGCCCCCAATAATTAAATAATAAAGTTAGAGTTGAATACAAAATTGAAGCTGTGCTTTGATTACAGTCCATGAGTCCTGGTTGTTAAACACACCGGTTACAAATTTTACTAAGTGACAGGCAGTTTAAAGGACCTCATTTAATTCTTATCATGGCCGCACAAGTTGGACAGTAATACACTCACTTATCAGAAATGGTTCAGAGAAGTCACTAACCTAACTACATACATTATACCGTGAGTAACTAAAAGAACCCTCCTACTCCCACCCCACCCCCCAAAAAAAACAAGAGCGTCTGTGTGGCTCCAAAGGTCATTCTCCTTCTGCTGTATCATGGTGTCAGATGATACAGACGAATGGCAGGATAAAATAACAAAATAAGTAGCACAATTTTTAATAGGTGTAACCTGAAAGGTAGGTCTCATATTAGTGTCAAATCCAACAGAAAACCCATATCCACGCCAAAAAAAGTCTTGGGAAGAACTGTAAGTGCTGACTAACATCACTTTAAAAGACACCAAAGAGAAATTACATTCATAACACAATAAAATTTCTTAAAATCTTTCATTTTTCTTCTAATATCTCATATAGTCAGATGTCCTCAATATTTCATCTCTACTCTCAAGAACATCCAAAACTCTCTTTCCAAACTCAAGGAGTTTACTGACTTTTCTCTCTAAGTTCCCTTGCTAGCCTACCAGATCTATGGTTCCCTCCAGGGGGAAGTTCTTTACTCTTCATAATGATAATAAGGCAAACATTTCTCCCTTCTTGCATCCTGTCTACCCTGACCCTCATCACCACAATCAACATGCTGAGAAGTATGAGATGACAGGAGAGGGGAAAAGGCCATGAATATTATATTCAATATATTACTGTGTTTTATTGCTCACACACAGGTTCACAGAATGGGAATCTATTTTACTTAAGTAACAGAAGGACTTCAAACAAGAATAGCAATTACATCAGGTCTCAAAACAAGGGGTGAGTTTAATATTAGAAATATTAATATTTATAATATTAGCACATCAACATTGTCTACTCTTATTCGAGATGCTAAAGAGTTAAAAAGCCAAATTCAAGTGTTCTCAATTATGAGACTTTTTCTCCTACCTTTCAAAGGTATTTCCTGAGGGGAGCAGCCATCCCTCAGTGTAAGCTCTAGGAAACCTATAATCAGTTTCTCTCTCTAATTGAGCACTCTCTTTCCTTAGATTTTGGAAGAAGCATGAAAATGATTTACTGATTTAGGAACTGGGTGGGGCAGACCACAAAAGGACAAATCAAAAACATCTGGAATGAACTAGTTGAGGGAGAGGGAGAGAGACTGAGAGGGAGAGAAGTAGGGCTTTCAAATGAAACAAAGTACAGATGATTTGGCCAAATTTAAGCCAAGCCAAACACTCACATTAAACATTGCACTTGGGTCCGGTTCAATAGCGGGAGCCGGCAAGAGGGAGCGTCAGCCAGCATTGCATCAGACGCACATCGTGGAGAGAGGAAATGAGTTTAGTCAAGCCAGCTGTGACTTCAAAGGGGCTGCTCTCCCGGAGAACAGTGGGAAAGGGTTCCCTCTTCAGTGAAGATTGCAAAGTTCAGCCAAAGCCAGTCCAAAGGGAATGGACTTGAGGAGGAGGAAAATTAAATTCAATGTACGAGAAAGAATATTTTCCTTCCATGAAGTAGCTTGAGAGAAGAGGAAGAAACGTGACAAGGAAGAGAGGTGACAACAAAAAGATTCTGATGCTCATCTGAGGACGGGAGTCCTAATGTGCATAACTGTGAAACGGGGTAGTTTGTGTATGGATAGCTGCTTTTCAGTTCAGGCACCTCGTTGCATGAATCATGTTTCCAAATCTGTGGGAGGAGAGGCCATTGGATCCCTCCCCCAACTGACTCCCATAGATGGTTTCTTTCCCTCTTTGTATTTCTAGAAAACCACACATTTCTTTCCAATTATTTACTCAACACGAGTTTATTGAGAGACAAACAGTGGGTTAGACCCTGGAAATACAAAGACAAACAAGACAGTCCTGTTTCAGGAGTTCACAGTCTGAAGGAGAACTAGACACATAAATAGAGGATCATGGTTTTGAGCAATAAGCCTTATATTAGAGCAGTGATTCCCAAAGTGTGATCACCTGACCAACATCAGCATCACCTGGGAACGTGTTAGAAATGCAAATTTGCGGGCCCAACCCAAACATACTGAATCAGAAAGCTGAGGTTGGTTTAACAAGCTCTCCAGGTGATTCAGATACATGCTAAAGTATCAACTACCTTGATAGTGAAAAGCAAAAGGGACTTTGGAGCAGAGATGCATACACCTGAGCCAATCCTGAGAGGCTCTGTCATCTGTAAGTCACTTCTCCGTCCCTTCCAGGCTAGATTCTAAGTAGATTGCTCGCTGGTAATTCACAAGAATGATACCCATGTGTATGTCTTATCTAAGTAAATTGTAAGAACTTCAAGGGCAGGGGATGATTCTTCTTTGATGTGCTCTTTCCTTTCTCCTCCTACTTTCAGAGTTCAGTCCAATACTTAGGAGATCCAGGCATTGAAATTTACTTTAAGTAGTTAACTCAGAACTTAGAGGGGTGCAAGTGTTACACATTCACAAGGAGAAATTGTCAAACATATACTTACAAATTCTTGTAAGTTTCGTTTGCGGGAGGAGAACATAAATGTTACCTTTCCCAAGCACTCATTTGATGCCTGAGTCCTCTCTGTGATTTCCTTGCCAGGGGTTTGTTCTTCTTACGCTTGAGTACCTCCACTGGTCTCACTACCTCAGGGTGCAGTTTCCTTCCTTCCAGACAGCTCTGTTAGAAAGAGCTGGCTTCTTCTGGGCTGAATCTATCATCATTTAAATTCCATTTGTTATAGTTCTATCCCTTGGGAATCCACAGCAAAGATACTTACATATTAATGTGACATTTTTCAAGTATTTGAAGATAGTAATTATGTAGCATATGACATAGGTTAAACTCACAGACTCTGGAAGCAGACTGCCTGCATTCAAATTCTTGTTCTGTCACTTATGAGCTCTGTGACCTTGAGAGAGTTATTTACTATCTCTGCAGCTCTGTGTGTGTGTGTGTCTATATGTGTGTATGTGTGTGTGTATATATATAATGGCATTACATAAAAGGACTTTTGTAAGGAGTGCATGAATTAATATATGTAAATGCTCCTAGAACACAGTAAAGTGCTTTAAAAGTTTTAGCTATTATTAATCATCATCATTATCATAGAGAGCTTGTCAGATACCTGACATAGGCCATCTTTCTAATTCTATAGTCATTCACTAGGTGAGCCTATTCACCCCTTTGGGTTCAATCACCATCTATATATTTGTGAGAAATCTCTTCATGCTCCTTCTAAGCACATAGCTAAATGTAAGTGGCTGGTTGTGGCCATATGGATTGCTCTGGCCACTATAATTTGGATAGAAATGATGGGCACTACTTCCAGACCTGGCCTCTAAAATCACCCTGAGAAATCCTCCACTCTCTTTCTGTTAGCTCATCAGCTAGTTAAAGGCACAGGAACAAGCCAAGGACGCCAAGAAGGCCCCGGGCAGTGGTGGAGCCACACGCTGAAGAAGCCTTAGATCCCTGAGTTAACACTTAAGATTGGAACTGCCTATGAGAACCACCAGACCACCATCCACATTGGGCTTTGTGGGAACAAAAATAAACATTTATTGTGTTAAACTTTTGAGATTTTATAGCCTATCATGACTACTACAGTGACTCCCTAATTTATCTCTTGCTCAGACTTCGCTTCTGAGATTCAGAACTGTTCATTTGGTTTTCTATTCAGCCTTTCTACAAGGAACCTCAAATAGGGTAATAAGCAAACTCAAGGCTTCTGAGATCAGACCATTTGTGTTGAAATACCAGTACTACCATGTACCAGCTATAGGACCATGAGTGAATTATATAAACTATTCATAAATGCATATACTTCAGAGTTGCCAAAAAATTAAATGAGTAGATGTATGTGAAACACTCAGGATGGTCACTGGTCCATAGTAAATGCTCAATAAATGCCAGGTAGTATAGTATTTATGACCATCTCACCCTAGGTTTTCATATGGATAACAGGTAGTTTCCCCACCGTCCAACAGCTGTTAAAACCAGAAACTTGCAGCCTAATCCTGAATTTTTTTTCCATCATCCCACATGGAACAAATCACCAATAGCTGATAAATTACACTCCTTAAATATTTTTCAAATCCACCCACTTGTCTCTATCCTCTTTTGCTTTTCCCTCCTCATCCTAGTCAAGGCCATCAGCATATGTGGCTGTATTATAATTGCATCCTTACTAGTCTTTTCAAATCCATTCTTCTGCCCTTCAAATGCATTCTTCACATAGAACTGTAATGTTCTTTTTAAGCTCAAATCTGATATGGTCACTCCAAAATTTAAAGTGTATTAATACCCTTCATACCCTCAGCCTTTGGTAAATCCAAATTCTTGATCCATCACTTAAGCCTCTCATCACAACCCACCACAAGGACTTCATCTCTAGGTTTTAGCCATGCTGGGCTTCCGTTGTCTTCATAAAGGTGTCACAGACTGTCTGTCTCATCATGCTGGCTACTTCTGTTTAGACTGATCTTTCTCCCCATGCCAAGTTCACCTAATTAATTCTGATCATCCTTTATATTTCAGCTCAAATACTACACTCCTCAGAAAGCCTTCTTAGCAATCTCTGCCCACACTAATTAAAGACATGCCCACATAGCACACACTATACTTCATTAAACTCAGTGCACTTGCCATTATTTGTACAAACATGTCTTCCCAGCTAGCCAGAAAGCTTCATGAGGGCAGGGACTGCATATGTATGGTTCTCTGTCTAGCATAGTGGCTTGTATGCAAGAGGGGCTCATTAAATTTTTTTAAGTGTGAGAATGAGTCTGTTTAGGTGGCTTTGTGTGTATGTATCCATGTGAATTTTTATTTACTTGGGTCTGGAAAGAAAGCCCTACAATCAATCTATGTGCCTAATTGAATTCAACCAACAAGTTTAGAAAACCCAGCATCTGACCTCTTTGAGTTCAAAATCTAGTTGATCTGACTATAAAATAAAAACCTTCTTTTATAAAGTAAAAACTATATTAGAAAAAAAAAACTATATTAGAGTGTCATGCATGCATAATAGAATGATTCTAAGCCTCCATGGGTGGGTGATGGGTTATTTGGGATGGGTCAAAAAGTAGCATGTTTCTGGAAACAATATTATGAGTGCTCTCATATTCTAAACATCAAACAATTCCTCCATCCACGGTTCACAGAGACTATGGGATGCCAGACCAGATCAGGAAATACAGGGGAGAAGACTGAAAGCAAACTGGAGTTCAGAATTAAACCGGGTTGTTTTTCTATCAAGAAAAAGTATATGTCCATGCTGGTCCAAAATTTGACGAAGTACATGATTGGAGAAGGACTGATAGACGGATGCCCGATGAATAGTACCATCTAGAGAAAATACACTGTAAAGTGGACTCAGCATAGTCACTGAGTTTTAGCAATGAGCTTTCAGAGTCTAGCTCTGTACCTACTAACTCTGTTTTTGGTGTGAGTATGGAATTTCTCTCGGTAACATTTTTCTCATCTGTAAAATGGAAATGATGCGCCCCAAGTCGTCGGACTGTTTATGACAATGCTAGCTATCTCTAAGGCTCAGGGAAGTTTACAATTTTTCCTGGAGTAACATACTAATAACTGATAAAAGCTAGTTTTCCATCTACAACTCTTTCCATTAATTCTTAAGGGAATGTCTTCTCCCTTACAAAAATCATAAAAATAAGTGGATATTGCCAAGAAAGAAACAAGTTAAGCTAAGGCTAAGTTCTACTGAGCACTCATAAGCACCTTGGTTATATCGGGTGATGTGTGTCCAATTTCAACCAACAGAAGATGCTCTCTGTTTTAGAGAGGTTTATGGTCACATTTTCCAGAAAAGTTGAAAAAGAAAAAGCCAAAATAAGTGGCCCAAATTCAACAATATGAGTACTTTCTTCTGCCCTCAGTCAAAGAAGAAAAATATTTGATATAAGCCTTTGGCTCTGGCAATAACTTTGCATTAGTCTCTGAATCGTGTGGGTTTTCTTTAGCTTCTTTGGAGTCACGACTAATAGTTCTGTCGCCTTCCCTGGTTCTAATAAAACTCTGTGCTGGGTTTTGGATGACGTTCATTCCAAGAGGACCCCTTGTCGGTCCTCTAGTGGCCTTTGTTGTCCACAGCCGCTTGCAATGAATTTGGGGGCAAAGGTCTCTGGTTACACCCACCACTGAAATCAGATTCAGCTACACCACACGAGGAACATATTATAGGGTGGAATCCAGCATTCGTCCCCACAGGACGAAGGCAATAGCTTTGCAGCTATTCCCCAACTCTACTTCTGATGATTCTATAACCCATTGCCTCTTACACTGGAAACAGCCAGGATTTCTTAGCAACTCTGACCTGAACAGAAAATAAAATAACATGCAGCAAAGGAGTCAAACTGAGTCTTGGGAATGTTTTCTCCAAGAGAAGAGGTCGAATAAGTTTAAATACAAAGACTTATAAATCCCTCCAAGTACCTTTCCCTCCTTAATAGTTTCAACCAGTGCCTTATTATTATTCACCCCGTGTTTGAATAATGGAACGCTTAGATCACTGTATTCATCAAGGGAAGGAAATGCTATATTTTCTGAAAAGCACTTTGAATAAAGCTTTCTCCCTCTGTGAGGCCATACTTCACTGAGTTTTCCTAATTGCTAAATGCATGGCTCTGGCTTGAAATTCAAGAATTTGAAGAATTGTCGAACACGCACTGCACCAGTGAAATCAGACCACATCACATTCCAGGGCCTTCATTATCCAAGCAAACTATTCCAATCCCAGATTATCACTAATAGTGGCAAGATTTTATATCTGTATATATAAATATCAGATTATTGCAAATAGTGTTAAGATTATATATACATAAAATACATATGAATTATATATAAATGAAATCATATATATGAATATAGAGAGAGAACTAGGAGAGAGAAGGCCTAGGTTCTGGTCCTCAGGTGTTGCTAGCCAATAGTAGATTGAGTTTGGAAAAGTTCTGAGCCTCAGTTTCCTCATATACTAAATGAGTTAATGAGTTTGTCTTGCTCACAAGTCAAGGTTAATTTTTAGCCCTAATGAAATAATGAGGGTGCTGGGGCTCAATGATGCAGGATATGTCCAATGACTTCTGGGGGAAAGGGATTTTCTTAGGTCGCGTGCACTATCAATCCCAGTATCAAAATAATTCAGAGGATTTATTCACTGTTAAATCCTCAGAATCTGTAATATCTTCTACGGGAGCTGTAGCAGAGCTAACTGGAGAGCTGAGAGCCCTGCTCTGAGCGGGACACTGCCTCCTCCTGTTTGCTGTCTAGCATCATTCTCAAGAAGTTAATTCAAGTGGGACAATCAGCCCATTGTTTGAAAGAAGCCCAAGTTTCTTGAAAATCTAATTTTCAGGTCCATTCCCCTGGGTGAGCAGTAGTATTCACTTAATTCAATGCTTTATGAAAAAAGAATTAGAACTCAACTTCACTTGTTCCAGCTGCCTTATATGGTTGTACATGCAGTAATTCTGAGTGTAAAATGTAAATTACTTGAAACAACCCAAACATCCCCAAAATCACTGGGGAAGCACATGCATTGAATGGATCATTATGCAGCCATGAAATAGTTATGTAAATTTTTTTGAGTATGAAGAAGTGCTCATGTTATAACTTTAAATAACAATGCAAGATTCGAAATCCTGGAACCAGCATTACAGGTATCCCCACTGTTCAGAAATCAGCTTTACACCACTTCACTTTTACTAAAGACCTACTTTAGTACCTGTTTCCACTAACCACAAGAAATTAGAAGAGGATTTTCACTTTTACGAAAAAAGGTGAAAAGCAAAAATAGCGTTCAGTACTTGCTTTACAGCGAACCTTTAGAGAGGCAGTGGGCACCTTGAACAGTATATCCATCAACATAAGCAAGTTTGGTTGATCATGATGGACTCCACAGTGTATAAACAGCAAGTAGCTTTCTTCTTTCTTTCAGCCGTCCCTTTAAATCTGTACAACAGACTTATAGAGATAGGCCTTTAACTTTTCCAGGCCATCTCTGATTTTTATATATACATACACACACACACACACACACACACACACACACACATAAAATACCCTCTAGTGACCTTCAGGTGTGAAAACAGTCTCATTTCAATAATTAAATTATCCATCAGTATATAACACCACCCACTAATACAATTTAAGATTTCACTTCTGTGCCAACTTGGGGTCCTGCTTCATGCCTCAGGGCCTTCAATAAGGCACAGATACCCAGTCAGCTTCTTTTCTCTCCTTTCTCTTCCTCTCTTTTTCTCCCTCACAGGTTATCTCAGGCTGCCCCAGAGTTGAGACAGGCTTGGACATCATCTGATCGTTGTGCCCTCTGGGGTGGCAGATTCCCACTATGGATAACCTCTCCTTGAAGAGCTTCCCTAAGTTCATCAGAAATTCCACGGGAGCCCATCACCTACAGCTCCACTTACCTGGCCTGTCTCTCACCACACCTTTTCCCTCCAAGTTCCAGCCCCTGATTTGGTGGTCCACCTCTCTGCTGAGTCACTTAGCCACTTCCAACAGTCCTCTCATGGGGAGACACTTCCAAAACAGCCCAACCTATTACATGTAGGGTTATTGATTTATCTGAGCATCTGAGTGGTTATGCCATGGTCTAAAAGCTGCTTGTATCATACACCAATACCACTATCACTGGCACAGACTTTGGGTAAAGTTCTGTGCCATATGCTAAGAGGATGTCAAAATGCCCCAGACACCATATCTTGCCCTGCAGATATTAACAATCTTCTAGGGGAAAATGATGTGTTCACAACTAACTGCAAAGACTAGCAGGATGAAACATCTGCCCTGCCCTGGTTTCCCAAAGCAAGCTTGACACCTAACTCTTACTTCCTTCCATGAGGTTCCTAAACCTTTCTATGACTGTCCCTATCTCTCCAACAAGATTGTGAACCCATAGCATGCAGGGTCTATGCTTTGTTCATCTTTTCCCCTTCAGTTCCAGCCATGGCTTATAATAGGAATACATTTGTGTTTATTAATAATGTGTTTATTAATAATGTGTTTATTAGGTGATTGAAATAAATACCAATTTTTTGAAGGAATGTGAGGATCAGATAGTTTTTTGTAGTAATATGGTATTAGTGTAAAAACTATGAAATTTGCTCTTAGTTGACTTGTTTTTAACTCAACTCCACTCTTTATGGCCTCTCGACCTCTAGTTTCAGAGTGATTAATGCCTTCCTTACTTATGGGATGCTAATAAATTTCAAGTAATATAGATATCTTGGAGCATTTGGTGAGCTATGCAAGTGTTCTGCAAGTATTACTCATTATTTGAGCAATGGGCATAATAACACTAAGAAGACCTGAATTCAGAACTGAACTCTCCGACACTTTTTAGCTGAGTGCCTTCATAAGACCCTCTCTGAAGCTCATTTGGCTCATCTGGATAATGGGTACACTAAAGATTACCTCATTGCCCTATTATGTGAATTACTGTAAGGAAAGCACCTAGAGTAGAGAAGGGATTTAATAAATGTTTGTAAAAAAAAATCGCATTTGACTTTATGAAAAGTACTTACTCTATGGGGGAGTTGTAAGGCTCGTTCCATTGTAACAAGTACAAAAATAGCTATGACTTTATAGAAAAAGTTCTCTGTGAGTAAATTTATTCTATGCCGCAAAGCAAAATAATTGGGTTGCCTTTCTGGGAGATGACAAGCCCCTTTTCCTGGAATGGCATATGTTCAAGGTGATGACTGTTAAGATGGGTATGGAATGCACGTTAGACTAGATGGCTTTGAGAATCCCTTCCACTTGAGATCTTATGAGTTTGAACATTCAGAAATTCATCATTCATTCACCCAACAAATAAAAAATTTCTGTCCTAGGTCCCGGTCACAAAAATCCCTACCCACGAAGAACTTATGTATATCGGAGGGAGATAGACAATAAACACATAAATGAATCAACATTTAATATGCCAGATGATGATACCTGCTAATATAAGATCTAACGTTTTTCGCTGGAGCTGAGTTTTAAACTTAACTTAGAGCAGTACTCAATTTCAAACCCCAGTGGCAGGAAGGCAAAGAGTTTCAAATTCATGGGCCTCTGAGTCCCAGATGTTTCCTTTTCCTATAACATTTAATATCATCTGATGCAGATGGATCCCTGGTCAGCTGAGGGAACTAATTAATAGTTGATAAGTTTCATCAGGGAGAAGACGATTTCTATCACAGGGGTTCAGTATCTTTCATCAAAGTGTCCAGGTGATACTATGAATTTTTCCCCCTCTGGTTAATCAGGAAGACTAAATCCAGAAGGAGGGTTAAACAAGGTCAGAGAGATGGAAAAACAGCCACAATTTGCATTCTAGAGCACATGATGGAATCTATTTATACATACCTCCAGGGACACAAGAGAAAAAGACTCCGGAATGCACAGATAAGATTTTCAAAGATCCTAAAAAGCTAACTGAACCATTCAATGAACTAAGAGAAGATTAGTAATAAGAACCTGCTACTAGACAATATTAGGTTATTTCTTTTTATCAGAAAACCTCAGTACAATTTAGAATAGCAATTTGACACATTTTGGTTTATATCAAAGACTGGATTAAACTATGTTTAAACAGAGACACAGAGTATTTCTAGGCTTAACCTCTCATATAAATAATACCTAAAATGACCTTGCATCTATTATTTAACATATTTATTCATGCACAAACAAACCTAAGAGCTAAGCAAAATGAGTCTTAGGAATTCAGGCGGAGGTGGGAGAAGAATGTAGATTTCTGATGTCACAGGTTTTCATATATGTTTAACCCCTCCCAGTTGGGAGCCCTCTTAAACTTTAATAGGCATGTAAGAGAGGGAAGTATAGGTTGCAATGTACCACCCATTTGCTCATTTCTTCACACACAAACATGCCAGTCACTGGCAAGGGGTCTGAGGCTCACAGGTCCAGGAGAGAGAGGAAGACAGGTTCCAGCAATAGCTATAATAAAAGCTGGCTTGTGGAGAGCACCATTAGAAAGTTATGGAGTGTTATGGGAGTTCATGGGAGGAATATATCACATTAATTTTCCTGTCAAAGATCCCAGTGGGCTTAGTGGCAGCTGTACTCAGCTCAGCTGGCATGCGGGAGGGGAGGAAGAGTGGAATCACTGTGGTCCATTGTTCCAGACACTGCACCCAAAACTTCACAAAGCATGGTCCTCTCGTCAGACACTGAGGGCAAATGTCTCTGCTTGTAAGGATGTGGCCATGGGGTCAGACTCCAGCCCAGAGACCCATCCTATAGTGCCAGACTTTTAGTACCAAGAAACCAAGTGAGCTGGTCATCCTACCTGAGAAGGCTGTGATATCGGGCAAGGCAGTTCTCCACACCTGAGCAGACCGTGAAGGCACTGACAGCTGGAGTCCGTCTGCTGAACCCCCTCTTCACCTGGGTATCAGCTCCTTCCTGGAATGAGCGTCTGGAGCGGTGCTTCTCCATGGTTACCACTCTTACCTTTGCTGCAGGCATTCCACCATTTTGTAGATAAGGAAATTAGGCTGGATGAATTCCAGTGCCTTGCATGAGAATTGGAACTCTGTAAAATCAAAAGAATTGAGCCTGTGTTCATGACTCATGTAGATAATTCTTGTTCTCTCCTTTCAGTGTCTCTATTAAAGTTGGCTCTGAAACTCTTAAAAGGGACAAGGGGCTTGTCTCAGGGGATAGCATCAAGGGGAGATGGGGGGGAGTCAGGAATATTTTTCTTTGGTCAGTTTAAGAAAGAAGGATCCTGGAGGAGAGAATAGGGGCCAACACTTTAATTAGGGAAGGGGAGTGGTCGCAGCCCTTGGGGTCTACGGCAGGAAAGGGGCTGATGCCTGGACCTGGCCCGGGAGGACTGGTAGCCCTGAGGGCAGGTTTGATGCAAGGATTTCTACTCCCAAAGGTAGCTTTCTTTCCCTTTTTGTTAGGCCCCATTTTATAAGCCAGCAGTGAGATGTGCTGAATTCTACAGAATTGTTCACAAGAAGCTTTCCCCCTTTCCTAGAGGGAGAAAGGAGGCACTGTTAATGGCAAGGAAAGGAAGTGGCTGAAGTGAATTCCACAATTCCTTGGCCTTTTAAACCTGGAGATTACTAGTTAAAATAATTTGATGCACACACCCTGACCACCATTTTAAGGAGGACTGCTAGCTGGCACAGAAAATTAATAATAATAAATTAATTCCAGAGAATTCCATTTTATGTACTCAATTATTAATGGTATTACAGTGTTATTAATGGTGTCAATTATTAATGGCATGAATAATTAAGAGATCACATCCATGCTATGATGTACAAGGGTTCCAATGTTGAGCAAATTGCCCAGAATAAATAAAGAAACATACCAGGGTTCAGACCTACAACATTCAGCCTTCAAACATGTTTCTTGGAAAAACTTGGTACATCTGTCATCAGGCTAATTCTACTGATGAGATCTCTGTTACCAGGACTCCTGCCCAAGTTTTATGTTATGATAGTAACAAGAAAGAGGTTAGGGGATGGACTAGGGGTGGGTGCATGTTTCTTTGGAAGTTCTGATCTTTCAGGGAGGACCCTGGTTGAAACTGGTGTCCATGGGAAACCAGGTGTGAGATCAGAGAGGGCTGTGTGAACTTAGTGAATCCAGAAGAGCTGATCAAGTAACCCCAAGGCTGACTAGTTAGTGTTGAGCTTAATTTTAAAGGTGGCAGAAAACCATAATTCAAAGAGTTACGTACCACAATGTTCATTGCAGCACTATTTACAATAGCCAGGACATGGAAGCAACCTAAGTGTCCATCAACAGATGAATGGATAAAGAAGATGTGGCACATATATACAATGGAATATTACTCAGCCATAAAAAGAAATGAAATTGAGTTATTTGTAGGGAAGTGGATGGACCTAGAGACTGTCATACAGAGTGAAGTAAGTCAGTAAGAGAAAAACAAATACCATATGCTAACACATATATATGGAATCCAAAAAAAAAAAAATGGTTCTGACAAACCTAGGGGCAAGACAGGAATAAAGATGCAGATGTAGATAATGAACTTGAGGACACAGGGAGGGGGAAGGGTAAGCTGGAACGAAGTGAGAGAGTGGCATGGACATATATACACTACCAAGTGTAAAACAGATAGCTAGTGGGAAGCAGCCGCATAGCACAGGGAGATCAGCTTGGTGCTTTGTGACCACCTAGAGGGGTGGGATAGGGAGGGTGGGAGGGAGGGAGACTCAAGAAGGAGGAGATATGGGGATATATGTATATGTATAGCTGATTCACTTTGTTTACAGCAGAAACTAACACACCATTGTAAAGCAGTTATACTCCAATAAAGATGTTAAAAAAATAATAATAATCATAAATAAAACAAAGACAGCGGAAACCCCAAACAGCTGCTGCCCCAAACAGTGCAACCAGATTGGGGTTAGGGTAAGTAAAAATGAGGGAGGGACTTCAGGAAAGTATATTTTCAAGGGGGAGGGGTCAATTTATCAACGATGTGAATGAGTATCCTGCATTATCTCTCTGAGCCTCAGTTTTCTCATTTGTATGATGGGGATAATATTTATTCTGAAGGTGATTTGACAAAATGAATGTATAGTTCAGAATAAGGTCTCAACAAATAACCTCTATCAGTGCTGTTGTTTTAGTTATTATTATTGTAAATATCTGATAATCCAACTCGCCCATTTTATAGGTAAAGAAATTAAAGCCTGAGGAATAGATGTGATTTGTCACTAAGTTTGTGTGTGGGATGTCTTCCCCTGCCCTTCCAGATTGCTATCTTTTCCATCCTCCTCTGCCTTCCAGGAGCCAATCTCCATGCATGACATTGACAAGGCTCCCGTGCTTGCATGAGTTCCCCAATAGGGAGACCCAGCAGAAGGTGGGAAGAGAGAGGAGAATGGGGTCAGGGCATTTCTTTTCTTGGCTTCTTCCCTGAGAGGACCCTCTCAGCTGCTGTGTATCTCTACAGAAGCTATAGGTGCTCCAAAGTGGCTAACTCTACATGACTTTATCTTTCCGGAATCCTGAAACTGCTCCCACCTCTGGACCCTTCCAGTTGACAGATGGGAACATGTTTGCTGCTACCAGCTCTGAATTACTGCACTGTCCTTTTGTGAAAAATGTTTATCAAATTATCCTACTTTGAGTGTTCTGCCAGATAATGGTAAGTGACAGAAATGATACTGGAGTCCAAGACTGCTGGTTCTTGGTGTAGAATCTGTCCTTCATACTCACTTAACTTTCATTCATATGCTCATTAAATTACTGTCTACTAAGAGAAAGGCTCCGTGCTGGGCACAGGCAATATAATAATCAGTAACACATGGGTGCTCATTACTCCAAAACACCACTTGATAGCACTCCAATGCAGGAGTTAGCAAACTGTTTCTGTATAAAGAGCCAAACAACAAATATTTCAGACACTGGGCCCTATGTATTTGTTGCAACTACTCAAGTCTTCCATTGTAGGACACAAGCAGCTACAGATGATATGTCCACAAGTGAGTATGGCTATGTACCAATAAAACTTTCTTTATGTCCACTGAAATTTGTACTCCATATAATTTTCATGTGCCACAATATATCTTTCTTTTGACTTTTTCCTCCGAATATATAAAAACACAAAAACGATCTTTAGCTCATGGGCCATGCAAAACCATGCAGCAGGCCAGATTTGGCCCTCAGGCCATAGTTTGCTGACCCCTGTGCTTAAATATGAACTTGGTACTAAAGGATCAGTTAAGGAAGCCAAGAGCTGGGAGGAGGATGCTGAGACAGGATTCACAGAGGAAGTGACCTTTGCACAGAGAATTAATGGATGACAGAGTTGGTTTGGCAGGGAAAAGGGAATGTACCTTTAAGGCACAAGTAATGAGCAAAAGCAAAGGATCTTAGAAGCGCAAGATGTGCGCAGGGAGTGGAGTCTGAGATAGGGCCAGAGAAAAGAGGCATTGGGTGGTAGGGAGGGGAGACCCTGGGGTCTGGGGGTGGGGGAGCGGGCAGGATGCTCTGAGTCACATCCCAGAGGACCAGAATGCCCTGCTGAGAGACTGGACTTCAGAGTTAGAAAAACCAAGTGGTGGGATTCTGGGCAACAGCATTAGACAGACCTGAGTGCAAAACCCAGCTCTACTCCTCTCCAGCTGAGTGATCATAGACAAATTACTTAACCTGTCTGAGCCTCAGTTCTTAGATGCAAAACTGTCCTCATAAGAGCTCCAGCTTCATGACTGGAGTAGTGAGGATTAAACGGGGTAATGCACACAGACTGCTCTCAGCAGTGCTGGCTCACAGTAAGGGCTCAATAAAGGTTTGCTATTATTAGCATTATTATAATTAGGCTCATTGACTACCCTGGCTCTGGCTGTGTTTTCTCTAGTCCAAATTCAGAGCATTCCTTGCCATTGCTGATGCAGATGGCAGCTGGACAGTTGGCAGCCCTGAGGTGAACATAAGGTTTTCCTTTTAGCACTGTGATAGCATCAGCCCTAATGAGTCTGCAGTGGCAGAAATCCATTTCTCTGAACTTGAACCTCACAGACCTTGGTTCATTGAATGTGTAGCCAAAGCCGCAGCTCCCCAGTCCAGACAATACCCTTCTTGGAGTGTTTGAGCACACAGAGCACCTATTATTACTTACCTATGAGTTTTCTTTCCTGTTTAGGCTGCAAAGACAATGTTTGGATAGTTCTCCTTTTTGACAATTCCTTCTTGAGTCTCCTGGCTAGCAGCCTTCAATGAATTTCCATGGTGCTCCATCAACCTGAAGGAGGAGAAGAAAGGCAAAAACAGATGGGCATTATTCAGTGACCTCACTTAAAATAAACAAGTTCTGTATATCCTAAGGATGCCTAAAGTGATACTTTTTGTGATTAATTCAGTGCGTCCTTAAAAGACTTCAGATCTGATTTAAATACATAGAAACCATAACATTTCAATTGAGACACTTAAGAAATCTAAGAAGTGATGAGGAAGAGGACTGATTAGTTATTTTTTTAAAACAAAATAATTTTGGTATTTAATTACAATTCAGGCACTCAATCATTAAACAGACTTTCAGGATACATTTCAAGGTAATAATTTTAACTCCACTTTAAAAAAAAAACTAAAAATTCTGTTGTAAACGTAACAAATGTTCATCGTACAACTTTTGGGAAAAAAGGGAAAACTATAGAAAATTAACAATTTTAACTATAACAATTAACTATAACAATTACCCAATAAGTCTAAACCCATAGGTTGTATTTTAACATTAATTATGTAGTTTCTCCAAAATTTCTTTTGTTGGCACATTGTAAATCTACATAAAGTCAGGAGAGACCAAATAAAGAGGGCGGGAGGTCTCACTTGAGGATGTGAAAGGGTTGAGGTGAAAATGGCAGAATGAGAGTTTAATTGCACAGTCACAGGGTGTTGAGCCATCACCCTTCACCCCCACCCTAGGGTGGGAGGCATGTGTTTGTCCCTCAGCCCAAGTGTAGTGGGAGAAGGATAGACAGATAAATAGACAGCTGGGTAGACGGATATTTCAAATGAGCATCAGCGCTAGCAATAGTGATCGTTGACTACATAAGAGAAAAGACAGGAGCCAGAAAAAACTGAAATGACATATTCAAAGTGCTGAATAAAATAATGACCACCCTAGGCTTCTATACTCAGTGAAAATATCCTTCAAAAATAAAAGTGAAATGTAAAGATATTTTAAATGACAAAATATGAAAGAATTTACCATGTTCAGTCCTACACTAAAGGAATTAATAAAGGGAGACCTTCAGGAAGAAGAAAAATGATAGGAGCTTGGGGAAACTGGCAGGAATGAGAAGCAACTGAAAGGGTAAACAGGTGGGCAAATCTAAATGAATACTGAGTATATAAATAAAAATAATTAGAGGAAAACATAGGCAGAACACTCTATGACATAAATCACAGCAAGATCCTTTTTGACCCACCTCCTAGAGAAATGGAAATAGAAACAAAAATAAACAAATGGGACCTAATGAAACTTAAAAGCTTTTGCCCAGCCAAGGAAACCATAAACAAGACCAAAAGACAACCCTCAGAATGGGAGAGAATATTTGCAAATGAAGCAACTGACAAAGGATTAACCTCCAAGATTTACAAGCAGCCCATGCAGCTCAATAACAAAAAAACAAACAACCCAATCCAAAAATGGGCAGAAGACCTAAATAGACATTCCGCCAAAGAAGATATACAGATTGCCAACAAACACATGAAAGGTTGCTTAACATCACTAATCATTAGAGAAATGCAAATCAAAAGTACAATGAGGTATCACCTCACACTGGTCAGAATGGCCATCATCAAAAAGTCTACAAACAATAAATGCTGGAGAGGGTGTGGAGAAAAGGGAACACTCTTGCACTGTTGCTGGGAATGTAAATTGATACAGCCACTATGGAGAACAGTATGGAGGTTCCTTAAAAAACTAAAAATAGAACTACCATACGACCCAGCAATCCCACTACTGGGCATATACCCTGAGAAAACCATAATTGAAAAAGAGTCATGTACCAAAATGTTCATTGCAGCTCTATTTACAATAGCCAGGATACGGAAGCAACCTAAGTGTCCATCATCGGATGAACGGATAAAGAAGATGTAGCATGTATATACAACGGAATATTACTCAGCCATAAAAAAAATGAAATTGAGATATTTGTAGTGAGGTGGATGGACCTAGAGTCTGTCATACAGAGTGAAGTAAGTCAGAAAGAGAAAAACAAATACCGTATGCTAACACATATATATGGAATCTAAGAAGAAAAAAAAAGGTCATGAAGAACCTAGTGGTAAGACGGGAATAAAGACACAGACCTACTAGAGAATGGACTTGAGGACATGGGGAGCAGGAAGGGTAAGCTGAGACAAAGTGAGAGAGTGGCATGGACATATATACACTACCAAATGTAAAATAGATAGCTAGTGGGAAGCAGCCGCATAGCACAGGGAGATCAGCTAGGTGCTTTGTGACCACCTAGAGGGGTGGGATAGGGAGGGTGGGAGGGAGGGAGGGAGACACAAGAGGGAAGAGATATGGGAACATATGTATATGTATAACTGATTCACTTTGTTATAAAGCAGAAACTAACACACCATTGTAAGGCAATTATACTCCAATAAAGATGTTAAAAAATAATAATAATAATAATAATGTTTCATAGAATATAAAATAGAGAGAGAATATATGTAGAATTAAAATACATGACAATAATAGGTCAATAATGTGGGACAGGGTAAATGGAGTTGAATTCTCTAGGATAATGACAGAAAACAGTGAAAGGACATATAGCTAATAAAGTAATAAAAGAGAAAATTAAATAAAAAATGATTACTCCAAGTGAAGGCAAAAAAATGCAAAAAGTAGATAGAAATAGAGATATGGTACATACAAATAAAAATATACTAGTAGTTATTTTAAAAGTAAATGGATTAAATATTTCAATTAAAAGAACAATGATTAATAGCATAAATTAAAAATAAATTGACTATATATTTCTTAAGAGAGTCATACCTTAAATACAAAGATATAGAATGTTTGAAAGTAAAAGGTTGACAATATTTATACAATGCAAACATTAATAAAAGAAGTTTGATATATACTAATATTTGACAGTTATTTTAAAGCAACAAACATTACTACAGATTAAAAGGTACAATTTTTTTATAATAAAAGGATCAACCTATGAGAAAATGTACCAAAACTAAATTTACATCTAATAACATAGCTTTAAAGTACATAAAGCAAGTACTAATAGGACTAAAAAGAGAAATAAACAAAGTCACAGTCATTTGGCAGAAATTCATGCATCCCTTGCTCAAGTTCTGATCAAATAAGCAGATACAAAATTAGCAAGGATGTAGGATATTTGAACAACATGAAAAACAAACACAACCTGACACACAGAGAACAATGCACACATTAACTGCAGAAAAGAATGGTCAACAGGAGGGTCAGAAGAATGAATACAAAACAAAGTTTTATGACTGTTGAAGGTCAATTAGAGGATGTGCTTTAACCTTTTGTCAGAATAAGGCTTCCAACTACTCCTTCCACCACCACTGCTTCCATCATATTAAACTTTTCTCCCTGTAGAAACCGGACAATTTTAGGCCTGTCCCAACAAGGAGGAAGAAAAGAAAGCTAAAGCTGTGTACAAACTTCACAGCCAGATCTGGCACTTGTTCTGTGAGTTCAGTGGCTCAAAAAGGCAAAAATGTTCCTGTCCTAATTCATTTCTCTCCTGGGAGTGGAAGTTTCTTCCTGGAAACACGCTAATAGGAAATTGGACTTTCCCCTAACAGTATCTCAAGAAGATACTATGTTTCAGAGAATGACATAAAAATGTTAGATATAATTCTGTTTTAGCACTGATCACATTTTTATTTTAACAAAATGTCTATATTCCTCACATGTCATCTCCAGAACCAGATCTTACTAATACGTGTATCCCAACGCTTTACATAGTGCTTGGCACGTCATAGATATTCTAAAAGAATTTGTTGAATAAATAAAAATTGGAAAAAGGTGAGAAAAGGCCCCTGGCAGAGACCAAAAACAATCTGTGAGTAACAAACAGTACTTTCCAGAGTAGCCCTTCCTAAGACATGACATTGTAAATGTGGTCCGCAGGAAACTTGGAAATCACCCAAATTCAACCAGAGTAACTGTGTACATCCTCAGATCTCAAATGTGACCCAGAACAGTTGTTAGTTCATCTACTGAATTACAACTGGACATTCTGAGGGAAGATATGTTAATAGATCCACGTGGCTTGCATGGCGATGGAAATTGGGTCAAGGTCAGTGGCACAGTACAAGGAAGAAGCAGCAGCTCTGATTAGCCAGTCTCCGGCTTTGATGTCCTGGAAATGGGGACGCCTGCATTTAGACTGCCAGGAATTCCCACTTAATCTCCCACAACAATCCTTTAAAATCATTACCTCTTTGAAATGAGATAAAACACTGAGGTCCAGAGAGAATAAGAAAATTGCTCTAATTACTGCTAGAACTGAGAATCAGATCCTGACCTTTCTATCCCCCCAAACCTGGGCTCTTTCAACTGTTCTCTACAGGCTCCAAAAACAGCTTTTAAAAGATGCTGCGGTTCTACTGCCTTTGTTCAATAAGCTACTGATACTGACTTCACTTTCCTTGGGAACTTCCCCACTGGGGAAAAATGTGATGACAAGCAAGAACTCCTTAGCCCTCGTTATAGCTATATTCTCTATATTTCATTCATAAAATGGAGTCTGGACTAATAATCAGTACCTGATGATACTGGTTACTCACCAAGATTGGAATTGCTTCTTGAAGGACTGGAAAGACAGGGCACCCAAAGGCCCAAACCTGGCCCCTCGATGTGCAATTCTGCCAGCATGAACAGCACGTCCAGAATGCCTCTCTCTCCTTGATGTCTTCTTTTAAATCATTAATTAAACAACTTACCTACTACTTTCATAAGAAATAAAAAGGTCAACCCAATCTATTTCCTTTATTTATGTGTTGCAACTCTCCGTGTTACGGATTTTGAAACTTTTTAACGTGTGCTGCCAATATTTTTTCATCTTTCATTTGCACCTTAAAATGTGTAATTTTTTTTTTTTTACCATAGAGAAGTATTTTCTCTTTTACTCCTCTCTCTCTCTTGTCCCCACTCTCTCTCTGTCTTGCCCCATTTTTCTTCTGCTTCATTCTTTCTCACATTCATCTCTTTATTGTTCCTCCCTTTTTGACCCTTATCTTTTTATCATGGTGAATTTTTTTATTGAAGTATAGTTGATGTACAATATTACATAAGTTACAGGTGTACAATATAGTGATTCATAAATTTTAAAGGTTATACTCCATTTATAGTTATTATAAAATATTGGCTATATTCACCATGGTGTACAATATATACTTGTAGCTTTTTTTGTACATAGTTTGTACCTCTTAGTCCTCTACCCCTATATCACCCCTTCTCTCTTCCTCGGCCAATTATCTTTTCACACAAAATGGATAACCAGATGCAATGCCCAAAACTCTACCCATTAGGAGTATTTCTCCTTGCTACTGCTTTTCAAGGACATTAATGCAATGCTAGCTCAACAAACCCTCAGTCAACCTAGTGGGGAGCTCTGGACTAAGTATTGCCTGTCAGAGCATCCCACATTGGCCCCAAATGACTGAGTCTTTACACCCCCATCTCACTTAAGCACAAGATATAGGCTGCCAAGGAAGGGTGAGACCCCAAGTTAGGTAGTTCTGGGTAGCTGAGGTCAACACTGAAGATCTTATGGATCCGATGGCTGAAGGCTGTCACACACACAGTGCCTCGAATATAGTACATATATACATGTATTTGCAAGAAACAGAAAACCTGACCTTAGTGACATTGTTTTTTTCTTTAATTTTAACTGAAGTATAGTTGACTTATAATATTATATTTGTTTTAGGTTTCCAATATAGCAATTTGATATTTTTATAGATTATGCACACCCATACAACGTTATTACTGTTATTGACTATATTGCCTATGCTGTACATTACATCCCTGTGATATATAACTGGTAGTTGGTAACTCTTAAACCTTTTCACCTATTCCACCCATCCCTCACCCCACATCCTTTCTGATAACCGCTAGTTTGTTCTCTGTATCTGTGAATCTGTATCTGTTTTGTTATATTTGTTTGCTTTTTTTTTTAGATTCTGTATACAAATGAAAACATACAGTGTTTGTGAGATAGATAGATAGATAGATAGATAGAGAGATAGAGAGACAGATAGATAGAGATCTTCTTTATCCATTCACCTGTCCCTGGACACTTAGGTTGCTTCCATATCTCGGCTGTAATAAATAATGCTGCTATGAACATTGAAGGTAATATATCTTTTCAGATTGATGTTTTCATTTTCTTTGGATAAACACCAAGGAGTGGAATGTGGAATTGCTGGATCATATGTTAGTTCTATTTTAATTTTATGAGGAAACTCCATGCTGTTTTCCACAGTGACTGTACCAGTTTACATTCCTACCAACAGTTATATAAGAAGAGTAACTTACGTGGGTTCAATAGATCAATAAAGTCTGTGGTTTTCTTGCCATTACCCTCATGGTCACAAGGTAGCAACTGTCATATTCACAGTCAAGGCCAGAATGAGAAAGGACATTGCAGTGTGTCTGTCCCTTTTTATCAGAAAATCAAAACCTCTTTAAGAATTCTGCAGGAAAACATCATTTTCTTAGGTCTCTTTGGACAAAACTAAGGTATACTAAGGTTTCCAAGAATGCTGAAAGAATGAGAATGAGATTATCATGATTGACTTACACCAAAAAAATTTATTGCTTGGGTGTGGACATCATGCTTCCACTCAAAAAAAAATCCATGAGAGTGCTGTTAGCAAGAAGGAAAGAGTAGTTGAACAGTAGGTAGAATATTAAAAATAACTGTCACAATGAATAAATAGTTACCGAATGGAGAATGATTTTTTTGCTACACAAATAATTCCTGCAATGGGAAGAAGTTTGACAAAATAATTTCTGAGGTCATTTCAATACCAGTCCATGAACTAAAGGGAACATTAAAGACTGTCTATAATTAATAAAAAGAAATCTTTTAACTATGGCAAACCATCAAGAGAGCCAGCAAAAGAGAGGAAAATTCTTTAGCATCATAGCCAGACTCATTCTGTATCCCCAAGGGAATCTTCAGGCAGCCATTGACTTTCAGAACGGAGCTGCTGGGGCAATGGTGAGCCAAAGAGGAATAATGAGGGCTTTGTCCTCATCCTGGACCAGGGAAATACTGATCAGCTGTAGCCTCCATGAAAAGCCTTACTCTTACCACCTTTAACGACTCGCCCCCGCCTTCCTCCCCACCCTCGACGGAGTCCCCTGCTCAAAATCTGACGTAAATTGTTTCCTTACCATGGCAAGCTGCCTAAGATTTCTGGGAAGTATGTTTGAACAGGAGTCATGCCAGGACTGGAATCAGCAGTGCTTCTGTGTAGCCTGCAATATAAGCTGTAATTAAGGATACTGAGATCCCTGATGCTGTAGGCCAAGTAAGTGTGTTGTCTGTGTGTGTGTGTGTGTGTGTGTGTGCGTGTGTATTTTTTTCCTATTTGCTTCTTCACTTAGAATACGAAAACCAAAGGCCATTAGAGACTGCATTAGTTTGGTGGAGTGTGGCATCCATCCCAAGGCTGTTTTCTTTTTCCTCTCCATTCATTCACTCACTCATTCTTTCAATTAAAGACCTTTTCTCAGATAAGGCGTAGCTAACAGGGTAGATAAGGATCTAGAGCTTATGGTGAAAGGCAGACCTTAAACCAATATTTTAAATTGTTTCTTGATGACGTCTACCCTTTTACCTCCTTCTGTTTTTCCTATTCTTTATTGTTTCAGGGTTGAAGTAAAATATTGCCTGCTGAGATGGTATAGTTGAAGGAGCATGAGCTATGGAATAAAAAGACTTTGATTAGAATTCCAGCTGAACCACGCACGAGCTGTTGGACCTTCAGCAATTTACCTAATGCACATGAAGCTGTTTCTCTTCATCTGAGCAGGTGGCCAGTGGTCTATTCACACACTAATATTCTAATTTTCATTCTTCTTCATTTCCTCACTTATACTTTCTTAAATAACCTACCTCCAAATTTGTTGGTAATTTTTCCATGGAGTCATCTCTCTTCTTGGCATACAGAGATACTCATTGTGTCCTAATAACTCCAGTTCTTTCTTTGTTTGACTAAGTAAAATGTTATTGAGGAATAACATCATAAATGGATAGTTTAATGGATTTTCACAAACTGACAGCCCTGTGTAACCAACATTTATATCATGAAACTGAACATCTTCCGCATCCCAAATCCCCTGCATCCTCTTCCACAACCAAAAGCTAACTACTAACCTTATTTCTAATACCAATAAGAGTATTGTAGGGACTCTTTTGCTTAGGGCTTCTTTCATTGAACTCCATGTTTATAAGATAAATTAATGTTGTTAGCTTCAGTGTTACTCTTCATTGTCATTGCTGTATACTATTCCATTATGTGAATATATCACAATTGTTTATTCATCTCTCTGTGGATGAATATTTAGATTACTTCAGTTCTGGACATTGACAAAGAGTGCTGCTATAAACATTCTTGCACATGATTTTTTGTCAACAGAGGTACACTTTTCTTTTGGATACCTAGGACTAGAATTACTGGGTCACAGAGTATGAAAATATCCAACTTTATCCAAGTCAATATGGCCACTTTTCCAAAGTGGCTGCAACAATGTATACTCCCACCAAGAGGGTATAGAGTTCCTGTTACTCAATACATTCACTAGCTATTCTTGCTATTAATTATTATCATTGTTCCCTATCGGTTGGTTCCTATTAACTAATGTACCTATCGTTCAACATGTTTTGATATGTTCCATCTTTTACATTTGAACCATTCTGGTTAATGTACAGTGATATTGCTTTGTGATTGTAATTTTCATTTCCCTGATGACTAATAAAGGTGAACAGCCTTTCATAAGTTTATTTGTCACTTGGATATACTCTTTTAATGAAATTCCTGTTCAAGTTTTTTGCCCATGTTTTACTGTTGAATTGTCTATCTTTTACTTATTGACTTGTAAAGTTCTTTATATATTTTGTAGAGTCCTTTGGTTAGCATATGTGGTGCAAATATCTTCTCTTGCTCTGCAGCTTGCCTTTGGTTTGAGTCTTATTCATTTCTGAATATTGCTCTGGAAACACATGAAGTGGACTCATGCCTCCGAAGTTTCTTATCTGTGAGAATTCAGGTGAGTTAATAAGCTCTCTGAACCTCAGTTTCCTATCTATAAAATGGGAATAATGACCCTCACCCAACCTATATCATATTGTTGTTGGGAGGAACAAATTAGATACTACATAGGCAGCAGCTTGAGAATTCATACAGTATCCAGGTCAAGAATTGTAACTATGGTTTATAACTATTATAGATAACTTATATAACTATAAGTGTAATATATGCTGGGTAGAAAAACAGGTTAGGAATAAATCACCTATGAGCGTGATATCTTTAGTTCATATCTGTGAGATAAAGAACTTTTAGTTACACATCCTACACAAAAAAAGGAAGTCTTGTAAGACCGAAATAATGTTCCCAGATGTGAGCCTCCGCACTCATACAGGTATTTTCAGAACTTGACGTTGACATTCCTTATTTCTCATTTCCTCTCAGTTCCCTTACTTTTCTAGTGAATATATCCAATGAGGCAAAGATGTCTTCCCCAAGAAGGTGGTGCCACTTCTCAAAAACCTGAGCCTCAGGGTCATGTACCACAATGTTCATTCCAGCTCTATTTACAATAGCCAGGACATGGAAGCAACCTAAGTGTCCATCAACAGAGGAATGGATAAAGAAGATGCGGCACATATATACAATGGAATATTACTCAGCCATAAAAAGAAACGAAATGGAGTTATTTGTAGTGAGGTGGATGGACCTAGAGTCTGTCATACAGAGTGAAGTAAGTCAGAAAGAGAAAAACAAATACCGTATGCTAACACATATATATGGAATCTAAAAAACAAACAAACAAAAATGGTCATGAAGAACCTAGGGGCAAGACGGGAATAAAGACGCAGACCTACTAGAGAATGGACTTGAGGATATGGGGAGGGGGAAGGGTAAGCTGTGACAAAGTCAGAGAGTGGCATGGACATATATACACTACCAAATGTAAAACAGATAGCTAGTGGGAAGCAGCCGCGTAGCACAGGGAGATCAGCTTGGTGCTCTGTGACCACCTAGAGGGGTGGGATAGGGAGGGTGGGAGGGAGGGAGACGCAAGAGGGAAGAGATATGGGGATATATGTATATGTATAACTGATTCACTTTGTTATAAAGCAGAAACTAACACACCATTGTAAAGCAATTATACTCCAATAAAGACGTTAAAAAAAAAAGTGGGAAAAAAACCCAAAAAAAACCTGAGCCTCTAACAAGATGCGTTTTCCATCCATTTGATTTCCTTAAACCAAACAGCAATTGACTTTTGTTGAGAACTTAATGATATAAGGGCTGTGAGAGATTTTATAATGTGGAATACTAGAAGGTCAAACGGTGACCCACTGAAATCATCTCATCCTACCTCCTAATTTTACACCTTGGGAAACAGAGGTTTAGAGAGATAAGGTTACTTACCTAAGGATGTACATGAAGTGAGTGAAGGACAAAAGCATAGAATTTTGCTTTACTAGGTTGTGGAAGGCCACAAGTGTCTGTTTTGTTCATTGTCGTAGCATATGGCACACCAAGCACAATGCCTTTCAAACAGCCTTCCTGGCACTTCTCAAACACACCAAGCTCATTCCTATCCACAAAGAGAACTAACTAAATGGAAAAGGCTCAGCACTTAAAAATTTATAGAATAACATAAACAAGTGATTGATTGTTTAGGGGTACACACAGCTGGGAAAACTTGTACAAATTATTAATTGTAGGATACTTCCCATGTTCCTCAGAGAATCCTTCTGAAACTACCCACACCCTAAGACAGAGGTAGTCTGTGTTCTCATAGCAATATGTTCTTAATTCTATTATACCAGTGTGTATTGCATTACCTGATATTATAATAGCTATTCATGTGTTTAAATCCACTAGACTATGCCTAATACAGACCTTGATACCTAGTATGTGATCCATAGATAGTTGTTACATGAGTGACTCAATCAACCAACAAATAGCCAACAGTTGATTTCTCTACTACTTTAGCATCTCAACCTATATTCCCAGGCCTGAAATTAGGGATACTAAAAATTATAGCTCTACTAAGTATGTTGTGTCTGGGTGAGGAACACACACAGACGTACACATACATATCTGTATTTTTTCTATTTCTATTGTTAGAGTATGAGAAAAACAGAGACTATAAAGGACTGTTAGTCTGATGAAGTATAACAACCCTTCTAAGTCTGTTTTCTGTTTCCTTTCTTTACACTCATTCATTCATTTATCCATTCATTCATTTACTCTTTCTTCCAATTAAAGAACTACGTAAGATTGGCTAGCAAGAACAATTTTGTCCCTAGCAGAGATTTGCCAATGTCCAGAGACATTTTTGGTTTTTACAGCTTGGGCAAATTGCTACTGGCATCTAGTGGGTGGAGGCCAGAGACGTTGCTAAGCAACCTACAAGACAGCCCCACAGCAAAGATGTATATAGCCCAAAATGTCAGTAGTGCCAGGGTGAGAAACCTGCTATATATCTACTGAAACTAAAATGGTGCCCATTAGCCTGTGTAATCCAGAAGACTGTTACTAATTTAAGAGAAAGCATTGGTCTCATCCAAGGGTAAGACGTATGCACTTACGCAGCTTTCCTTCTCTAAACTTTGCAATAAATAAACCAATCAGCACTGTTTATCTGTAGAGAGTCACAATGGCCATTCAAATCTAACATTTGAAATTTGAATCATTTAAATCATTCAACGATTACTTACTGCATGTCTCACAGTTGCCCAGCACAGTGCTATATGCCAAAAGAGAAGGTAAAAGGGAAACAATTCACATTGAATTACTGCTTCCCATTTCTCAAAGCATCTTTACTATGTGACATCACAACTTCCCTTTAAGGTAAGGAGGATGAGAATTTGGGGCCCAATCTGATAAGTAAAGAAACTAAGGCACAGAGACACACGTAGAGTCTCTATCTTCCAAAATTAAAGAGTTCTCTCACTAATGTAAAAGTGAAGTCATGGCCTGTATAAAATTGACAACAAGATATATGATGAAACCCATTAAAATGGCATGGGTATTTTTTTGTAATTGCCCATCTGGAATCAAGAAGGAGGTAGAAGACAGCAGGACTAGCTCCTTGTTTTCGCCCATTCAGGTTGCTATAACAAAATATCATAGACTGAGTAGCTTATAAACAACGGAAAATTTTCCCCATAGTTCTGGAGGGGAGAACATCCAAGATTAATGTGCCAGAAGATTCTGGCAGATCTCATGTCTGGTGAGGGCCCCTGCTTCCTCGTTCACAGATAGCCTTCTTTTTGCTATGTCCTCACATGGCAGAAGAGATTGGGAGCTCTCTGAGGTCTCTTTCATAAGGGTACGAATCCATTCACAGAGGCCCCACCCTCATGACCTAATCTACCCCCTGATACCATCACATTGGGAGTTAGGACTTCAACGTATGAATTTGGGGGAGACCCAAGCATTCAGTCCATCACACTCCTCCTCAAGCACTTCTTTAGTAAGACCACCCATCACAATCAGAACCAAGAAGCTCAGCTAAACTGATAGCCCCTAAAGAGTTCTCCCTGTCTGCGCAGGTTCAATGGTCCCATTAAGATAAGTACACTGTTGGGGCTTCCCTGGTGGCGCAGTGGTTGAGAATCTGCCTGCCAATGCAGGGGACACGGGTTCGAGCCCTGGTCTGGGAGGATTCCACATGCCGCGGAGCAACTGGGCCCGTGCGCCACAACTACTGAGCCTGCGCGTCTGGAGCCTGTGCTCCGGAACAAGAGAGGCCGCGATAGTGAGAGGGCCGCGCACCGCGATGAAGAGTGGCCCCCGCTTGCCGCAACTAGAGGAAGCCCTCGTACAGAAACGAAGACCCAACACAGCCAAAAATAAATAAATAAATAAATAAATAATTTTTTAAAAAAAGATAAGTACACTGCAGAGGTGAACTAGTTTCTGTGCAAGCGATCTTACAAAATTGTATCATTTAAAATAAATACAAAATACATTATTAATAATGCATAAGAATAATGCATCTTTTAGTAAACAGCATCCCTATTTCTCATTCTGAGCCTTTAGGAGAAAAAAAAATCACACTATTTTTCTGAGTTTACTGAAGAAACTAAGGCTGATAGAGGTTAGATGATTTGCCCAAGGCCACAGAGTTACAAAGTTTCACGACTGCATGACTAAGTCTTTTGCCACTTTTGTCTTAGAACTCTCTCCTCTTTTTAAATCATCATCACTATTTCTCCACCCTCCACCTTAATTTTCTCCGGAGGGGAACAAAAAAAACACAAAACTCAGAAAAGTATGATACCTCTAGGGATTTTTCATGACTCACTAAAATAACTGGACACATCCTCTGGGAAACTGAGTCAGAGTAAAGAATGTGGGAAGATCTTCCCCTTCCTCTGAACTGACTGGGTGGTTCTCTGATTGACATTCTCAGATTCCCACAAGGAGAATAAAGCTCCTTGTGTCTCAACTATGGAACTCTGAGCTGGGAGGCATCTTTATCTTTTCCAAGAAAATGTAATCACCAAAACCAAAAAGTGGTCTTTACCGACAGGCACGACTGAGTCAAGACAATGTCCCCTGCAAAGGAGGCCCACAGATTCCAGGTCTGGCTGTGGTCAAGTAGACCAGACACATTGCATTTTGGTCATTCCTAGGGTAGACAGCCTTTAATTTCACTTCAAACCATTTTTATCAGCCTCAACTAAAATTTGATATATGAGACACATATAATTTCACAATAAATTTGTGTTTTATATTGAGTTGTTCCTAATAACATATATTCCCTAGTGCGGTTTTGAGAACACAGAATACTAACAAGTAGAACCATGCCCATTGGTCCCAGGACCATCTCTGATACAGGAGCACCATTAAACTCTCAGAGTTTGGAAGACAGTGTATAATCAGTAATACTATTATGCTTCTCGATTAAGGTGAATTTATTAATTTATATAATATCAATAACACCAAGAATAATTGAGAGGGTTTTATGAAACTATAGTAGTACTAGAGAAAAGAATCAGACACAATTTCACTCTTACGAAATAACTGACTATTCAGAGCTATTAAATTTATCAATTTAAGTACTTCATCTGTACAGGTTCTGTGATATATACAAGAGATAGAAGAATTTGAGAAGCAATCCCTATCCTCAAAGAGAGACAGATATGTCCCTAAATAATTACAGACCTTGGTAACGCCATAGCAGTTGCCTGCACTATGTGCTATGTTAGAACAAATGTGGGAGTGACCAATTCTGCATGGGGGGCAAAAATTGTGAAAACAAATCCAGCAAACGTTTGAGGCTGCTTGGATGGTCAGTAAAATCAGTCAGCCTCAGTCCTGTAAGATGGTCTTCCAAACCCCGACTCAATGACCAGTGGTTGATTCAGTGACCACACAGACACACAGACATATTTAACTGCCAGCCCATTCTGGCTCAAGTTTGGTTTCACTGGGTAAGTTTCCTTCAGGGCTATTGCATTCAGTTTTCTTCTTCCGTTTCATAAACTGAGGTCAGGAAGCAAGTCCAGAATGTGATTAAGTCAACTCTTAAGACTTACAAATTTTTCACGAGGAAAGATCATTGTTTGCATATAGGGCCAGATTTCAGGGTTCAGGGAGACAAGAGTCTCAATGGAGACAATGACAGAAACTTTACTACTCAGACCGCTTCTTCCAGCGCAGCTGAGCAAGGGATTTCTGACATTTAGTCTTTTAACTCTAGATGGGCATCATTTCATCCAACTCATCAAAAATCATATAATATGACATGGCCTTATATAGTGAACCTTTGGTCTCTGGTCTCTTGGGACCAGTCAGTTAAGCTTTCCCAATATTCCATGATCCATCAATAAATTAGTACCAGGTCTTACATTAGGCACTGGGGAATCAATAATAAACGAGCCATGATCCTTGTCTTCAAACGTTGTACAGTTTAGGGAAGAGAAAAGTACCAAACTAAGCAATTAAAAGTCTGATTCCAGGAGGCTGATGTGAGCTGAGGAGGGTGACAAATTGCAGGTGCTGGGGAGGTGGGCAGTGGAGGGAAAACTTCCTAGAAGAAGCATCTAAGCTAAGTCCTGAAATGAAACGCAGAGGATATGCAGGCGAAGAGGGGTGAAGGAAGGGGGGCATTCCAGAAAAGGAAGTAGTAAAAACAAAGGCCTATGGAGGAACAAAAAACGGGGTGCAGTCAGAACCTTAAGGGAGTTCAGAATAGATGGAACATAGCAGGGAAGACGGAAGATTGAGAACAGAGAGGCTAAATCTAGTTATATGCTGGCTACGTTACACAGTTCAGATTTATTTTGAAGGCAGCAAAAACTTCGAAGGTTTTTAATAGGGTAAAAAAATAATAATAATAAAATAAAGAGTACCCCAAAAGCTACTGCTTGGAAAATGGGTTAGAGGGAGTGAAGACTGAAGTTAGAAACCAACTAGAAAGCTCTTTTGGTGATCCAGAAAGGAAATGATAGTCTTGAATTTTTTTAAAAATGGCAGTGTATTAGAGAAACGTTAGTACATTAAAGAATCTCTCAGTACTTGGAAAGAAGAATTGCTAGTTGACTGAAGGTTGATGCGTAAGGAAAGGGAGGAATCAAGGCTGATATTTAAGTTGGAAGCTTGGAAATTGGGTAGATAATGGTCCTATTTATTGAGGACAGTAAAAATTCATTTTTAATGATTTTTGTTTTTTTCATATTTTCAGTACCCATATCAAATAAATGATAATTTGCAGCTTTCTGGAACCAGAGCTCTGGAACTAAGTTATCTTTTTGCCTGACATGAAGTCATCTAATTTAATACTGGTTCCTTAAATATGTACAAGGGAGGAAGTCAGACACAAAAGGTCACATCGTGTGATTCCATTTATATATGAAATATTCAGAATAGGTTAAGTCCATAAAAAAACAGAAAGCGGATTGTTGGTTGCCAGGAGCTGGGGGGAGGGGAAGATGGGGAGGAACTGTTTGATGGCTTTAGAGTTTTATTTGGAAGTGATGAAAACATTTTGCAACTAGGTAGAGATGGTGGTCGCACAACAATGTGAATGTACTAAATAGCAATGAATTGTTCACTTTACAATGGTTAATTTTATGTTAAATGAATTTCACCTCAATAACTTTTTATAAAATGTACGGGGAGAAATAATCACACCAAGGACAGAGGTCCCACTTCACCTTGGTTCAGATTCTCATTTAAACTTGGGAGATATTTGATTCCTGATCTTTCTCAACCGTTTCAGGAGATCCTCTCTTCCTTTACACAAACGTGATGTTGGGCCCTGACAAAATCAATGTTACAATCAGAGAAATAGGTGAACTTTCAGAATAAAGTAAATAGCATGATCCTTTTGAACCTTTAGTGGAAACTCTTAAACACTTTGATGATCCTGTGGGGGGAGGGATAGCCATGGATGTGTTGATGTTCCCGTCTGTCTGGAAGTTTTATCTTCTTTCTCTTACAGTCAGTGTTTCCCCTGACTTGCAGGCCATTTAGCGAGCACTAAAGCAGTTGTGGAACCACCACACGGCTTCCCCTCCCAGAGTAACCTGTCATGGTGGCTCTCCAAGGACACGCTGCATTTACAGGGTATCCATTTCAAAGATTGGCTAATTGCTCCACAGGCTGCAAAAAAGTGCACCCTCAAATCATAAAAGGGAAACACTCTGGCTTTTCCCAGGCCACAAAGCATGACCAAGTTGATTAGGACTCATAATTCACACTCCTGATACCTGAGCTTGATCCTCAGAGAAACAGCTGCCCTATAAAAGACCAGACAGAGCATGTATATCAGGCGGTTCAGGCTGCCCTAGCCACAGCTTTGCGTCCACAATAAATGGCTTCTGCCAGGTCTGGACCGGGGCTACGCTGGAAATGAGACAATAAGAGTGGAAAATCGTCCTTATTTGTTGAGTTCACCTACCCTTAACGGCAAATCAAACCCCAGCCGATGCAGCTCACAGAATCCAAAGAGCTAAAGATGGAGATGCTTCAGTGGATGAGTGATCCTCTCCCGGGAGCTAGTCCTGGACCTTCCCCCATAGTACATGCATCAATGTCCAGATCTCCAGCACGTGGAGTGACGAGGCAATCGGTGTTCTATGGTGACATACCCCACTAGGGCTGATGGGGTCTCACCAATTAGAGTTCTGGTGCCTCAAAAAGGAACACTTGTAAGTGGAACACAATGGAAAGCCAGCATCACGGTAAAAGTTACACAAAGAAACGTTTTATGGCCGTTCGTGTCAAGATGAGAGATGCAGTGTGCAGGAAAGTGTTTTATAGCATAGAGGAAAGCCACATTCTATGGGTGAGTGCTGTTCTGGAGAAGATAAAGCCCATCTTGGATTTTATATGCGATGACAGGTCTTTCTCTTGCTGACAAGGGACTCTAAAGTGATGCTGCATATCATAGGGTTAGATAGACACATAAGATTTGGGGTTGCCTAGAAGTGGCTTTGAACCATGGCTCCACTACTTCATTCATTCATTGATTCGTTCATTCAATCATCCAACAGTTACTTCTAAGTGACTATTTTGTGCTTGAGTATAAAGCAGTGGACGCGATATGGTCCTCTTCTCAAGCTTATCACCCAGGGGTCATGGAACAAGAAAGCTAGCATCACGATAAAGCTGAGACGTGCTCTGATGAGAGGTGACATCAGGTGGGACTACAAAAGGGAGAATACTGACACAGAGGGACAGGCCAGAATTCCTAGAGGAAGTAACATCTAAACTAAGGCCGGAAGGCCAAGTAAGTTAGCAAATTGAAATACTGTGTGCCTGTGTGGAAAGGTAAAATGAGATTAGAAAGAGTTGATTAAAAAACCCAGAATATAGAGAGTATTGGGGGGATCAGAGAAAAATGAAATGGACCTGGAGAGAGAGTCCTTATAGGAAGAAGGCAAAGGAAAGAGATTTAAATTTTTTACATAGAGAAGTGACACAGGAACAGGAATTTTAGGAAAATGTTACTAATCAGGTAACTTTGAACCTACGACTTAATCCCTCTGAGCCTCAGTTTTTAACATGGATAATACTACCTAACTTGCTGTGCAAATTAAACAAGACAATTCATATAAGATGCCTAGTGCGTGAAACTTAGTAACTAATTACTCAGCAGGAACCACAAGGAAACATCCATTAGCAAATTTGATGTAACTTTCAACCTTCCCTTCCTGTACAAGTTCAAACATTTTATGAAACATTCTCTGTAAATTCCGGTACAAATTAGTTAATTCAATATTTCAGCTTTGGGGGGAGTCTGAGAAGTTCATTTGTTCAATCGGTGATTCAACATACATTTAACTTACTGAGCAACTTTTCTGTGCTGGTCACCGAGTTTGCCACTGGGGATGCTGTGATGAAAATACTGATTGGATGGTGATTCAGTTAGAAGAAGAAATGGTTGCTTACATCAAATATCCAGCAAATTACTGTGGTTCAGTGTGGTTTGGGGTTTATGCCAGAGACTACCAGTTGCCCCAAAGTACCTATTCCCTCCTTTTCTTTATGAAAAGAATTCTCATTTTAGGTGCTGATAATGTTCTGTTTAATTATTTGGATGTTGCTTACAGAAATATATTTAGTTTGAGAAAATTTATCAGGGTATATGTTTATGATATATTTATCATAAAAATATATATAAATATGAAATACATATTATATATATAAAATCAGCAACAAAAGTTAAACTTTAAAAATCTTCATTTATCTGGGCCTATTTTTGTCCAGCTAAAAAATATGTTCTAAGACTCCTTTGCAGCTAGGGAGTGATATGACTGAGTTCTGGCCAATGAAGTATAAACACATATGTGGAGAGGTATTGCCAATAAGTCTCTTAAAGGGATATGGACATGTTCCTCCCCTCTTCAACCCTAGACCTGGGAACACAGATGATGTATAGGCTATCTTTGATCATGAGAACAAGAGCCACATCCTAGGGATATTTGAGAGGTTAGCCAGAAGAAGCTTTGACTCTGCCTGACAGCTTTTCACAACTGCTAAACTAGCCCTTCCCTCTAGATTTAGTTTACCTGAGAAAGGGGGGTGGGGGGGAAATGGTCTTGTTTAAAACATTCTTATTTTGGATTTTTTTTGTTAATTCAGCTGAAGTTCATTTTAACTCATACAAAGTTCAAGGTGGAATTCTGTTCAGTCCTTGCTTCCACACAAAGAACACATAAATGACTATATATATTATATATATACACACACCCCAATGAGATATATATATATATATAAACAAACAAACAAGGAGTTACAGAACAGCAGAAATAGCAGAACCCTCTGAGTCTTAAATTAAAGGTCTGGCTTCACTTCTTACTGTCTAATTGCAACTCTACATTCTCGTATGTAATACGGAGATTTAAACGTCTACTATGTTTTCTTCATCGTTAAAGTTCTTTCCCGGCAGCAGCTCAGTCTAAATCTAGTTAACTTGAAAAGGTAATGTATTGGAATGCTGTCAAAGATGTCACAAAGTAAATTGATAGGCTAGTGTCCAGGCTGAGAAATAAGGCAAAAACCAGAATGAAAAATCAGAATAAGATCAAGGTAACAAGAGCATCCTACCATCTCAGCAGAGTGCCACACCTGGAATGAAGGACTTGGGCCATTTTTTTCCCCGCTGTGAGTCACTTGACACAACATACAAAGTAGTGGGGAAAAGAGTCTAATCAACTAAGTGTAGATTACAAACCCATCGGCTTCTTTGAAGCAGTGAGTGAAAGTCTGGAGGGAAAGGTATGCACCGCCTCCAGGGGCCTCTCGTCCTCTATTAGGAGGGCAGTGGACATTGATTTATAGTCCCACTGAGCTTGTACAAAGTGGGGGCCACCTAGGTCCCTCAAATTAATGGATGCTGGACAGTCATAAATCAACAAATGTCCACTCTTACCACCTCACAAGGTTGTTGAGAGTGGAATAAATTACAGACAAAAACTCTGAAAACTGAAACCTGCTACACAAATACTCATTATTACTACTGTTATTAATATCAGGATTTATGAAAAAATAAGGTACTTTAAAATCACGGTCATTTCAAATTTTGAAGATTTCCTTCCTTTACTACAGAAATTATTCCATTAGTATCGGGCACTAAATTAATGTCTCTCAAATTAATAGCAGGGAATGTGTGTAGATAACGTTGACATTAACTGGTAAGTAAAAAAACAAGTGCCCTTTTTACATAGGTTTGGAAGGTCACATTTCATTTTAGGTGGGTTTCGAAGAAGAGTGTGGAGGATGGGGAAATGTAAATTTCTAGACAAAAGTCATCACCTAGAATGGAATTCTTAGCAGTGGTCCTTGAGTGCATGAATGGCTTTAGAGGCTTATAAAACCCTGAAATTGCATGTAAATATTTTGTTTGTTGCACACAGAAGTGTATATATTTATATTTATATTTCTCGGGGATATAGCCAATACTTTTTTATCAGCTGTTGAAAGGAACATGACCCTAAAAACACTAAGAATCATTATTTTTAATATGTGTTATCATGGTCTATGGAATCATAAATATCTGAATTCAAATTCTGGGTACCCACCCTAGGTTCAAAACTGTGTCAATCAATGAAGGAACTCATAAACCATTCCCCACTCTTCAGGAACTTAGGGTCTCACACAAGAGATAAAAGAGTAGGTATACCAACTAAAATATCATAGGCTGTAAACAACAGAAAATCAAACTGAGCTTACCCTACATAACATGGAAATAGTTCATAAAGCCCTCGGGAATAGAAATCCAGAGATAAGGTAGGTTTCAGAGTTGGTGTAATACAATGGCTTTGATTGCATTTCTCAACAATTCTCTTGGCTTGGAATCCCCCGTGTGCTGGCTTCAGGCTAATGTCTGTTGTGGTTACAGAGTGGCTGCAGATATCTCAAATGGAGTAAGCAAAAATAATATCCATACAAGCAGGTATCATTCGTGGTTCACCTTTTTTTTTTCCCTTCAGAGTACTCTGCAGAATTGAGTATTCAATTAATATCTCTTAGATAGCAAAGTGACTGGATAAAAGCATGAGACATTTAAATAATAATACATGGCAGGCATGATTAAATGAGCATTTTAGACACCACAAACAGTAGATCAAAGAAAGAAATTATACATTCAAAAAGCTACTAAAATTCAAAAAGTTTCTAAAGAATATCATGCTTCAGATAAATAGAGGGAGACAGAAATAGTATTTCAGGCATACGGTTAGTGCTTTGTTTAAAGCAAATGAACTCAGAAATGAAAAAAAGATACTAGATTTCCAAGGAACTTTCCATCCATTCCAACTGGTTTCATATTTTAAGTTGCAATATTATGAAGTTATTAGGACACTGGAAGTTTCCGTGGAACCTTGTTTCCTACAGAATCTCAAATTACCTCATGCAATAATGATCATGTAAAGTAGTTAGATTAATATATACGATGAGGAGATTGAGGCTCACCTCATTTACACAATAAAAATTCATTATTTATTTTATTCTCCACTACTATTTTTATAGCTCATTTACATATTCACTGATAACTTTCCATATGTCAAGCCCTGTGCTAGGTACTTTCAAATGATTTTTATTGCCTTTCACAATAAGGTTCGTATTATTATTCTGACTTTTACAATGTAGGGAAATTGGAAACCCAGTGAGGGTAGGTGACTTGGCTAAAATAGCCAACTAGTAAGTGTCAGAGCTGGAATTATAATATAGGTCTATATGAGTTCATTTTAAGTGTTTATATTCTGTTTAAAAGACCAAACTACTGTATGAGTGTGTTTCATGTTTGGTAATTGCAATCATTGTTGCTTTTGTTGTGGTCATCCATGTACAATGCTTGGTGTCAGTCTATTTATCTCTTGTAAAAATAAAATACAGTGTGTGTGTGTGAAAAAAAAAAAAAAAAAAAAGACCAAACTACTTTTAAAAATACCAAAAGTAACAATTTAAAGAGGAGCAAATTATACAGGGATTAGAAATTACTTCAGGCTAATTATGCAGGTAGAGTCACTTGATATTCCTAGCATCCTTCTTGCAGTCATATTCTGGATAATATACAAACACAAAAGGAATATAATTACTTTCTCGGAATGCTACTGATACTTTAAATGTTTCCCTCTTAATTGAAACAATATGAGAAACACGGAAACGCTGATTATGGTACAAGGAGGAACTCGAGTCCAATCTTGGATTTTGAACAAATTATGTAATTTATTTGAGCCACTGTTTTCATATCTATGAAACAGAGGTTTTAATCACCACTATAGAGGATTATTGTAGAATAAAATAAGATGGGATTAAAGTACCTTTTATGGACATGTAGATGCCTAAGAATTATTCTCTCTCCTGCCTTTTACTCAACTAGGTCTATCTCTCAAATATTTCAAATTATAGAGAAGGCAGAAAAACGGAAACGAGATATTGAAAGTGGACTCTGTGTCAAGGTCATGACTATTATTTCATCTTACTGAATATCCAGGTTACCAACTTAGATATTGTCTCAATGTGGTATTCTGGAAATGATAGCATTAACAATATTGTAGAGGTGGGGTTCATTTATAAAACACCTAAACTGAGGCTTGTTTCTTGGCCTGTGTTTTGTGCTTCCAACTTTCTAATTGTATTGTGCTGGACTCATTTTGTTTCAAGTAAGAGAACACCCAAATCTTATAAGATACAGGAAACTGTATTTTACTTACATAGTTAAAAGTCCAGAAAGAAGGTGGATTCGGGGTTGGTTTGATTGAGAGATTTAACAATATCACCAAGGACTTGTTTGTGTTGTATGTTTATCTATGTGTCTGTGCTTGCATGTGCATATGCATTGTTCTCCTCTCATCTCTGTGGGTCCAGCTTCATCCAAAGGCAGGTCAGCCCCATGATGAAGTTGGAGAAGTACCCAGGTACAGTGGGAATGTTGTAAGAAAAGTTGTCTACCCCTCTTACTTGGTAATAGGGTTATTACAGATGTAATTAGTTAAGATGAGGACATATTGAAGTAGGATGGGCCTCTACCCCAAAAAGACTAGTGTCCTTACAAAAGGGGAAATCTGAACATAGACACGCATCTTGGGAGAAGAACACCACATGAAGATTCGAGTTATGCTGCCACAAACCAAGGAACTACCAAAAGCCAGGAGACAGGCCTGTGCATACCATTCCCTAGAACCTTCAGAGGGAGTCTGGCCCTGCCAACACGTGATCTTGGACTTCTGGCCTCCAGAACTGTGAGATAAGAAATTTCTGTTATTTAAGTCCTTAGTCTGTGCAAGTTTTTACAGCAGCCCTAGAAAACTAATACAGGCACATACTAGAAGAAAAGTAGTAATGCCAGGTGAGGATTTCGGAGGGAAGCTGAAGCGACTAGAGGGGCCAATCCCAAGTCCCTATGACCAGTGACTTGAGATGGATTGAAACATACAACTCAAACCAAAGGTGGATAAATATTTATTTTTACATTCTTCTGGAGTCAGTGTCTGATGGAAAGTAAAATATACTGGCTAATCGACTTTACCACTTCTCCTTTCTCCTGTTATGTGTTGATGTTTAGTAGTCACTATAACTTTGGGTCCAAAAATTCTGGGTTCTAGCACTCTGTGCCTCCTTCTTCGGAGACCAAACAACTCAAGTGTAAGTTCCAAATTGGTCACCTCCAGGAGAAAAGCCAGTCCCGTTTAGGAATATAATAAGCCATGAGTTAGGGAAAGGATATGATTTTCTTTTATGTTTTTCCTACTCTCACCAGCCCTTCCAAAGGTACTCTCATCTCACAATCTACAAAGTGCTTTCACGTACAAAGACTCATCTGTTTCTCCCAACAACATAAAGAAGTAAAAGGAAAGCTGTTCCCATTACACAGATGGGGAAACTAAGGCCCAGGGAGATTACATGACTATCCAAAGAGAACTGACACAGCTAGTTGAAACAGGTCTAGTATCCTCTTACTAAACCATTAATACTAAAATGTTTCATCATCATGAAAGAAATATTCCAGCACACATAGGTAAATATTTCACTCTGCCCATTCTTTTTAAGAGGACATTTGATTCATGCTTATATGTTCCAAGGACCCCAGCCAGATTTGGAGTGTGGTCTAGATTTAAGATCTTGATTCTTGCCACGGCCTTTGGGCTTCTTGACCCTCCTATTAACTTACCAAGCTTGAGTCATAATTCTGGATGGTCTTACAGGAGATCTTTGACTCAGGAGAGCCTCATAAAGGCCCTTCTGGGAAATTAAGACACTAATGCCAGAGTTTTACACAATTGAGGTATCTTTACAGAATCCCAGATCAATACCACCAAAATGTTACTTCCCCACTGCCTCCTGACTAAAGGCCCTAGAATTAAAAGATATATTTTTTATTGAGGTGTGATAGTTTTCATATCTCCATTTCTCTTTGACAAACAGGGTCAGGAAACCAGCCCAGAATGTGGGGTTATAGTTTGTTTTCTTAGACTCATAAAATGTTAGTGCTAGAAGTGATCTGAGACATATTCTGGGTCAATATTATCTTGCTAAGAACACAGACCCTTAGAAAGAACCAATTTGGCCAATGCCATCTAAGGAATTGATAGCAGGGCTAATATTCAGATCTAGGGTTCCTAAGTCCTAATTCAATGCTCTTTCCAATACGCTAGCCTGTATCCATTGACCCAATCATTTCCAATATACAATTATTGACCTTCTGCTCCCATTTTATAGATCAAAGCAGTAAGCAATGAGAAATGGAATATTGCCTGCCATATCAGTAAACAAAAGATGTCACAGTCATCAGTGATGGCAGCCACCTGCCTACTTCAGCCACTGCTGACTGGTGAGTTGGTGAACCCTGAGGGAACTCAGGAAGGAAACAGAATACCTGCCATCTAGCAGCCATCAGACTGCAGCCACTCCCGATGGTGAGCCCTGAAGAAACTCAGGATGTGAAATCACAGGATACTGGTCCCTGATAGCTAAGGTGCATATCAAAGGAATGATTTCAGTGAGCCCACACTCTTGCATCTTCTCATACACAGAAGAGCCCTAAATTTCTTAACTTGAGATATCTGATTTTCTCTAATTAACAATAATCTTTTGATGTTCAGACTACCTGCCCTTTGTTGCAAAACTCCTGTATATCCTGGCTCCCTCCCTCGCCTCCTCTGAGTTCTCTCAGGGTTACTTGAGATGCTGCCTCCCGGGCTTGAAGTCCTAAAAATAGCCACCGAATAAAACATAACTCTCAACTTTTAGGTTGTGAATAATTTTTCAGTTGACACCAACACGAGGTGTGATTTGTCAAGCATGGTGAAAACTTCACACTGACCCCAGGTCCCACTCCCTGTTGTCTGCAGTGTTGCCTACTTCTTCAGCATTAATTATTAAACTATTGATCTTTTTAGTTGACAAACTTTTATTTATAAACTATTATACTGTGAGCTTTTTATTGCCAATGACTAGTCACCTTGAACAATATGAAGGTCAGAGTACTGTAGGGGAAGGAGATATCTACAGAATTAAGAAAACACAACTTGGCAGAAACAATTATGTAAGAGGTAAGAATTGGAATGTAAAGGAAGGAGTGACTCACTCTTCTAGGGGGGAAGTTATGGGGATAAGGAGAAGCCTTCATGATGGACATGACATTGTGATGTTAGGCCCTGAAGCTTGAGAATGAGTTTATTAGCTGTATAAGGTAAAGGGTATTCCAGACAGAGGAAAGAGCAAAATCAAAGTATAACAGTGTGGGATCACCTGGCACAGAGTGCATAGGGCTCACAGAAGGGAGTTGGGGAGAGATATGGCTAAAAAGCAGGAATGGAGCGAGGCAGTCAAGGGTCTTGAAGGCCATGATGAAGCGTAAGGAGAAGATGCTAGGAAGTCAGTTGAAGCAAGGTAGCAACAGGTTATGTGGCTGTTTTGGAAAGGTCCCTGTGACAGGACTGAAAAAGATAGCTCAGAGGTAGCAAGAGTAGAGACAAGAAGACCATTTCAAAGAATTCAATACTCCTGACAATAGAC
The DNA here is from genome assembly GCF_028564815.1 of Eubalaena glacialis. NCBI lineage: Eukaryota > Metazoa > Chordata > Mammalia > Artiodactyla > Balaenidae > Eubalaena > Eubalaena glacialis. The sequence goes on from NC_083732.1 coordinate 77,895,621, forward strand.
GATGAAAGTCTCAACGATGAAAGCGGGCTTGAAGGAAAATTAGACTTTAGGACATATCAGAAGGTAGGACTCAATGATACATTGGATATTGGTTATGACAGAACAGCAACAGCTGAAGGTGATGGAGATTCTAATTTAGGTGGCTGCCACACGGTCATGAAACTGTATCTCCTAGAACAAATGTTTAACTATTGAGATTCACTGGGTCTTTTAAGAATCTGTCAGAAACTTAAGCCTCTACTCAGAAAAAGTCACAGATGGACATATACAATTGTTTATGCAATTTCAGATGCTTTACGAGCTCCCTGAAGCCTACAAATGAATGGGACTCCAGATTATGAACCCCTGTTTTATAAAAGGCATTTAAATGCAAAAGCACCGGTAAGGTTTGGATTGTCAATTACTAATGTCCTAGAATTTATCTGTCAGCTTCTGACACTGCTAGTTGGATATCTGTACTCTGATGTAGCAACTGGGGATACGGTTGAAAGCACTTGCCATGTGGTGGCCATAGGGCAGGAAGTGTGATCACAGAGTGGAAATAAAGCACAGAGAGGGGATCAGAGAGATGATCATCACCACCCCCTAGGTTTTTCTGAGTCAGTGCCGAGTCACGGTCCTGAATGAATCAAGTATATCCCATGTTTTTACCATCCTTCCAGATCTGAGACTCTATTTAGTACTCACAATAACCCTGTGACATTAGCATGGAAAGACTAAGTAGATCCACGTCAGAAGATGAAATGATCAAAGCTCAGAGATCTGGAGTGACTTTCTTTCCCAAGGTCACATAAGGTTAGCGGCAGTGACGGGACCTCATCTGTTTCCTTCCTTCTCAAGGCTGTTTCCTTTGAAGACATGTTGTCTGAGACATCAAGATGAAAGATGACTAGATACTGACCCAGTTTTTTCCATTTCAAACTGGTGATGCTGTTCAGAGTGTTGGTACCCAGGACACAGCTGAGGTCACAGCAGTGGGGAGGCCCTGGGTTGGAGCCATCAAGGACACTGTCTTCAGCTTCAGACAGACTTGGGTTCAAATGCCAGTGCTGCCGCTGATATCTCTGTGAGATTGCCCAGGCTCTGTAACCTCACTGGCTTTCAGTTTATTTGTCTTTAAAGCGAAGATAGCAATATGCCTCTCCAAATTTACCAGGCTCAAGTGAGCCTGAGAAGTGAAAATGACCTCTCTAAGCACTGGCTCCTCTTCTGAAGGCTTCAGCAGGCACAGCAATTGCCCTAAAATCATAAATCCTATCTGCAGGCTCCTGACACCAATCCCCTTCTCTCAGATCATTCACTGGGGGCAACCAGCCTGCCAGAACGGTCCACTGGCTGCCCTGCCTGCAACACATAACTCTCTTGTCTACATCACCAGAACAGTATGTGCCAAGAACATCTGAGAACTGAATACTTGAAGGGCGAGTCTTTACAGACTTAATGAGGATCTATTTTTAAACACACATACTCAAAAATAAAGAACAGTAAGACTGTGAATGTGGAACATTCCTGATGAAGAGAGTTGTTACAGGGTCTGTGTCATGAAACACTGCACCCGTGTTTACTGTCCTTATAATATTCACATATTTAGTCACTTGCAACATTTGAAGGCCGACCTTCTCTAAGAAAACAAAACATGATGTATTGTGTCTTAGTCCAAGAAACAACTAGATGCAAAAATGCTGAGAGTTATTTTTTCAGTTAAGTAGTTAATCGTAACAAATAGGAGTAAACCTTGCCATGATAAAAAGGCATGCTCTTCCATACAATTTGTTGCAGAGAGAAAATGAGAAAACCCCCAAACTACAGTTTTTAATGGATGAGATCCATCCACTTGCTAACTCTGCGACTGGAAGAAAACCTCTCTGAGATTCTGGTTCCTTGTTTCTCAACTGGGGATATAATGCAGGCTCATTATCCTCACACCTCCTTAAGAAGAAGGCTATAAACATTATTATTCCCTTTCTGAACTTCCTTCTTCCATTCCGTTGTTTCTCATTAAAGTGCTGAAGATTCAGTGTGCCGAGGACATACACTGTGGTTGCCTTGCAGGGCAGCGCTTACCATTCTGGATTCTGCTGTTCTTCTTTGTCAACATTAAGCAATGGGCTATGCGTAAGATCCATCTCCTGAGATGGGATGTATGGTGGCAAACATGGGATTTGAAATCAGCTAGGGCCTGATTGGAATCCTGGCTCAACAAACTGAACTTTATGTGGACTTACTTTCCTTATCTGTAAAATAATATGAATAATAATCTCTTCCTCAGTGTTGATTTTTAGGAGCTTTGTTGAGATATAATTTACACACCATACATTAAATTCATTTAAAGTGTAAAATTAAATGATTTCTTAGTATATTCACAAAGTTGTGCAGCCATCACTACAAACTAATTTTATAACATTTTGTCACCCCAACAAGAAACACTATGATCGTCAGTAGTCATTCCCCATTACCTCTCCTCTCAGCCCTAGTGAGACAAGCTGGGACTTGGGACCCTTTGCTGCACTGCTGCAGTGCTGGCACCTGGACACACGTCTCCTCCAGCAACAAAATACGAGGAAACTATATGGGACCAAAAATAACACAATTGGGGCAAATTATGAACAAAAAAGATACAAAAAGACCAAAAACTCCAACTGCCACTTCTGAAGAGCCAGGAGCAAAAACCGGTGTCAGAAGCAAAAGTAGGGTACCGTGCATGCCCCCTGCATTCAATACCACAAAGGGGTGGGCAAAACACCTAAGCCATCCCCTCTGGCCCAACTCCTGGACATAGCCCTACCCTCACCTCACATAAGGAACCAGCTCGCCCCACCTCAGGGAGTGAGGAGGGGAACTTGTTACTTCTTTTCATTCCCTCCTGCTGGTAGCAGGGGCCCCAATAAAGCCTTGCCTGAATTTTTGTCTGGCCTCTAGTCAATTTCTATTGATTGGGGAAGGCCAAGACCCCTGGTCAATATCACTAGGAAACAACTAATCTACTTTCTGTCTTCATAGACTTGTTTATTCTTGCTATTTCACATAAATGAAAACATGCAATATGTGGTCCTTTGTGAGTGGCTTCTTTCATTTCACATAAAGTGCTGAGGGACAGCTATCTTCTTCTTTGAGAACCGAGATACAGAAAAAGATGATCAGCAAAAGGAGGAGAAGCATGTTATGTGTTAAATCACTGCAATTCTGAGGTTATTACTGCAGTTCATATTTTCTCACTGATACAGATAGAAGGAAAATGTACCATCAAGTAAATTGAGGATATTTATACCTTATAACCCAACAATTCCATTTCTAGATATATACTCAAGGGAAAACCTTATATATTTGCAAAAGGAATAGGAATGAGATAAGAAAGAAAAAACTCAATGTTCATCAATGGAAGAATGAATACATAAATTGTGATACAAATGGATCACTATGCAGCAGATAAAAGCAATGAAATGGAGGAATATCTGTCACCATAGATAACTATCAAAAATATTGAGTGAAACAAATTATAGAAAGATACACCTAAAATTTAAATTTATTTTAAAATATGAGGAACAAATATAGCATAATGTTAAACTTGATAAAAATCAAGTAATGGGCCCATGGTGCCATCTGAAATATTTCACACCTTAAGAAATAAACAAGATATTTTTTTTAGATTCCACAAATAGGTGATATCATACAGTATTTGTCTTTCTCTGTCTGTCTTATTTCACTAAGCATAATCTTCTCTAGATCCATCCACACTGCTACAAATGGCAGAATTTCATTCTTTTTTATGGCTAATATTCCATTGTATGTATATGTGTATATATATACACATATATATTCTTATATATGTGTATATATATAAGAATACACATATATTCTTATATATATATACATATATATTCTTATATATGTATATATATAAGAATATATATATATTCTTTATCAATTCATCCATTGATGGCCATGGGTTGCTTCCACATCTTCACTATTGTTAAATAAACATTGGGGTGCATATATCTTTTCAAATCAGTGTTTTCATTTTTTCCAGATATATACCCAGGAGTGGAATTGCTGAATCATATAGTGGTTCTGTTTTTAGTTTTCTGAGGAAACTCCATACTGTTTTCCATAGAGGCTGCACCAATTTACATTCCCATCAACATTGTACCAGGGTTTCCTTTTCTCCACTTCCTCGCCAACATTTGTTATTTGTAGACTTTATGATGATAGCCATTCTGACAGGTGTGAGGTGATATCTCATTGTGGTTTTGATTTGCATTTCTCTGATGATTAGCAGTGTTGACCATCTTTTCATATGCCTGCTAGCCATCTGTGTGTCTTCTTCGGAAAAATGTCTACTCAAGTCTTCTGCCCATTTTTTGATTCGGTTGATTTTTTTTCCAATATTGAGTTGCATGAGCTGTTTATACTTTTTCAATATTAACCCCTTGTTGGTTAGATCATTTGCAAATATTTTCTCCCATTTCATGGGTTGTCTTTTCGTTTTGTCCATGGTTTCCTTTGCTGTGCAACATCTTTTGAGTTTAGTTAGATCCAATTGGTTTATTTTTGTTTTTATTTCTTTTGCCTTAGGAGACAGATCAAAAAAAAAAATTGCTACAGTTTATGTCAAAGAGTGTTCCACCTATGTTCTCTTCTAGGAGTTTTATGTAAGATATAAAACTTATATTTAGGTCTTTATTCATTTTGAGTTTATTTTTGTATATGATGTGAGAAAATGTTCTAAGTTGTTTCACCTGTAGCTGTCCAGTTTTCCCAGCACCACTTATTAAAGAGACTGTCTTTTCTCCATTGTATACTCTTGCCTCCTTTGTCATAGCTTAATTGAACAAAGATGCATGGTTTTATTTCTGGACTCTCTATTCTGTTCCATTGATCTATATGTCTGTTTTTGTGCCAGTACCATGCTGTTTTAACTATTATAACTTTGTAGTATAGTGTGAAGTCTGGGAGGATGATACTGCCAGCTTTGTTCTTTTTTCTCAAGATTGTTTTGGAAATTCGGGGTCTCTCATGGTTCCATATGGCTTTCCTTTCTCAACGGAATTGCACTCATACCTCTGTCATAAGTTTATTGACTATTCATGTAAAAGTCTATCCTTAGGTCACCAGCACCACAGTCTCAGAATTATTGTTAGCTTTATAGTGAATCTTGAAATCAGGTAGTGTAAGTCCTCCAACTTCATTCTTTTCCAAAGTTTTCTTGGCAATTTTAAGTCCTTTAGAGTTCTCTGTACATTTTAGAATCATCTTGTCAATTTCTACAAGAATGTGTGATGGGATTTTTACTATAAGGCATTTAATCTAGATAAATTTTGAGATAAGTGATTGGTTATATATGTTTCACACCCTTGATCTCATCTCTCTTTTATTGGAAGCCATCTGTGCACAAGGAAAAACATGTTTTGCATCACTCTTTGTACCCTAAGTTTACTTGGGAAGTTCCTACATATGGGACAGTCTTTAGATGTAGAATCTGACTGAGTAATCAGATTTCAAGGGTGGAATATCAAAGTTACTTGCTCATGTACCTAAGCCAATAGATCTATCAATAATAAAGCTGACAGTTCATTTTCTATATCTTAACTCTTGTGTCCGCCTCTCAATCGACCCCAAAATCAAATGGAAAATAGTTATTAATTAATGCCCTCTTCAATTATACACATCTTGCAGAGCCAATAAAGCAACCAGAACTACAATTCCTTCTAATAATGCTAGCTTTGTTTAAATTCAGATTTAGATTATGTGGGCTAATAGAATAGAAGCAATACTAAAATTTGCACTTGATATTTTGATCAGTCACATTCATAAGGATATATCTTATAAGAGAAGTAGAGAATATTGAGGGACTAACAATTATTGAGCTTCACATATAATCTTCATTGCAGATTTCTGATGTATTATTATTACCGTTAAATAGAATGGGGAAACATCATTTGAGAGGTTGAGTAACCAGAGGCTTGAATTTACACTTAATTGGAGCACTAAGAAAAGACATAACTTTTCATGTAAAGTGCTTATAATCTTCAAATGTTTTCACATAGAATATTTTTATATAATCCTAGGAATCATATTAAAAAGAAATCAGGCAGTTATTCTCAGTTAACAGAGGGCAGAACTGAGGCTCAGAGAGCTTAAGTGACTTGCTGCTGGTCATGCACTAACCACCAAAAGATGGTAATGGGTCTTGTTACTCAGAGAGAGGCAATCTACTACTATATCATACTCCTAATTCACAAGAGTGGGCTATTTCTAGTCACTATTACTGTTGACATAAGGTCCCTGAACACCTACCTTATTTTTAGACAGTAACATAAGCCTGGAAAGAATAGATATGAGTGTTTCCTTCACAGTTTAAAGGAAAGAATGACCCCAGCATTGATCTACTGCAATCAACGTAATGGATGTTTTAGGACTGGATAGATGGAAATCTCTACCAATTCTTCTGGCTGTTTTGGTGCTTGTAACTAGTAGAAAATATTTGGGGTAACTGTCTCATTCCAATTACTGTAAAGCAACTAGCTGTATTTTAACTTTTTCTCTAGCTCATTGTTTGTGTGATATATTTTCCTCACCATGGATTCCATATAAAAAGACTAGAATCAAATGTGGTTCTAATTATAAATCAAAGATGTCAACTTATGATAAAAGAATGAACAGTTTGATCTACTCTGATTGGTTTTCTTGTCAACTAATCCTTAGTTATCTAGTCTGAGCCCTTTTTTTTTTTTTTAAACATCTTTATTGGCGTATAATTGCTTTATAATGGTGTGTTAGTTTCTGCTTTATAACAAAGTGAATCAGTTATACATATACATATGTCCCCACATCTCTTCCCTCTTGCGTCTCCCTCCCTCCCACCCTCCCTATCCCACCCCTCTAGGTGGGCACAAAGCACCGAGCTGATCTCCCTGTGCTATGTGGCTGTTTCCCACTAGCTATCTATTTTACGTTTGGTAGTGTATATATGTCCATGCCACTCTCTCACCTTTAAATAGCCCCAGTCACTCAAAAATACTACTACTAATCCAGGTAAAATGTAATGAGAGCATAAATGAAGACAGTGTCAGAAGTAGTGGAGAGAAGTGCCACAGTACCTAACACATACCAGGTGTTCAATGAATAATTGCAGAGTGAATAAATGTCCATATTCAATGAATATTTAGGTAACTGGATTCGTAGGACATTTTGGGAAGTGAGGTGAGGAAAAAGGTGAATCAAAGATGACTTTGATGTTTCTACTTTGGAAATCACTGAGAGGAAATTCAGAAATATGAGATGATTCTAAGGAAGAGATGATGAGTTTACTTTTAAAAATTAATCAATTTGAAAGGTGTATGGAAGCTCCATGTGTAGACTGAGTAGATAATTGGAAGATGAATCAGTCTGGAGCATGAGAAAGCTCTCTGGGTGGGATATTTATGTTCCACTATCTTCTGTTTGCATATAGAAAGTAAAAGCCAAGGGAGTGGAAAAGAGTCACTTATTCATTCATAGAATGTGTAATGAGGTGGTGGGCTACATGTTGGGAAAAAAAAAACTCGAATTCAAAATTCTTAAGGAACATCAACATGTAATGGATATAAATAGAGAAAATTAAGTTTTAAACATTGATAACCTTAGTTTTCCTAAGTCTGAACTTCTTTCTATTGTTGAAAGATTTGGACATATTTATTATATGGACTCAAAATATCTCATAACTTTGTGCCTTCTCCATCACTTTTTAGATCACCTGAGCCCTTCTAGCATTACAGAGTGCTATTCACATCCTTACCCTATTATCCAGTTACCTGAACTATATAAGTTAGGATTTAGATTGCTTTAAGAGACACTACTAGTTACTCTCCCGATATCTATTACTCCTAGCAGAAGCCTGATTTTGTTGCGGTTTTCAACATTCTTCACTATGTCAGTCTCAGTCCTAAGGGTGATGCCTGATTGATTAATCTAAGTCAACGTTAACGTCTAGAGACTTTTTTGATTGTTAAAACTGGGGAGAGGGGGTGCTACTGGCATCTAGTGGGCCAGGGACGCTTTTGAATATACTATAATACACAAAATAGCCCACAAAAACAAAGAATTATTCAGTTCAAAATGTCAATATACAAACACATTATAGCTTCCCTTAAAGAAAGGAATCAAACTATAATTTGAATCAAACGAGAAGGAATATTTACAATGTAAAAGTTCAACTGTGGAATGCAGGGCAGTGGCAGCACAGTAAGCAGGACCTAAGATGGCCACCAATGACCTCCCCTTCCCAGTATTTATACCCTTGTATAATTCCTCCCCCTTGGGTTTGGGCCAGGCTTATTGACTCACCTCTAATGAACAGAGGATGGCAAAAATGATGCGATGTCACTTTTGAGATTAGATTATAAAAAGACTGTTACTTCCATGTTGGGAACTCTCTATCCCTCTCTTAGATCACTTGTCTTGGTGAAAGCCCATGATGTGAGGGAGCTTTGAGGAGAGGACCACATGCCAAGGGAATGAGGTCTGCCAGCATGGGAGTGAGCTTGGAAGCAGATCTCTCCCCAGTCAGGCTTTCACATGAGACCACAGCTTTGGTCAACAACTTGACTGCAACTTAACTTAGACTGAGCCAGAGATGCCCAAATAAACCATGCCCAGATTTCTGATCCACAAAACTTTGAAATGATAAATGTTTGCTGTTTTAAGTCACTACAAATTGGGGTAATTTGTTATGAAGCAGTAGATAACTTACACAGTAGATAGTTTATTCTTAACTTATATACTTATAACTTACAGTGTAGATAACTTATACATTTATAACTCTCAGTACTTTCCACCTAAATCAACTGTTATATGCCTTTTGCTGCTACCAATTTCACTATTGTCTGTGGCTGGGACTGTGAATTTATAGAAAAGTCCCAAGGTCATGCTTCATTTTAGTCTCTACACACCATCCTGCAGAGGCCCCAAGTGCTGTATTATTTTGTATATAATTAATCAGAAGCAAGGTATAATAGAAAGAAAGTAACCATTGGATTCAGACTTATCTCAGTGCAAATCCAATCTCTCTACTTACTACTGTGACTGTGGACAAATCAAATAATTCCTAAGAATTTGGCTTTCATCATTTGCAAAGTGCTGATCAGTGCCATAACAAGAAAAGTACAAGAAGCAACTAGACCCATGGACCAGGAGTTCCTAGCTAGGAAACTTCAGAGAAGGCATTCCAGAAAGGATGTCATTAAAACAAATTCAAGAAGGATGCATAGAGGTTACCAAGCAAAAATTGAAAGAAACAGTGTTCTAAACACAGGCAATAGCTTATACAAAAGTCTGGTACCTTTGACAGACTGAGGGAATACATGGTTTGAGAGGAGAGCAGCAAGTGATGAGTCTGTGGAGTTTGACAGGATTCAGGTCATGAATCTGATTACAGAAGAATCTTAGACTTCTTCATACGGGCAATTGGGAGTCATTGAGAGTTTTAAGCAAGGATAGTGAAATAATTAGATTTGCACTTTGGAAATATCACTCTGTCTGGTAAATGCAGAGTTCTGAAAACATTTTTGCAAAGTGTTGGATAGTAAATATTTTGCATTTTGCAATCCATACGGTCTCTATCACAGCTATTCAATCCTCTGTTGTAGTGCAAAATCAGCCATAGACAATACGTAATGGATGGGCATGGCTGTGCTTAAATAAAACTTTACAAAAACAGACAGCAGGCAGTATTTGGTCCAAAGGCTGTAGTTTGCTGATCCCTGGTATAAAGTATACAGGAGGAAGTCAGGCATAGAGATTGGAAAATATTTGAAGTACATTTAATTAATTTGTCAATTCACTCAGTTAGCACATCTCCAAGGAATGCCTTCTATGTGCTGGGAACTCTTCTAGATACTCAGGATACAGTGATGACAAGAAAGACATAGTTCCTCTTCTGGTGGATATTATAATACAGTGAATCAGAACACTGTATAATTGAGAATAGCCATAATAATAAGCTTTGTAAGCTGAAAATCATGAAATCCGTATAAATCACCATCATTGTGATGATTCAATTTCATATTCAGTATGATTATTTTATTATAAGACATTTTTTTAACATAATGTCAAGCACATATTTACTGACCGATTGAATAGAAAGACTTAAATTTCTGAAAGTTCCAGGAAAACAAATCTAGTGTAGAATTTAAGACACATGCCAAGAACTCTGCTAGGTATTTTCTATACGTGACCTCATCTGACACAGTAGCTTTTCAAGGTGGTTATTATTGGTTCCATTTTACAGATGTGAAAATGTGGCCTAAAGACATTTCATCTCTTCCTAGGTCTTAGGGAGTTGAGATTTAGACTCTAAAGATGGTTGTCTTGCCCTTCCTCCATACTGCCTGTTTGGGGAATAGCACGGGCAAAGCAGCAGGGAGTTGGATGCTGGAATTTTATAGCAGGGAACTAAGCAAAGAGGTTAAGATGAGTCCTTCGGAGTCCCACAGAGGACTCAGGATAGGCCTGGGAACTGAAATGAAGCATCCCAATTGTCACTTCCTGCTTCTAATCACTTTCCCAAGAGAGCTGTCCCAGCTGTTCCCAAGTAAAAGGAAGGCTGAGAGAATCTTTTAAAATCCAAGCCCTTGTTATAAATTTAGACTTCAGGGGAGGAAAAGAAGCAGAAGAAAAAGAAAACTGTTGGCTTAAGAGAGTAAAGTTTCCCATTCATCAGATCAAGGGCAGTGGACAGAGGAAAAGAAAGTAAATTCGGTCACTTTGACTGCTGGCCCCAAGGCAATGGAGCCCTAGTTTGCCCTGAAAGCTCACCCACCCAACTTTGAGGGAATGCGGTCATGCCCAGAATTACATAGCAATACAAGGAAGGCTTCTGTTTCTCCCTAATGAGTTGATTATATCCTGTCAGAAGAATCGTAAGGCCATCAAATGTCAAGTCAATTTTCTCAAACATATTATTTTCATAGCAGCTGGGTCTAACTCTTGAAACAGAACATCCTATTGTTACATCTTACTGAGAATATTAAAGTGAAACTCAATTAAAAAGAAAAGAAAAAATCTTACAGGACGCATGATCCTGATTCATGCAAGTTTACAATTCAGCATTTAGAGGCCAATTTTATTAAGATGATTTGGTCACTTAGTTCACAATTAAGTAATCATGACAGAGGAAATAAATGTGGAATGTGTTATTTGCCCACAAGAGCGACTTTCTCAGAAGGCAGGTGGGATGTCTCTTCAGCTACTGACTCTACATATGAAGGGTTTGGAGGATATGTTTAGAAGTTCTGAGATGCTGAGTTCTGATCCTTATCTTTCCAATACATGCTCCTGAATGAATCTGGTTTATCACAGTCGCAAAAGACACAGGTACAATACTTAGATAGAATACTGGACTTTAGAGTCAGGCAGCAAGAGCCTCAGCTACTTACATGCTGAATGGTCTTAAGTGAATTTATGAAATGGGCACAGTAATAACTAGGTAACAGCTGTCGAAGGAATTAAATAACATAAGATACATAGCACATTGGTACAGAATAAATATTCAATGAATAGTAGCAATAAAAATGATAATAACAATGATAATAATGATGAATGAAAAAAGATGAAGAATTTGGGAAAACATGTGTCCAGGGTCAATCAGGGAGAGTGAGGAAGCCATGAAACGTGGAGCTGAACCTAAAACACAGCCTCTAATTTACGTCAACTGATGTTTGAATTGTACAAGTTTCTCATTGTATAACATCAAGAGTGGTAACAGGAAACCAAATTTCCCTTCAAAATTAGGACATGTCTCCCTCCACCCAAACCTAATTCTCAGCACCAAATTTTGTTGTAGTTTTTCTATTTGGTTTTCACGTGTTTTCATTTTTTGTACAATTTGTTGATGTGGCAGGCAGAATTCTGAAATGGCCCACAAGACTCCTGGAACCTGGTGTACTCATACTTCTTATTTATTCAATCAAACACTAACACAGGTACTGCTGTGAAAGGGTTTTGCAGAGGTAATAAAGATCCCATATCAATTGACCTTAAGACAAAGAGAAAACAAACTTATGGTTGCCAAGGGGGAAAAGGGGGGGGGTATAAATTGGGAGATTGGGATTGACATATACACACTACTATATATAAAACAGATAACTAATAAGGACCTACTGTATAGCACAGGGAACTCTACTCAATACTCTATAATGACCTATATGGGAAAAGAATTTAAAAACGAGTGGATATATGTATGTGTATAACTGATTCACTTTGCTGTACAGCAGAAACTAACAACATTGTAAATCAACTATACTGCAATAAAAATTAAAAAAAAAAAAAAAAGACAGAGTATGAGGGTGGGCCTGACCTCAACACATGAGCCCTTTAAAAGCAGAGAGTTTTCTCCAGCTGGTAGTAGAAAAGCCAGCGATTCAAAGCATGCAAATAACTTGACACACCATTACTGGCTTGAAGATGGAAGGAGCTACAGAGCAAAGAATGCAAACGGCTTCTCCAAGCTGAGAGCTGACAGCCATCAAGGAGACAGGAACCTGAGTTCTACAATCATAAAGAATTGAATTCTGCCAACAACAAGAATGAGATTGGAAGAGGTATTTTTTTTTCCCTAGAGCCTGAAGATGAAAATTCAATCTAGTTGACATCTTAATTTCAAAGTTGCAGACCCTGGGCAGAGAACCCAGTCATGTCATGCTGGACTTCTGACCTACAGAACTGTGAGCTAATTAATGGGTATTGTGTTAAGCTGCTGATTTTGTGGTAATTTGTCACATAGCAATAGAAAACTGAATACCTCAAAAGCCAGAAGTTGCTCTAAGTCCTCTGGCCTCTGAGCAAGACTTGTTTATCCATCCAAGCTTAGATAAGGAAAGATTGACAGTAATAACTCTAATCACTCAAGTTAAACATATATGCACACGCACACACACTCTCTCTCTCTCCCTACCCCCAAGCTTTATCTCAAAATATCGAATAATTGAGGCAAAGTACTTTGCTGAAGTAATTCAGCAAATACCCCCAATTTCCTTTTTCCAATCAGCATGCCATATCTTCAGTAAGTATTTATTGAACAATTACTGTATGCTGGGCTCTAGGACAGACTGCAGGATGTAATCTTCGTAACAAAAACACAGTTCTTCAACAAGGTCATCGAATAGTAGGGTAAGCCCTGAGATAAGTGAAAGCTCAGTCCTAGAAATCAGGGAAAGGCTTCCAAGAACAAGTAGTTTTTAAGCTGAAATCTGAAAAATTACTCACTCAAATGGATGTAAAGAGAAGCAAATGTTTCCAGGAAGCAAGAATACCTGTGCAGACTACAGAGAGTGATGGAGGCCAGAATCCTCTGGAAAAACCAAACAGCATTCATCTTGATGGAAGCATGCCTGGGGCAGCAGGGGAGGGGGCGGGGGCGGGGGAGGGCAGCTGGGGGAGGTAGTGAGAAGAGGAACTGAAGAGATAAGCAGAGACCACTGGTAGAGTGAAATCCTCCTAACTAATTTGGAATTCTTCCTGAAGTCAAGGGAAATCCCTGAGGATTGACAGCAGAAAAGCAACACTGTCAGCCTTGCTTAAACCAAAGATCACCATGCTAGAGTTTACAGAACGGCTTGAAAGGGGCCACTCAACACTGGAGACAATACGCCATCGCAATAATTCAAGTGAAGTTGACAAAGGATGGTGGTCTGAACTAAGGCAGTGCCAGGTGGATGGCAAGAACAGAGATTTGCAAATTATTAATTTTAGATTTTTCAAGACTTGGTTAGATGTAGGAAGCGAGGGAAAATGGAGTTGAGGGCAACTTTCAGATATCTGGCTTGGGAAATGGGTTGGGTAGAAATGCCAATCAATGAGCAGAGTACCCTGGAGAAGGAGATCATTTGCTTGCGGGTGGTGTGGGGAGGAGGTGGAAGGTGATGGGTTTGGTTTGGGACATGTTGGGTTTTAGGTATTCATGGGAAAATGAAATGGATATACAGAGGAGGGAGCTATTTTATTTGGTAGAACCAGGTGTGACTCTACAACCTGGTTTTTATGGATCATAAATGCCAAAACATGGATTCCTTATCAGCATCACAAATTTCTTAACATTTGCTTCTTAATTCTTCCTTCAGTTAACTGAAGTTGGTTACACTTCTAAGAAAGAGCAATTGATAAAAACTGGAATATCATTTGTGTTGCCATCATAATTAGTCCTCTCCTTTCCCTTAAGGTGGATGAATGGACATTTTAAGTGAGGTGAACAAGGAAGCATTCAAAAATCAAAAAGTCCCAGAGAGAGCTGATCAATGTGTAGGACACAGTTTCCTTTTTTTAAACCTAATATTTTCATAATATTAATAAGAACACCTGTTACTTATATTGTGAAATTTAAATGGGGGAGATTAAAGGTAAGTGGGAGAATCAAGTCCACTCTAGAAAATAAATGATCTCATTAGAGAAGTGCTCATTTATGTCAGTCCTCTTGAATCTTATAAAAATAAAAGCAACATGGGTCCATGGCTTTAGTAAAATAGTGACCAGTAGGGAACATCTTCCATTAGAAAGTCTCTAACTAGGTTTTATTCTATGTTTTATTTTATTTTATTTTATTTTATTTTATTTACTGAACAAATATTAATACTTGAAGTAATTAGTAAACAATGACAAGTGCAGTCAGAATATCATTGGAGATAAGACCTTGAATGCTCGCTTGACATAGACCTGGGTTTGCATTTTAGTTACAGTATTTACTAGATGTGTAACCTTGAACAAATTATATATTCTTTCTAAATATTTGTTTTTCTCACATCTGAAATGGGAGAATACTAGAATTCATACAGTTGACATCAGCATTCAATGAAATAATGCATGTAAAGATCTTTGCACATATAAAGAACTTTTGAAAGTGGCATATTCGCTTAATAAACGTTGGCCACTTATCATTTTTATCATCTTACTTGTATTAGTTCCTTATATGAAGGGTTTCTGACATCTGTTATTATCCTCTGGAGTTAATATTTTGTAATTCTCTTGCACCAAACATATATACATGGAGATTAAACATTTGCAGTCTATACAAATAGAAAATAAAGTAGAAAAAAATAATACTAGGTAACATTTTTAATTGGTCAGGCATATATTCCAAATGGTTCTTTTATATTTATCTATACAACAATTGGGTTTTAAATAGAACTAATCTTTCTACCTCAAATCACGTTGAAGCACTCTAATGTGATGAACATCCAAACAAACCACCTTATGTATCAATATGTATGTTTCTATGTATGTAAGAGTTATTTATATGTATTTTTTCAAACGTTAAACTTATCAACCATTTCATCTTTGAATCTCGAACACCTGACCTTAGGCTTCTGTGATGCCCAGCATGTATGTTGTCAATAAACTAAGACATCTATCTGAAGCACAACAAAACATTTACTAGAGCTCTAAACCAACAAACACAACTCTAAATATTTCTTAAAATTTGTATAAAATCATGACATCAAAATAGTCTTCAAGTCTTAAACAATGGAATTCCACAATTCCAATTACCGCGGGCCGGGCAGTTTTACAAGTATTTTACATGCATTTAATCCTCAATACCACTTTCTTAATTGAGCATTATTATTCATGCTTTCATGGTAAAATTGACATTTAAGGAAGCTAAATCTCCCACACCAGGACTCCAAAATTATTCTACCTAACTCCAAAGCCCCTGCTTTTAAATTCACTTCATTTTACTGCCTTCCTCTCCCACCCTTAAACGTGTATAATTTTTATAAATAATTCAGTATTAACTTTATGGCTTGGACACCACTTCCAGATTCACTGAGAAATTGACTGGCCTAGGTCAGATAAGAAAGAGCAAGAAGGAGAAGCAAAGATGGGGAAAACCAATGGGATTAGAGGAAAAGAGACTTGAGCTGGACCTGCAGGGTATTTTGGCAAACATTGTCACATGTCTACCCTATGCCCAGAACACCTTCCTTCTTTGCCAAAAGGACCTAGATTTTGTTCTGAATCATGAGGTACTCATTCCTGGGTGATTAACCATCGTTGGTTAAAGCCAATCATTATCATCTTATGCTCTATTTTTCTTGACATCAGGGTAGCTGTGGTTCAAATTTTAGCCTGTGAAATTTAAGAAGCTTTCTGGGGCTTCCAAAAGAAGACTGTGTTTTCCTGATTTAAAAAAAGAAAGTCATGATTGTTCCTTCCCACCATCTTAACTTGAATATGGGAATGATGTCTGGAGGTACAGTAACCACCTGAGCCCATTAGAGAAAAGCCAAGTAAGTCATAGTTGAACCTCAACATAACTGAGCCATTGAACCAGCACTACCTCTAAATTTCTTGTTACAGGAGACACCTACTCTTAGTTAAATTTCCTGCTACTTGGATCCAAAGACATTTCTACCTGATAAAACTAAATAAGCTATTGATAAATACAGAGGTAGAGGTATTAGTATTATGAGACTTCATAAGTAAACAAAAGCAAAGGATTTATGGTTATTTTACTGTTTAATGCATGTTATTATTTGTTTTTCCTGCCATATTTAAATGGCATTTCTAAGTATGGTGATATGTTCCTTGCAAGACAAAGTCAGTTCTATAAATGACCCAATAACACATCTATTCAGCTTCATATTTTCAGGCTAAAACTGCACCATAATAAGCACACAGCTACATACCTCAGAGCACTGAAGGATGGCAGAACCAACCAAAGGCTTTGTGGGAAATTCACTCTGGTTCTTTATGTGTATCTAATTCACTGCCCCTTCGTACCTCAGCATGTAACAGGCACAGTAAAATTTCAGTGCAATAGACCCAGCTCATAAAGTTTCCATTTCTACCAGGACTTTTCCTAATGTAAAACTGGATACCTCAGCAACACATTTGCTGTCTACAAGTGTTAAAACTGTGGCTGAAGCTGAATATTAACAGCATTTCACACTTGTGCTGTCATCTGGATTATATAACAACGTGGGGGTTTTATAAGCAGCAACTGTTCATTTTTGTGGTTGGCTTTTTACTGGATGTGCCCAAAAGCCATCTGACTGTATAAGCTGGAAACAATGAGATCAAGCAGAAGGGAGCAGTGACATTCCCTGGCACTTGCAAAACCAAGTTCTGCAGGAACTTACAAAAGAGATGGCTACCAGAAAAGTCCTCACACTCCCAAACTGTGGTCAAAATAGCTCAAAGATATAAATGTGAGTCTTCTTGTGGATTGACTCTGCCATCTGAGAGCATCTCACAGATCTTCTATCACACCATTTTGCCCTAAGAATACTGTTGGGCAAATACTGAATACTGAAACAGTACAGAATGGCATTGCCTAAAGGTAAATCATTTTTAGAAGGTACATGTCAAATAATAAAAGTGTCCATCATGTTGAAAATCATTGTTGTATGTATTGATTCCTAAGAGCAAACATTTTATTTCTGCCTGACAAATGACCTATTATTTCATGGAATGATGCAATGTTTTTAGAGATCTTTTTGTAATACTAGTGCTGAGAATCAAAGTGAATGTAATTGTCTAAGACTGTGTCCAGGGACAATTTATGGAACTTAAAAGATGAAAATAATTCACCAGGGAGATGAAAAAGGATGAGCAAAGTCACAAAATACTGTACATGGATAACATCTTTAGGGAAGGTCCAGTGGGGGTAAGGAGTTAGATAGGGATGGATAAAGGGTCCTATACTCTACTGAAGATACTGTTCTAACATAAGTATTAGAAGGCCCTCTTGCAAATCAGTATTTTTTAATGTACTGATGTGTCAATCAGCAAATATTCATTTGGCACTTAATGACGACATTGGACTTTGTGAAAAAAGGCATACAGAGATACCTCCATCACTGTTTCTGGCATGTAGATCTAATACAACTGTGGAGTTGAGGCACAAACTCATGAAGAACTATATAACAATATAGGAATTGCATGGCAACCAAAGTCAGTCGAAAGATTTTCCAATGGGATGAAAAAGCAAATGCACTGATTGAATTAATAAGTGTTAATCAAGTTTTACTGGATAACATTGAACAGCATTTAGCTGTAGTGTTACAACAAAGAGTAAGACACAAGTGTCCTCAGGGCAGTCTTGGTTTGCCATGGAGACAGTCTTGCTGTTTTAGTAAGATCTTTGGGTTGCAAGTTTTTTACATCTATTCTCTGTCTCAAAGCTTATACTTACTCATAGTTTCAAGGCTTCAGCTTACTCATAACTTCTCATCCTCTCATAATTCTGTACCCACACCCTATCCTCCATCCCAATATATCTCCAACATGATTCTACTTCATGGCCTCTCTCTACACATCATTTTCAAAACTTTAGTTGTTCCTGCTATCTCTCTTATCCCCTCCTTGTTGCCTATTTCAAATTCCAAAGAGAGGACAACTGATGGGATATGGCCATGTTCTCAGGAGAGGACACATCATGGCTAGCTTATACCCTTCAGGTTAACACTCCCTGGATAAGTACCCTTCCTGGTCCCAGGGCTCTCCTATAAAACAGGCTAATAGCCCATGAGAAATCACCTAGCTCTTTTGAGAATGAAATATGATATTAAAAGCCACCTGCATAGAACTGGCACATTGTAGACACTCAAGAAATGCTATTCCACTTTTTTCTTCCCTACCCACTTATCCTAGGGCACTTGTTATTTTCTTTTCCATGTGTGACTAGGAATCCTTTTGTGAACCAGAGACTAGAAATCTTGCACTGATTGGAATATGGCAGTCATTCAACATCTCCCCTGTCTGTTCTCACTAAGTTCATCTGACCCAATGGGAATGGAGAATCTCAAACTGCTTCATGGGTCACTCTGGAAAATTCCAAAATGAAGCTTTTTTGAGAAAAGGAGACATTACCTCAGAACTTCCACATGTAGCTATTATGGAGTTTCTGTTTATGTGAATGGATATTTTCACCAGATATTGGAAAAATGCTAAAGCTCAACTCCAGTGCAATAAAGGCAACTCATTTAGCCATTGACTTAAGAGTATTATGAGAAATATAGATAAATTAGACAAATGCTCCACCAGAACTGTGGCCAACACAAATTATCATTTCCAAAAAAGAAAAAAATATAAAGAAAAAACAGATTTCTGTCATTTTCCTTCTTGCCAATGTCTCTGAAAAACAGACTTGGTCTCAAAATTAATACCTTAAATTCCAAATGACAATTGAGAGATTAGGGAAGCCTAGTCTCTTTGTTGATTGGATGGATGGATAGATGAATATTCAAGATTTTTTAAAAATTTATCTCCTGTGAATAAATCAATGGAATAGTAACTGAGAAGGCCTTTAGGATGCTTCTTGGAGGACAGGCATTTGAAGAAAACAATAAAGGATGAGTAATTAGAAGTGAAGTTTGGGGAGAGGATATTTTTGATTGCAAGGAAAGTATAGAGAAAGGTATAGAGAAAACTAAAATAAATGAAACTTTATCTCCCATATAAAGAACAGTAAAAGTATCTCTCACTTTCACATGTCAATAGGAAAAAGCAAGATTTTTTTCCAAATAGAAATCAGAAAATTTTAAAAAATACTTTAAAAATGTGTTTCTAATTAATAACATTTTCTTATTAATTTATGGCTCATTTCTTTTTAAAAAATATATTTACCTTGGATAAAAGTTATGAGCATACACTTGATTTTAAACTAGGAAAATTCCATAACCTAATACAAGAATTTTTGTCTTCCATATGTCCCTACTATTCTTGCCCACACAAATTCACATTTATACAATTATTATCATAGTGTATATACTATTTGATATTTTAACATTATTTTGCAAATGTTTTATCATTATCTTTATAATTATTATATTTAATTATTCATAACACTTTACTGAATGGAGAAATCATAATTTACTGAGTAGGACCACTCAAGTGTTTCGATGTTTATGAAGATGTAAATTTACAAAGATACATAAATTTACAAAGATAATCTCTATTAACATGGCCTTTTTATTTCAATTAGCTTCTTTCTTCAGGATAAATTCTCATGAGTGACATAACTAGATCAAAGGACATGATCTTTACTGTGCTTCTTTTTTTTTTTTTAATTTATTTATTTATTTATTTATTTTTGGCTGCATTGGGTCTTTGTTGCTGCGCGCGGGCTTTCTCAAGTTGCGGCGAGCAGGGGCTACTCTTCGTTGCGGCGCGCGGGCTTCTCACTGTGGTGGCTTCTCTTGTTGCAGAGCACGGGCTCTAGGCGCACGGGCTTCAGTAGTTGTGGCACGTGGGCTCAGTAGTTGTGGCTCGCAGGCTCTAGAGCACAGGCTCAGTAGTTGTGGTGCACAGGCTTAGTTGCTCCGTGGCATGTGGGATCTTCCCAGACCAGGGCTCGAACCCATGTCCCCTACATTGGCAGGCGGATTCTTAACCACTGCACCACCAGAGAAGCCCCTTTACTGTGGTTCTTGACGCATACTGGCAATTGCAATCACAAAACAATTACCAGTCGTACACCAACCAGTATTACATCAGTGTATTAATTTCACGGAGACTTGCCAGCATTGGGTGCTACCGTTTTTTTAACTGTTGAATTATTTAGCAGGTACACAAATAATCAGAATTTTAACTTTAATGAAGTACTCCACTAGTACTAATTAAGCCCACATAGGGAGTGTGGAGATTACTTTTTGTTCTCACTCCATGCAGCAAAAGAAGTAGAGAAAGGGAAGCATGATGAGAGGGGGAACCAGGGCTCTGGACACATAAGGCCTCTGGGCCCTAGATAGGATTTTGACTTTAATTTCAGTGCTGTGCAGATCCACTGTAAGGGAAATAAGGGATTTCATTTGATCCCTGTCCTTCGGGAACTTTTAAAAAATCTTAATGAGGAGATTAGAATCAGGGTATGTTCCCCATATTCCAAAAACCTGTCCCTAACTCCAGCCCCACCACTGTGCAGAGACCAGAGTACCGCAACCAATGCTTGGAGATACATCTTCCCATCTTTAAGTAAGACAGGAAGAAGGGAGGGTACAAAGGGCCCCCCTGTATTGGGAGCAGTGCTGGGTGCTCTACATATCTGGTCTCATTTTACCCTTAACAACAGTCCCTAAGGCCAGTCCCATTCTTACAGTGAGGAAACTGAGGTTTGAAGTGCTTACTGTGGGAAGACCTTCTGTCTGTCTTCCTTACTAAGGGACAGTTTAGAAGTCAGAGCATCCTCAAGGAGCTTTGACAGAATTAGAACTATTCTTACCCTGTCTTTCATTTTTAAATCCCCAAGGTACCTTCACTGTCTCCACCCTGTGGAAACTGGGGCATTCCATGCTTCAAAAGATTGGCACAGCAGGTAAACTGGTCACCACCTATTTCCTTCACCCATCTTATACATGTTTAGAACTTCTAAAGGAGGTCAGTTGGATCCCAGAAGAGTATATCCACTGATCTGGGAATAAATGAGATTAGAAGTCCAAATCTTTAATATCTTCTATGATTTTATACTAGTCCCCTCAGCTCCCTGGGTCTCAATTCCTCAAATGTGCAAGGAGGCACAGGGAGAAACCAGAAGATTCTGGGGATGACTCCTGCTTTAATGATCGATCACAAAACTTTCCCCATGGACTGCACAACCAGGAAGAAACAAGGCTGAGAGCTAGGTCTCCCCAGAAATGTGATTCTACAGCTTCAGTTTCCTGGAACAACTGAAGAGTGTGGTAATAGAATCCATGGAGAGAGACTTTATGTGGCTACTATTCCAAAGCTTTCTAAGTGCAGTAATAAACAGAGCACATCTTGGTGACGCAGAAATTACGAGGCAGAGACCATAATAATAACTCATGTCTGCTTCTATTCACCAGAATAGACAAGAGATACTTCCACTCCCAAGACACCAGTGCAGCAAAAAAGAGTAATTCCATTAGTTGCCACCACATGTATTTTGCTTTATGCTAGTTTTTCTTTTTCTTTTTTTTTTTTGCCACCCACAAAAGTGAAACCCAATCATCTGCAGAAGCTGTCCTATGTCTACGAGTTAGTGGTGGTTAATTAACTGAATCATGTGAAGCTAGGCATCATGCTTTCCATCCTGGAAAGCAAAGTTCCTCTTTATTAGGTATCTTTGGTTTACAGTAATATATATTCAATAACTGGGAAGCCATTTTGAATATATCACATTTGCAAAAAATTTCCCAAATTCTTAAAATTTCAAGGAAACGAGGTGATCATGTTAGCCAAAGTTACTTTTTTATCTCCCCCATCTCACCAGCCCCCACCCTTAAAATAATTCTTGTTAGATTTTCACCTAACTTCTGCTGAATACACCAATAAACACGGAACTTTACTACTTGATTGTTCTATGATTCATCCCGTTCTATTTTGTGTAACAGTTGCAGTTATTGGCATGAAATATGCTGCCTTAGTCCAGTTGGAGCAAGGCAAGAAGGATTTATTCTTTGTACAGCTGTTCTTTAAGGAGCCTCACACATCTTCTTAGCCTTCTTTTCCCCATGTTAAGCATAGATAATTCCTCCCCCATTCCTGGCTGGACATAAATCTCAGATCATTCCCCCATCTTGCTTATGCGCCCCAAAGTGGTACCACTTGACCAATGCACACTTTAAAATAAGCCACCTACACTTGAAACAGCACCTCTAACGTGGGCTGTGTCAGAGAAAATGACTGGAATTATCACCTCCCTTGATCTGTACCCTTCATCTCTATTAATTTTGCCTAAGCATGCTTTAATTTTTTTTTCAGCACCTGCGGTACTCATTTGGCTTGTGTTTAGTCCTGTGGTCAATTTGTGAGCTTTGCTCTTTCTCCAAGGCATAAGCTGGGGTATACTGAGAATCAAAGTGCTCAGGGTCACTCAAGTGTTTGGAAAGAATAGAGCCTTTTTACAAAATCAAAAAATCATCCTAGATTGTATTTCAGACACTCCTTTCCCTTTTGCTGCTTTTGGACCTTCTGTATCTCTTCTACCTTAATGTAGCTGCCAAGCTTCTCCTCAAAGATAGTATGCTATGGTAGTTGAGAGCTTGGCCTGCCCAGGGTCATATCCAAGCTCTGACATTTGCCAGCTCTGTAGATTTCAGAAATTCAATATTTTTGTGCCTCATCCATAAAATAATAATAGTACCTCCCTCATTGTGTTCTTATGAGTATTTACTGTATCTAAACACTTAGGACAGTGCCTGGCACATATTGGGTGCTAGCTGTACTGTAATCTTAGCATGGGGTTAGGGATAATCAGGATTGGGGGACAGGACACCAGAAATGTAGTCATTACCCAGGCTCCAGCAGCCAACGTCACCTTAGACTTGTCACATTCTCTTTCAGACTTTCAATTTCTCTATCCATAAAATGGGGAAATCTAACAAGATACCTAGGGTCCTTTCCAGCCCTCCCATTTATCAAACTGTGATTGTCTGCAAGTCTTGGATCATCGAGCTCCTGCCATGGGTAGAACAAGCATCCCCAGCTTGGATGGCAGGTGATGAAAGCTGAGATCTGACTCGTCTTGTAGATACTGCTTTTATCATTCAAACAAATAAAAATGTTAAGGCAAAGCGCTTTGTAATTACGGGAGGCAAATTTGGGAAGACTTCTAAGGACAGTAGTGTCTTTTCAGAGTCCCTTTACATCACACCATGTAGGCAGGCTTCTCATCCACAAGTTGCTGTAATTGGTAACATGGTGGAAGTATTATTAAGAACAGCCTGGGCAGTTGGGGATGAGGGATTGTGTCATTTTGAGGACTGCAATAGAGAAAGGAATCAATTTTTCATGGAAATGCTTGGCTTTGCATGGGCCTTTGAAAACCCACACAGTAAATGTAGTGGAAAAGGCAATGCACCACAACAGAAGGCCAGAGGTCTGGGGCTGCCTCGGCTATAAAAGCAACACAGCACTTAATTAACCTTGACCAAATGTCTGAACCAGCCAGAGATGCAGCTTCTTTGTCAGCTCAATGGGATAATAATGCGCTCCCTTTACTTCCTCAAAGAACTGCAAGAGATCACGAATGTGACGGCATTATGAAAGAAGGAAAGATGACATCTGTTGCAATGTGGTTAGCGACACTAGGGTTCCTGACCCTCCAAGGCCAGAATTTGTATCCTGTAACCTGTTCTATTTTTTAGTTCTTGAAGCTAGATATAAATCTTCAGCCACTCTAAAATACGAGGGTGCAATTTTTTGCCTTTCCCTGATCAATGCCCTCAAATAGCTTCCTGGATATCTAGAGCTCTTTGTGGTAATGTTCACTGTTAGTCAGTATGTGGCTAGTAATACCTTTTATTATCTGACCATCTCATCTCCTCAGCTTTCTCTCTCACACACCCTGCTTTAAATTCTAAGATCTAGTTGACCTATCTTCCAGTATCTTGAACATTCTTAAGCATTTTCTCTCACTTTATGCTGTCCCTTCTGCTCAGCTGGTTCCTAATCATCCTTCACGTCCCCGCTTTTTACCTTTTTAACACTTTCCCCTACAAATTGGTTAGGTTTCCTAGGCTATGTGTTCACAAAGCCCCCTGTACTTCTCCACGATGATCCACACCACAGTTAATTGGAATTAATTATGTAATTTGTGGTCTGTTCATCCTGGACTATTAGGAATCTTTGTAATTGCAGAGACCAGATATATCTCTTTAATTTTCAACATCCTTGGTGCTTAGCAGAATGACTCACATATACTGGCATTCAATAAATATGAATGACTTGCATGTTAAAGATATATGACACGGGCTTCCCTGGTGGCGCAGTGGTTGAGAATCTGCCTGCCAATGCAGGGGACACGGGTTCGAGCCCTGGTCTGGGAAGATCCCACATGCCGCGGAGCAACTGGGCCCGTGAGCCACAACTACTGAGCCTGCGCGTCTGGAGCCTGTGCTCCGCAACAAGAGAGGCCGTGACAGTGAAAGGCCCGCGCACCACGATGAAGAGTGGCCCCCGGTCGCCGCAACTGGAGAAAGCCCTCGCACAGAAACGAAGACCCAACACAGCCAAAAATTAATTAATTTTTAAAAAAAAGATATATGACACCGTTTATTGACTTTCTATAAAGCCTTTCTCCCTTCACCAAAACTATATTTGTATTCTCTTTCCTTTTTGCTTCTTCATACGTTCTCCTAATTCTTATCCTTATTTCCAGTACCCATCCTTGGCTTGAAGAACCATCGCATTTCAGTTCTTCTTATAATAGTTAAACATCACCTCCTGCAAGAAGGTTCTCTGACCTAGTTCTCAGGCAGTGAGGTACTTCCTGCACCCAGCAATTTGTTTATATGTCTACCAAAGGAATTACTATACTGCTTTATTTGCTTGTCTACATGTCTGTCTCAACTAAACTCTGAGGCCTGTGAGTACAGAAATCTGTTCTTTTCACTGGTCAGAATGGCCATCATCAAAAAATCTAGAAACAATAAATGCTGGAGAGGGTGTGGAGAAAAGGGAACCCTCTTGCACTGTTGGTGGGAATGTAAATTGATACAGCCACTATGGAGAACAGTATGGAGGTTCCTCAAAAAACTAAAAATAGAACTACCATATGACCCAGCAATCCCACTGCTGGGCATATACCCTGAGAAAACCATAATTCAAAGAGTCATGTACCACAGTGTTCATTGCAGCTCTATTTACAATAGCCAGGACATGGAAGCAACCTAAGTGTCCATCGACAGATGAATGGAAAAGAAGATGTGGCACATATATACAATGGAATATTACTCAGCCATAAAAAGAAATGAAATTGAGTTATTTGTAGTGAGGTGGATGGACCTAGAGTCTGTCATACAGAGTGAAGTAAGTCAGAAAGAGAAAAACAAATACCATATGCTAACACATATATATGGAATCTAAAAAAAAAAAAAAAAAAAGTTCTGAAGAACCTAGGTGCAGGACAGGAATAAAGACGCAGACATAGAGAATGGACTTGAGGACACGGGGAGGGGGAAGGGTAAGCTGGGAAGAAGTGAGAGAGTGGCATGGACATATATACACTACAAAATGTAAAATAGCCCACTAGGAAGCAGTCACATAGCACAGGGAGATCAGCTTGGTGCTTGTGTCCACCTAGAGGGGTGGGAGAGGGAGGGTGGGAGGAAGACACAAGAGGGAAGACATATGGGGATATATGTATATGTATAGCTGATTCACTTTGTTATACAGCAGAAACTAACACACCATTGTAAAGCAATTATACTCCAATATAGATGTTAAAAAAAAAGAAAAGAAATCTGTTCTTTTCATCTTTGTTTCCCTTCACCTTGCAATATCTGAAAAAAAAAGATGGTAGCACTTAATAAATATTGAATAAGTGTTAACCAACCTCTTCTTTTTCCAGATGAAAATGCCAAGTACCTACACAGATGAAGAGACCTTACTACACAGGACTCAGACCACTTTACCCTAATTCTTTCATTCAACAAATATTTGAGTTTGCTCATTCTAGGTGATGTAGTCTCAGTGGAGAATCAAAGCCATCTGTAATCACTTTGAGATAGAGAGACTATACTTACCACTAATGATATTTTCACTTTTTGTCCCCTTGAACGTAACTATCACCCTTCTTCTAAAAGACCCCAAGAGAATAAGACTTAATTTTGCCAAAAGAGTGATTGAAATCCCACAAAGCATAGGTGTTCCTTAGTAAAAACTTTCTAGCTGAAATGAGTGACCACCATGATATTATTGAACTACTTTTTAGTGTCACTTTCTTGATTGCAATATGCCATCTGGCAAATACTGCATCTATTGGAATAAGCTCTACGGTCATCAAGAGTCAACTGGAGATTACTTAGAGGACTGAAACGAGAACATGG
Source organism: Eubalaena glacialis (assembly GCF_028564815.1). Classification (NCBI taxonomy): domain Eukaryota; kingdom Metazoa; phylum Chordata; class Mammalia; order Artiodactyla; family Balaenidae; genus Eubalaena; species Eubalaena glacialis. Next base: position 77,922,374 of record NC_083732.1, read on the forward strand.
AAAACTCCCAGAGCCACAAGGCTCTCCGCTTCCTCTCGTGGGAAGAACTCTGTTAATGGCATTGGTCCCATCCTCCTGAGCTTATCATGAAGACTCATCACACCTTCTTTCTACTTTAACATTCAGTGATTAATTACCCCCAAGACTGTGAATGAATCAGAAAATAATATAACATTGAATTGGGAAAGCCATCACTCTCCTTATAGGAATCAAAGCAACAACATGAGGGATTGGGTTGCACAGAAATGGATTTCAGATTAGTCACAAAACTTGCTGAAATAGCCAAATTCAGAATACAGGTTAAATTTCTGAAAAGAAAGAGAATAAGATTTTAGGACCCATTCCTGTAATTCCCTTAACTAAGCTCATAATTAAGTCAGCTCAACAAAAATCAGAGTATACTGAATCACTTTGTTTCAGACATGGGAAAAGGAGGGATGGACAACATATTCTAGTCACTGGAAATAAATAAACAGCATTTTTGTGTTTAAAATCCTGGTTCAGCCACTTACCAACTGTGTGACTTCGGCAATGTACTTGATTTCTCTGGGTCTCAAGTTCCATATTTATAGAAGGTAGAAGGTGATAATAGCCACTTCATAGGGCTATGGTGAAGACTAAATTATGTTATGAATGGAACATAGTGACAGTTAGCATTAGTTCCCTGGCCTTCTCTAAAATTAAATTCTTCTCACTTATCGGTCAATAGGAGATAATCCAGGTTGAAAAATCGGTCTGCATATTTTGAAAAACTGTGTAATATAATGTTCACTAAATGAATACTAGTTCCACCCATCCTTCACCCCAGCCCTCAAGTAATTCATTAATTACTTCTCTGAACCTCGACTCCCTTGTCTATAAAATGAATGCAATAGGAAGTACTTCAAAGGATTATTGTGAAGCTCTCATGAAGCAGTCCATATAAAGGACTTAACACTGACTGATGTGCTAAGTACTAAATAATATTGGGTGTTATCATGATAGAAAGTATTATTATGAATGTTTCTAATTCTTATCATTTATGCCTGCCTTCTCAAATATAAATATGAGTGTTACTGGGAATATGAAGCAGTGGTTGCTTTTTGAAGGACCTTCCCAGTGCCAAAATTCAAATCCATGAATTCATGATCATTTAAATCGTTGTTTATGGCCATAGCCTGGGCTGGTGCTTGACAGCCTGGCTCCCAGAATTCAACTTACTGAACATTTTCACGTTCTAGCCCTCTGTTTGGGACTAGGAGTAAAGAGAAAAGGAAGCACACTTCCTAACCTCAAGGAAATCACATTGTAGAAAGAAATACACATGAAAACATAATCAAAATCTCCCCTTCCCTTCACATCACTTAGGAAAAAAAAAATAGATCCCCACTGAGAATTGTAAAAGTTCCTGCAATTGTAGGAAAAGGCTGATTTGTCTGTAGCCATGGTAACAGGTAACCACCAGAACGGCCTTTAAACCTGTTGAATTGATCAACAACAACTCCCCTCAGTAAACTTACTTTTTCAAGCCATTCAAACAGTGACAGTCCCTGGCTCTGGAAAGACAGCTGACCAGGAACTGATTCACTCTAGGAAACACACCTCTGAGAGTCAATCAACAGCAGTTTCCCCCAAAGAACCTCCCTTATGCAGATGCCAGATCACTTATACCCCTAAAACCCCCCATCTCCGACTTCCACACTTCCCCATCCCCCTGTGAGATCTGCCGCCTGCTCTGACCTCACTGCAGGGACACCGTGCCTCAGCAGCACAGCTCTCCCTAATCGGGAACAGCATCATCAGTTCTGTCTTTTAATCTGAGATAATGAGTGATGGGCCCCTCATCCTTTGACTCTGCTATGCACTTTACATCAAGTTAATTCCAGATAGATTAAGATTAAAATGCATGTGAGTGCATTGTATGTATATGATCATAAGAGCATTAGGACAAAATATACGCTTTAAAAAATATATAGTTGTGCCATAGCAATGGTCTTTTATTATTATTTCTTTCTGGAATGGCACCAAAGGCAGAAACTATAACAGTAAATACAGGTAGAATGTAAACTTCTGTAAGGTAAGATGACACAACACCATCATCACTACTCAAAGCCACCACCACCATCAAACAACAAAACTAACACCACTAACAGCATCACTGTCACCGTTACCACCGTTATAAACAGAACTAAAAAGCAAATGGCAGAAAGAAGGGGAAATATTTGCAATGTATAAGATACCATAAAGATTAATGTTCCCAGTATATAGAGAGCTCTTAAAAATCAGTAAGGAAAGACATAGGGGTAGATTTTAAAAGGTCAAAGGATACAAAAATAATCACAAAAGGAAGAAATGCAAATAGCAAGAAGGAAGAAAAGACTAAAGGACAACAGATTAGAAAGTTCAGTATTAACAGTAGTCATAGAAATGCATATTTTAAAAGACTGGCAATGCCTAATTTTTTATCAAAACTGTTGAAATGTATTTTCATATACAGCTGGTAGAAAGGTAAATTGGTCAAATCTTTTTAAAAGGCTATTTGGCAATATGAATTAAACACTGTAAGAATATGTGATTTATATCCTGCAATTCCACTTCTAGGAATTTACCCCAAGAAAAATAATCAGATAGTAGCAAAAATATTTTTTTTAATATTTCTTGCAATATTGTTTATAATAATGAAAAGTGGAAACTTTATTATATATCGATGAAAATTGTTTTAATGCAGTATTATCCATGGAGGCAAAATGTAGACTACTCTGGAGTACCTATAAAATGAGGTAAATATTCATATATTGATATGGTAAAAATGTATACAATAGATTATTAAGTGAAAAGGTTAGGTTGCAATATTCTAGGTATAACATGATCTCATTTTTTTAAAATACAATTTACATATGCATATTTTCATTTTCTCATTCAACAGCAAAAATTGTATCATCTATTTTGTGCAAGACACTATTCTAACCACTGACGCTAAAACATGGTCCCGAACTCATGGTGCCTACAGCTCGGTGAACACAATCTGAAGAGATGAACAGGGCACCAGGAGACTGAGCAATGGCTATCTCAGGTCAGCAGAACTAGGAGGCCTAGTTCATTCGTTTTTTTTCTGTTTTTTATTTTAAAAACAACTTCTAAATTTTTGAAAATTATTTCTCTTTTCTTTTGAACACTTCCATATCAAAAACGAAGCCATTTTCTTTTTAGAGAAAGAAAGAAGGAACACTTTCTATAACATGAAGTCATTCAGGCTTATAATGTTGTAATATCTTCCTTTGAAATTCCCTGCGACAACCTAACTAGGGCATTTCCATGTTCAAGTTCCATTCCCCTCTCTTCCTCTCTCTCTTCTCCCTCCCTCGCCTCCCATTCTTTCACCTCCTCCCCTCTCCTCTGCCCTCCCTTCCGCTCCTCTCCCTTGTGCTCCTTTCCTTTCATCATATCATCATCTTCTTCATATTGGTCATGAGTATCTTGCCTTTGAACTGCTTCCCAATAGGGTGCATTGCCCCTGGACTCTTAACAGCCATTGGTGTGAACAATGGAATCACAAGCTAGGGGTGATTTGTCATACCTCACCCTTACCTAAGTAGTTGTCTTGGTGTCAAACTTTGAGAAGAAAATTTCAAAACAGAGCAGCATTAACCAGGGAGCAAAGTGTATTTAATGTCATCTCCAAAAAGCATCATTTTTTAAAAGACAAGTTCCTTAAGTGCCTGAAAGGGTATGATACCATCACTTAATTTGTACTAGATTTCTCCACTAAGGGGTTTTTTTATGCCTCCCTGCTAATATACCTTCTTTTGCTTACACACACACGTTTCAGCCCTCAAACCTGAACAAAGCTGTACAAAATCCCACTGACTTCAGAAAGTTTTTGATTTCCTGAGAGTTTTATGATATGCCTTTTTCTACATATTTGAAGGGAATGTCGAATCAGTGTTACTCCAAGCAGGGTTCAGGACCTAGACTTATGCCAAATGCAAAGCACATCAGGGCAAATTGAGATACTGACTGGGAATGGTGGAGGGAGAAACTAACAAGGATATAATAGGGAGATGGGACAAAATGAGGGTAGACACAGCCACACATAGGAAGAAGACCACAAACAAACATTAAGTGCTTGGAGAGAAGGACAAATCCTTGCTGTCCAGTTTCAAGCAAGCTTTGAGAGTCTGCTCTGGATGAAGTAGGCACTGATGATGTTAACAGGATTTTCTGGCCTCAGATTCATGTTCATTAGAACCCACTGCTTCTATCTATTCACTCTGATAAAGCACCACTTTTCTAGTGAAATTCAAGATGCAATAGATGTGAATAATGCTGAAATGAACATGCAGGTGCAGATAGTTCTTCAAAATAGTGATTTCATTTCCTTTGGATATATACTCAGAAGTGGGATTGCTGGCTGCACTCCCATGTTCATGGCAGTATTCTTCCCAACAGCCAAGACATGGAAACAACCTAAGTGTCCATCAATAGCTGAATGGATAAAGAAAATGTAGTATATTTTATATACAATGGAATATTATTCAGACATGAGACAGAAGGACATCCTGTCATTTGCAGCAACATGGATGGACCTTGAGGGCAGTATGCTAAGTGAAATAAGTCAGAGAGAGAAGGACATATAATGCATGATCTCATTTACATGTGGAATCATAAAAAAGCTGAATTTAAACAGAGGGCAGAATAGTGGTTGCTTAGGGGGTAGGTAGGAGAAATGGGGAGATGCTGGTCAAAGGGTACGAACTTTCAGTTATAAGATGAATAAGTTCTGGGGATCTGATGTACAGCATGGTGACTATAGTTAACAATACTGAATTAAATACTTGAAAGATGCTAAGAGAGTATATCTTAAATTTTCTCACCACACAAAAAAATGGTAATTATGTTAGGTGATGGATGTTTTATTGAGTGATCATTTCACAATATATGCACATATCAAATCATCACATTGTATACCTTAAACTTATACAATGTTGTATTTCAGTTGTATTTTAATAAAGCTGGGAAAAAAAAACTCTATCCTAAAAAAAGTGCAATACATGAAAACTGGTACAGATCCCTGGTTTTGAGTTTCTCAGAATTTGGCATGATTTTAGGAAGTACAAGAATGCCAAGACCACATGAAATCACCTTGAATAACACAGTGAGAGCATTACTTCCCTTTCAAATCTCCTGATTGTCAAGAAGAAAGCATCATCTGGGTGCTAGGGTTATCTTACCTCTCTATTATTTGCTAATAAACATTTTTAACAAAGAGAGAATGTACTCAAAGTTCACAGCCTTTTGGAAGAAGACATTTTCTAGTTAGAACATAATGGCTTTTCTTCATGTTATTTATATATATATATATATTTTTTCTGTCAGACCTCCAGAGAATAATTCTAGTCTTCCTTTCATACTATTTTTTCAAAATTAAGATTTTCCTTTAAATAAGTTAATTGTGTTGGTGTACCTGTTAACATGGCAAAACTCAGGAACATATTGTAAAAATGGGTCAATGCGGCAAAAATGTAAAAAGGAAAACACTGCCCTGACCCTTTGCTCCCACCGATTTATACATCTGTCACACTAGAACAACCTTCCTTGTTGAAAAGTTGTCCCAGTATTTCTATTTCAACCTGACCACTGAAATGCTCTCAGTCATTTTCCCAACTTGTCTCGGTGACTGCATTCATTCTCAGAGTCTGCTCAGGGTCTGTGTGGAAGAGTCATGGGTCTCTTTCAGACCAATGCAGAGAGCAGCCAGTGATGCTCTTCGAGCTGTGCATGGGACTTGCAGCTAAGGAGTCTGCTTATTCCAGATGCTACAGGGCAAAGACAGAGCCTTGATCAGCTTAAATTACCAAGTGGCCATGTGGAGAAAAGCCCTCTGCTGAACTATGTAGATAAATATTTAGCCACTGAGATTTGGGGGTTTTGGGTTACTTTCAGATCTGTTGCAGGTTTTCTCCACCAGAAAGAGTATCTGAGACTGAGATTGGCATACAGAATATTTATTGGGAACTGCTGTCAGAATAAACACCTGTGGGGCAATAGAAAGAACCAGAATTGGGCAGTGAGAGAAGATGGGCTGTAGTACAGTCCCCATAGGGCTCAAATGGCTCCATGGGAAGCTCTGAAGCTGCACTGGCCTCTTATACTTGTCCCAAGTTGGAGACAGGGGGCTGGGACTTTATGCCCCCAAAAACCAATTAGTCATTGAATGAAAGCTGCCCCAGGAGGGGTTGTGATGTTAGGTGAGGTGACTCTGAGCCAAGGGAAATTCCTGCAGAGGACCTTGAGCTGAGAGCCGTCAGCTAAGGACACTCCCAGCAGCAGGAAAAACAAGTTCTTCAGTCCTGAAAAGGGATCTGGGAAATGCAGCATGGTATGCACTCCAGTAGTATAACTGGTCAATTCTGATTTCTATGCAGAGGTTGAGTAACTTCCCCAAGTCACAAAATTGTAAATGGCAGGATTGGGATTCCAACCCACAACTGTCTGACTCCTAAATCTTAGTTATTATGTGAAACTGTCTACCTATCTAAACATAATCCTGGGTCTATCTTCTGTTTGGAGGCCAGTAAGTGGGGTCATTACCATTTACTAAGAAATTTTTTCTAAACGCTGTACTTATATACAAAATTGTGAGACAGGAGTAGGTTCCTTATCATGCAGAAGGCACCCCAGGCTTAGAGAAGACAAGCTACTTGTCCTGGTTAAACATTAACTTAATGAGACATGGACCCCGATGTGCTTTACTCTAAGATCCATGTTCTATTTCTAAAGACTACTGGCCAACCAAAACCTTACAAGGAAAACTAAATAAAGATCTTCCTCGATTTACAGTGGGGTCACATCCCGATAAACCCATCATAAGTTGAAAATATCCTAGGTCAAAGGACATTTAAAGCACCTAACCTACCAGACATCATAGCTTAGCCTAGCCTACCTTAAATGTGCTCACAGCACCTGTGTTAGCCTATAATTGGGCAAATCTATAACACAAGGCTTACTACAAAGTGTTGAATATCTCATGTAATTGATCAAATACTGTGCCAAAAGTGAAAAACAGAATGGTTGCCTGGGTACAGGCTGGTTGTTAGTGTATCAGCTATTTACCCTCATGGATCATGGAGCTGACTGGGAGATGCAGCTCGCTGCCACCGCCCAGCATCACTTGAGTATAAGATAGCATATTGCTAGCCTGGTGGTGGGGGGAAGAAGGGGGTGAGGTAAATCAAGTTTCAAAATCTGAAATACAGTTTCTACTGAATGGGTATCACTTTCGCATCATCATTAAGTCAAAAAACCCTAAGTCAAACCACCCTAAGTTGGGAAACGTCTGTGGTCAAAAGCTTCTGGGCATGGGCAGCGTGATCTTCTCCATTACTGCTGGCTTTTGTTTAGAAAGAGCTGTTCATTTTAGAAGCTTCATAACTAAGACTTTCCCAGACCACACTTTCCTTTATGATTGTAGATTTTGCCATGCCTAATTCCCTGCTGACATTCCGGAGAATAGCTTTCCTTCAGTAGTGTACCCGATAAGGGATAGAGATCAAGGTACCTGGTCCATAGTCCTGCTCCTACTATATCTGATAAACTTGTACAATTAACCTTTCTTGACCTCAAAGCTAAGGGAGCTGGACACTATATAAAGGTTCTAAATGATATTTTCTTATTCAGATTCAATTCATTAGGCATTTATAGAGCCTGTACTATGTGCCAAGTACTGGACTGGGTCATATACATTATGCAGAAGACTTTTTAAACTCCCTTAACCCCTCAGGAAATTCTCTCCATTTGAAGCAGAGTTCAGCAATGACTGAGGTTTAAGACAAGGTCATGTACTCAAAAAAAGTGAAAAACGCATATCTGGTTCACTTGGCAACAGTCTTGGGGAAAAGCTTTAAATATGGATATCTGTAGCACTACCTATGGAAACAGCCCATAGAATAACAGTGCTTATTAAAATATTTTAATTCATTCAAACATTCATCCTCCAAGTATGCACCAGGGACTGCACAGACTATCAGAGATACAGAAATAAATAAAACAGCCTATGACCTTGAGGATTAATAGAGTGGAAGCTGCAATTTATAAGAACAGAGGGAGACACATGTAAATCATAAGATAAATAACATTTGTAACGATAATATCATAAGTACAATTTGAGTCCTTAATATATTTCAGTTACTTCATTACCTGACTAGATTATAAATGATGAGAAATAATATTATTACAGTTTCTGTTGTGTTCTATATCTTTTACTTTGGCATTTACAAACACTCAATAATTATTTGTTCAATGAGTATACGTGATCTCATTCAATCCATTTTATAGCTGAGGAAACTGTACAGTAAGTGGCAGTACTATTGGTGAAACTCAGGTATTTCTGTTGTTAACAACCTTTTTTTTTTTAACATCTTTATTGGAGTATAATTGCTTTACAATGTTCTGTTAGTTTCTGCTTTATAACAAAGTGAATCAGCTATACGGATACATATATCTCCATATCCCCTCCCTCTTGCGTCTCCCTCCCATCCTCCCTATCCCACCCCTCTAGGTGGTCACAAAGCACCGAGCTGATCTCCCTGTGATATGCGGCTGCTTCCCACTAGCTATTTTACATTTGTTAGTGTATATATGTCCATGCCACTCTCTCACTTCGTCCCAGCTTACCCTTCCCCCTCCCCGTGTTCTCAAGTCCATTCTCTAGTAGGTCTGCGTCTTTATTCCCGTCTTGCCCCTAGGTTCTTCATGACCATTTTTTTGTTGTTTTTTAGATTCCATATATATGTGTTAGCATACGGTATTTGTTTTTTCTCTTTCTGACTTACTTCACTCTGTATGACAGACTCTAGGTCCATCCACCTCACTACAAATAACTCCATTTCTTTTTATGGCTGAGTAATATTCCATTGTATATATGTACCACATCTTCTTTCTCCATTCATCTGTCGATGGACACTTAGGTTGCTTCCATGTCCTAGCTACTGTAAATAGTGCTGCAGTGAACATTGGGGTGCATGTGTCTTTTTGAATTATGGTTTTCTCTGGGTATATGCCCAGTAGTGGGATTGCTGAGTCATATGGTAATTCATTTTTAGTTTTTTAAGGAACCTCCATACTGTTCTCCATAGGGGCTATATCAATTAACATCTCCACCAACAGTGCAAGAGGGTTCCCTTTTCTCCACACCCTCTCCAGCATTTACTGTTTGTAGACTTTTTGATGATGGCCATTCTGACCAGTGTGAGGTGATACCTCATTGTACTTTTGATTTGCATTTCTCTAATGATTAGTGATGTTAAGCATCCTATCATGTGTTTGTTGGCAATCTGTATATCTTCTTTGGAGAAATGTCTGTTTAGGTCTTCTGCCCATTTTTGGACTGGGTTGTTTGTTTTCTTTGATATTGAGCTGCATGAGCTGCTTGTATACTTTGGAGATTAATCCTTTGTCAGTTGCTTCATTTACAAATATTTTCTCCCATTCTAAGGGTTGTCTTTTCGTCTTGTTTATGGTTTCCTTGGCTGTGCAAAAGCTTTTAAGTTTCATTAGGTCCCATTTGTTTATTTTTGTTTTTATTTCCATTTCTCTAAGAGGTGGGTCAAAAAGGATCTTGCTGTGATTTATGTCATAGAATGTTCTGCCTATGTTTTCCTCTAAGAGTTTGATAGTGTCTGGCCTTACATTTAGGTCTTTAATCCACTTTGAGTTTATTTTTGTGTATGGTGTTAGGGAGTGTTCTAATTTCATTCTTTTACATGTAGCTGTCCAGTTTTCCCAGCACCACTTATTGAAGAGGCTGTCTTTTCGCCATTGTCTATTCTTGCATCCTTTATCAAAGATAAGGTGACCATATGTGCATGGGTTTATCTCTGGGCTTTCTATCCTGTTCCATTGATCTCCATTTCTGTTTTTGTGCCAGTACCATACATCTTGATTCTTGTAGCTTTGTATTATAGTCTGAAGTCTGGGAGCCTGATTCCTCCAGCTCCGTTTTTCTTTCTCAAGATTGCTTTGGCTATTCGGGGTCTTCTGTGTTTCCATACAAATTATGAAATTTTTTGTTCTAGCTCTGTGAAAAATGCCATTGGTAGTTTGATTGGAATTGCATTGAATCTGTATACTGCTTTGGGTAGTATAGTCATTTTCACAATGTTGATTCTTCCAATCCAAGAACATGGTATATCTCTCCATCTGTTTGTATCGTCTTTATTTTCTTTCATCAGTGTCTTATAGTTTTCTGCATACAGGTCTTTTGTTTCCTTAGGTAGGTTTATTCCTAGGTACTTTATTCTTTTTGTTGCAATGGTAAATGGGAGCATTTCCTTAATTTCTCTTTCAGATTTTTCATCATTAGTGTATAGGAATGCAAGAGATTTCTGTGCGTTAATTTTGTATCCTGCAGCTTTACCAAATTCATTGATTAGCTCTAGTAGTTTTCTGGTAGCATCTTTAGGATTCTCTATGTGTAGTATCATGTCATCTGCAAACAGTGACAGCTTTACTTCTTCTTTTCCAATTTGGATTCCTTTTATTTCTTTTTCTTCTCTGATTGCTGTAGCTAAAACTTCCAAAACTATGTTGAATAATAGTGGTGAGAGTGGGCAACCTTTTTTTGTTCCTGATCTTAGTGGAAATGGTTTCAGTTTTTCACCATTGAGAATGATGTTGGCTGTGGGTTTGTCATATATGGCCTTTATTATGTTGAGGTAAGTTCCCTCTATGCCTACTTTCTGGAGGGTTTTTTATCATAAATGGGTGTTGAATTTTGTCGAAAGCTTTTTCTGCATCTATTGAGATGATCATATGGTTTTTATCCTTCAGTTTGTTAATATGGTGTATCACATTAATTGATTTGCTTATATTGAAGAATCCTTGCATTCCTGGGATAAACCCCACTTGATCATGGTGTATGATCCTTTTAATGTGCTGTTGGATTCTGTTTGCTAGTATTTTGTTGAGGCTATTTGCATCTATGTTCATCAGTGATACTGGCCTGTAGTTTTCTTTCTTTGTGACATCTTTGTCTGGTTTTGGTATCAGGGTGATGATGGCCTCGTAGAATGACTTTGGGAGTGTTCCTCCCTCTGCTATATTTTGGAAGAGTTTGAGAAGGATAGGGGTTAGTTCTTCTCTAAATGTTTGATAGAATTCGCCTGTGAAGTCATCTGGTCTTGAGCTTTAGTTTGTTGGAAGATTTTTAATCACAGTCTCAATTTCAGTGCTTGTGATTGGTCTGTTTATATTTTCTATTTCTTCCTGGTTCAGTCTCAGAAGTTGTGCTTTTCTAAGAATTTGTCCATTTCTTCCAGGGTGTCCATTTTATTGGTATATAGTTGCTTGTAGTCATCTCTCATGATCCTTTGTATTTCTGCAGTGTCAGTTGTTACTTCTCCTTTTTCATTTCTAATTCTATTGACTTGAGTCTTCTCCCTTTTTTTCTTGATAATTCTGGCTAGTGGTTTATCAATTTTGTTTATCTTCTCAAAGACCCAGCTTTTAGTTTTATTGATCTTTGCTATCGTTTCCTTCATTTCTTTATTTATTTCTGATCTGATCTTTATGATTTCTTTCCTTCTGCTAACTTTGGGTTTTTCTGGTTCTTCTTTCTCTAATTGCTTTAGGTGTAAAATTAGGTTGTTTATTTGAGATTTTTCTTGTTTCTTAAAGTAGGATTGTATTACTATAAACTTCCCTCTTAGAACTGCTTTTACTGCATCCCATAGGTTTTGGGTCATCGTGTTTTCAGAGTCATTTGTTTCTAGGTATCTTTTGATTTCCCCTTTGATTTCTTCAGTGATCTCTTGGTTATTTAGTAGTGTATTGTTTAGCCTCCATGTGTTTGTATTTTTTACAGATTTTTTCCTGTAATTGATATCTAGTCTCATAGCTTTGTGGTCACAAAAGATACTTGATACGATTTCAATTTTCTTAAATTTAACAAGGCTTGATTTGTGACCCAAGATATGATCTATCCTGGAGAAAGTTCCATGAGCACTTGAGAAGAAAGTATACTCTGTTGTTTTTGGATGGAATGTCCTATAAATATCAATTAAGTCCGTCTTGTTTAACGTGTCATTTAAAGCCTGTGTTTCCTTATTTTCATTTTGTTTGATCTGTCCATTGGTGAAAGTGGGGTGTTACAGTCCCTTACTATGACTGTGTTACTGTCAATTTCCCCTTTTATGGCTGTTAGCATTTGCCTTATGTATTGAGGTGGCCCTTTTTTGGGTGCATACATATTTACAATTGTTATATCTTCTTCTTGGATTGATCCCTTGATCATTGTGTAGTGTCCTTCTTTGTCTCTTGTAATAGTCTTTAAAGTCTATTTTGTCTGATATGAGAATTGCTAATCCAGCTTTCTTTTGATTTCCATTTGCATGGAATATCTTTTTCCAACCCCTCACTTACAGTCTGTATGTGTCCCTAGGTCTGAAGTGGGTCTCTTGTAGACACCATATATACGGGTCTTGTTTTTGTATCCATTCAGCCAGTCTTTGTCTTTCAATTGAAGTATTTAATCCATTTACATTTAAGGTAATTATTGACGTGTATGTTCCTATTAACATTTTCTTAATTGTTTTGGGTTTGTTTTTGTAGGTCTTTTCCTTCTCTTGTGTTTCTAGAGAAGTTCCTTTAGCATTTGTTGTAAAGCTGGTTAGGTGGTGCTGAATTCTCTTAGCTTTTGCTTGTTTGTAAAGGTTTTAATTTCTCCATCAAATCTGAATGAGATCCTCGCTGGGTAGAGTAATCTTGGTTGTAGGTTTTTCCCTTTCATCACTTTAAATATGTCCTGCCACTCCCTTCTGGCTTGCAGAGTTTCTGATGAAGGATTAGCTATTAACCTTATGGGGATTCCCTTGTATGTTATTTGTTGCTTTTCCCTTGCTGCTTTTAATATTTTTTCTTTGTATTTAATTTTTGATAGTTTGATTAATATGTGTCTTGGTGTGTTTCCCCTTGGATTTATCCTGTATGGGACTCTTTGCGCTTCCTGGACTTGATTGACTGTTTCCTTTCCCATATTAGGGAAGTTTTCAACTATAATCTCTTCAAATATTTTCTCAGTCCCTTCCTTTTTCTCTTCTTCTTCTGGGACCCCTATAATTCGAATGTTGGTGCGTTTAATGTTGTCCCAGAGGTCTCTGAGACTGTCCTCAATTCTTTTCATTCTTTTTTCTTTATTCTGCTCTGTGGTAGTTATTTCCACTATTTTATCTTCCAGGTCACTTATCCATTCTTCTGCCTCAGTTATTCTGCTATTGATTCCTTCTAGAGAATTTTTAATTTCATTTATTGTGTTGTTCATCATTGTTTGTTTGCTCTTTAATTCTTCTAGGTCCTTTTTTAACAACCTTCTAACTCCTCTTTACTAACTTCCCATCAATATATACAAGGTGTACCAAGTGAGGAAAATTCATAAACATCTGACTGTATTTCCACTGGACCATGAATTGTATGATGTCAAGACGTAGGTCTGTCTTGTTTATCAGAATGTTCTGTAGTGTGCCAAGCGTACATACACATACACACACACACACACACACACAGAGTCTTTCCATTTTGCAGTTTAAGTCTGACATGTGTCTCCTTCCAAGAATATATTTTATCTCTATTAGTATTGGTCTGCTCCATTAGTTTGCTCAGGCTACCTTAAAAATAACCATAGACTGGGTGACAAGCAACTGAAATCTATTTTCTCAAAGTTCTGGATACTGCAAGTCCAAGATCAAGGTGTCAGCAGCATTAATGTCTGGTGAGAGCTCTCTCCCTAGTTTGCAGATGGCCACCTTCTTCTTACCATGTCCCCACAGAGGCTTTCCTTTGTGCATGCTCATGGAGAGAGCAAACTCTCTTCTTCTTATATGGCCACTATTTCTGTCTAATTGGGACCCCACCCTTATGACATCATTTAGCCTTAATTACTCTCTAAAAGCCCTATCTTCAAATACAATCACGTTAAGAGTTTGGGCTTCAAAGCATAAATTTGGGGAGACACATTCAGTCCATAGCATGTCCTATTCTTGATCTCTTCTCAGGACTTTCTTAGACCAAACCCCACCAGATATCAGAGGCAAAGAATCCCATTCACATAGGCCATACAGAAGAATGTCTAGGCCCAGAGCAGGTGAAAAGGGTGGAGAATATATCTGGAGAAGCCAGAAAACTTCCACTGCAGTAGGTTGAAAGGATAAGTAAGTGAAAAAAGTGAAATTAATTGAATAAATAACATTGTAAAATGTTATGGAGTGTTGGGAGGTATAAGAGCACATTCAGGACAGAGGAGTTATGAGCAATAAAGTTGAAGTCACCAGGGCTAGATGTGGAAGGATTTTGTATGCTATGCGAAGGATTCTGGACTTTGTTTATCCAAAAGGCATGAGAGAAAACACAGAAAAAGAGGACAGAATTAAGGAAAAATGATGAGTTCTATTTTGGACATAATTAAGATTAAGAGCCCTATGGAATATTCAAGTGCAAACACCCAGTTTGGAGTTCAAGAGAGAGAGGAAAGATGGATAGGATGTTTAGAATTCATCATTGTACAGTGTGGGCTTGGAAAAGATTTCCCAAAGATAGTGTACAGAATGAAATTTGAATTTTAAATAACTAAAACTTATATTGTAATTATATAATTTTGGAGCAAACAGAGTTGGTAAAATATGCAGATTAATATATGGAGATAGCTAAAAAGATCTGCACTTTTCACAATTAGCTGGAAGAATTAAAGCAAAGTTTAAGGGAGATGATTTAACGTAACTTGAATTAGTCTTTTTTATCCAACTAATAGATATTAGAAGACATGTTATGAGTCAGGTACTATGCCAAAAGCTATAAATACAAACTTTTGGACTGTTCTCAATGAAATTACAGCTTAGCCACAGAAATAACAGAACAGGCAGAAAACTCTAATATTGAGCTAGTGATAACAGAATGTTTGGGGAAGAAACTTTCCTTAAATTCACTTGCTGACAGAGGAAGTAGGCATGAGTGCAAAGGACAAAAAACTTAAAATTGACCAATCTTGAAAGAAAAGTAGTATCAATTCAATTGACAACTGTCCACAGGCTTGACCTCATTACAGGAACTAAAGGAGAACACCATTATAAAGCCCTGGTGTGGCATGAAACTTTGACTTGTGACAGAGGCAGAAACAGAAAGCCCTTGACCATTAGCGGATGCTGTCATTTTAGTCCCTAATTGAATCATTTGGTTTTAACAATGCTATCAACCCTTGTAAAAAAGAAATAGATCAACTTTCTCACCCAACCATGATGGATAACTGGGACCAGACTTACCCTCCTACCCTAAATAACAAACAAACAAACAAAAACCAGAAAATATGTGAAACAAATATCTTCCAACATTTTACACTGGACTGTGATCCCTATGAGGAGGGAAACAAAATATATGAGCCCTACAATTGCCCTAAATTTCTGCTTGGATGTACTTTCCAGACTGCAGTGTAAGGAAGGGTACCCAAAGAGAATATAGCATTCTCACTCAATTGAAGAGACTGATATTGGAGTTCAAAGAGGGTAGCATGGCTGAAATTAGTAAAACAGGTAACTAGAGAGGTGGAAAAGAATTTTTTAAGCATCAGACATGTCTGTAAAGGCTCTTTCAAGTCTATTACTAAGCACAAAAGCATGTGTGTGTCCAGTAAGGTTCCAAACAGCCAGACAAAGAATGACTAGGAAACTGTAAGCTGAATAATATCACACAAGGATAGGATATGCTCAAGTTCTAACCAGTCATAATGGAGAGTTCTCCAGGAAAACCAGGAGCCTTAGGAAATAATCACAGAAGGATTTATTTAGTAGCACTGAATAAAGGGCATTTTATAATGAAACTTAAAAACAAGGTATAAAAGGATCAAGTTGATCCCCAAGTAACTTAGCCACCTGGCAGAACAAAATTAAACACTCTTGAAAAGAAGACAACAAAAAATTCAGTGCTCAAGACCACAAAAAATATGATATTCAGTATCCAAAAATTGTCAGACATGCCAAGAAGCAAGAAAATGGACCCATATTAAAAAAAAAAAAAAAAATCAGTACAGACAGACCCAGAAAGGACAGATGATAGAATTAACAACAAAGAACCTTAAGTAACCACTATAAATACACTCAATATGCACAAGGATTTGAAAAATATAAACACAATGAAGAAAAAATGGAAGATATAAAAAAAAAAACAAGTGAAACTTTGGAAAATGAAAAAGGTAACATTTGGAAAGCAAATTTCACTGAATGAGATGGCAGATTAGACACTGAAGAACAAAATGTCAGTTAAATTGACGATACAGCCACATACTATTCATAACGTAATACAGAGAAAAAAATGATTGAAAAAAAATAAACAGGGCTTCAGCGATTTGTGGGAGAATATAAAACACCATAGCATAATATACAAGAGCATGAGGGTATGGAACAGATAAAGCACTTGAGAAAAAAATGGCTGAACTTTTTTCAAATTTGTCGAAAAATCTAAAACCAGATTTAAGAAGGTCTGCAATGGGACTTCCCTGGTGTTGCAGTGGTTAAGAATCCGCCTGCCAATGCAGGGGACACGCATTCAAGCCCTGGCCCGGGAAGATCCCACATGCTGTGGAGCAACTAAGCCCATGCGCCACAACTACTGAGCATGCACTCTAGAGCCCACGAGCCACAACTACTGAAGCCTACGTGCTCTAGGGCCCACGTGCCGCAACTACTGAGCCCGCGTGCTGCAACTACTGAAGCCCGCGCACCTAGAGCCCGTGCTCCGCAACAAGAGAAGCCACTGCAATGAGAAGCCTGCGCACCGCAACGCAGAGTAGCCCCCGCTCAACACAACTAGAGAAAGCCTTCATGCAGCAATGAAGACCCAACACAGCCAAAAATAAATAAATAAATAAATAAATAAAAAGGAGGTCTGCAATCGCCAAGACAGACAATAAAAGGAAAATGACACCATGACAAACCATAACCAAATTGTAAAAACCAGTAATATAATCTCAAAATCTCCTATAGGAAAAAAAAGTTATTATTTACAGAGGAACAGAGATAAGAATAAGAGATGAGAATGGTTAACACTATGTAAACCACAGAAAATGGCTTACAGCCTTTAAAGTGCTGAAAGAAAAACACAGGCAACCAGTAGTTCCATAACCAGAAAAAACACTTTTGAAAACTTAGGTAAAAATAAAGACATTTTTAGACAAACAAAGCCTGCAAGAGTTTATTGCTAACAGATATGGCCTACAAAAAATAAAAATTAAAGGAATTAAAGGAAGAATGGAAATGATACCAAAAGGAAAGCTGAATCAACACATAAGAATGTAGAGTGCTAAATGTGGTAAATATATGGGTAAATATAAATGACAATTTTCTAAATTTTTTAAGTTTATTGTGGTAAGAATAGTTAACATGAAATCTACCATCTCAACAAAATTTTTTAAAAGAATATACACTTTCACCATGATGTTCTTAGCCATAAAAGAAGTCTCAAATTTTAAACATCTGAAATAAAGCTGAGCATGCTCTCTGACCATAACAGAATTAAAACTGAAATTACCAGCAGATTGAAAGATAACTCAAAATTCCCTACATGTTTAGGAAATCAACAGTGCATTACTAAATAAACCATGGATTGAAGAGGAAATAAGATGGGAAATTATAAGATATTTTAAACTGGATGAAAATTAAAATGTATCAATTTTTGAGATGTGGCTAAAGTAGGAAAAGAAAGCACTGAAGTCAATTATCTAAATTCACACATTAAAAAGCTGGATATAGAAGAGCAAATTAAACCCAAAGTACGTGAAAAGGTAGGAAATAAATAGTGTGCGATACGCGTAGTGACAAAAAGCAGATCAGTAGTTGCTTGGGCTGGAAGTTGAGGGTCATTGATCACAAAGGGCCAGCAGAGAGCAGTTTAGGCTATGAGAATTTTTCCCTATTTTGATGGTAGTGGTGATTACATGAAGGTATAGAATTATCAGAAGTCACTGAACTTTACACTTGAACTGAGTGTTTTATTGTATGTAAATTCTGCCCCATTAAATTTGATTTAAAATTTTTTAACAAGTGCATTCAACATTTAATGAAGATCCACTGTTAAGTGTGGAAGATGGAAATATAAATTAATGAAGATGGCAATTCTGATTATCTGGCAGCTACCATAGGCCAGATAAACATCTATTTTCCAAATGCTGACCTAAGCCAGTTTGGATAGACTATATAACACATTTGTCACACACACACACAAAAAAAACCCTGAGTGGTAGGTATAATCATCCCCACTTTCCAAACAAAGAAACTAAGACTCAAAAGTTTAATTAACTGACCCACAGTCATACAGACATTAAGGAAAGGAACAGAGATTGAAATCCGAGTCCACGTGAGTTGACCACCCAGGAACAGAGTGTTGGGGGCCAAATACATCATTGCCCACCATGGTTTGCGTGTTAACACAAGCAAGATTTCGTCTCTAAAATGTGTTTCCATTTGGTGAATTTAGCACTCATCTCTTGTTTTGACTTACTGTCTTTCATTTGATTCATTCCAGTGACTACATTTAGGTGTGTGCTTTTTTGTAAGGCTTTGCATGTTTAGTTTTCCATACACCACCTCCCCTCTTTCATTTTTACCACTCACCTTTGATACTTAATTATCGGAGTATTTTGTGCCCTCTGCCTGGCATGATATCTCTTGGAGCATGCACACGGGAGAGCGTTCCGTACAGTGGAGCCTCCTTCTCTTCTCCATCGAGGTTCAGCCTTTCCCAATGCGGCAGGTACAATGCTGCAGGCAACCGGCCAGGCTGCACACACAATCTGTTTAAGGGATGGAAAGAGAAGCAGTGCTCCGAAACATGCCCTCAGCCTTTATGCATTTTACAACATATGTGCCAGCAAAGTGTCCCGCTGGCTGCATTATTCCGGAGCCTGGGTTTCCAGGGTAAAGTGAGACAATGCTGCAGCGAGAAGGGTGTGTACGTCCGTGTGTGTCGGCCTAGTAGCAGCTGCAATAATGATTTCCCATCTGAAATAAAGGTCTGCCTTAAGTTGACTAATGAGTCATAAGAGACATGCTTATGCTTGCTGTTGTTTACCCCCCCTCTTCCTTCAGAAAGAATGGATTTCACACCTGCAAGACCATCTTTCCCGAATGCAAAGGTTTGGAAACCTGCTCACCCACTTTAAAGGCTGTATATGGATTTGAGAGCTGGCTCTATTGTCACTCAGAGGTTGAGAGATTGTGGGTAATTCACTCATCTCTTCTCGGCTTCATTTTCTTTAGTGGCAAATGGAGGAAAAGATACCAGCATCACAGGCAGGGGATGAAAATCCAATGAGATAATGCATTCAAAAACCTTTTACATAAGCTATAAAAGACTGGAACATAATATGTAATTATTGCTCTTGTTAAACATCTCACTGTTCAGACCCTTCCCCTTACTAAATACCCTTGCTTTCTATTCAAGGGAAAAGCTCTTGCAGATCACATCATAAAAATCATAAAAATGTGCTAGAAGGACCTCAGAATCCAAAACTTAGTATTTTCACATGGGAAATTGAAGTCCGAGAAAGGGAAATGTTTTGCCCATAATTCTGAACTTAGTTACTCTTACCTGTTCTGAGATTTGACATTTGTTTGGATTCTAGGGCCTTGTGTGATCAATTAATAATATTATTGTCAAGACATGTCTATACAATAATTCCCAATTCTGTGTTTCCTATGCCATTGTTTAGAATTTTCCACAAGGCACACTTCTTTCCAGACAAAACATCTTGTACACACAGAGCATAATATCAATATTTTGCAGGTTTAAGATCATCCAAATTCCAGCACTAAAAACCGAATCATGAAATGTCAGGGTTGGAAGTAACTTAGTCATTCTATCTGTACTTTATGTTTCTTTGTTTGCTGGATACCCAGAACTCTGGAATTTCTGGTCCATACTTTCTAAGATCCATTCCAAGAGGTACTCAAGTGATGGCTGTTTGTGGGACTGGACTGGGGTCCACATCTTTCGAGCAAAGCCTCTTACTGATGGTGGTTCAAGAAGGAATGTGGTTCCCAGGAGCCAATTCTTCCCAGGCCACCACCTTCCAGCACAAAAATCCAAGGCTCTGAGAGTTCTAAATCCAAACCTGGCCTTCCACATTGTTATGACATTATATTTGTCAAGCTAGGAGGATAGATTTGAAAGTTTATTAGCTTGATGTAACCCTTAAATATTTAGACACGTGGTACGTGGGCCGCTATTTGTACTCTTGTCCTGGGCCCTGCAAATATTCGGGGCAGGCATGCTGAAAGCTGTACTTGAGGATTGTTTGCTTGAAATGAATAGCTATGTTTTCCAAACCATAACCCCATAAAATTAGTCTAAGAGATGCTAAAAGGTGCTCCATTAAAAAAAAAGACTGGTGATAAGTGAATGAATAGAGATCACACTGCTGCCTATGATATACTTAGCTCTCTCTTGCTGGCTATAATTATCACTATTATTACCATTTTAGTAGTAGGAACTGTAGCAGTGCCATTATTTGCCAACCTTCCTAGTAAATATTACTGCTTTAAATTATTGTTTGTTTTGGGGTTTGTTATCTGTCACTCCACTAAAATATAAGTTCTATGAGAGGGTGAGCCTTATGTGGCTTAATCTCGTTTCCTCAATGACTAGAACAGTATTTAACACACAGTAAGCATTAGATAAACACTTTTTAAAATTTCATCAGATAGCTGATTTTAGAATACAGTAACAGGCCTCAAAGATTGATAAACACCAGATTGTTTTTACCCATGACTGGGCAGGGTAGAGTTGCAGCCCCAATCATGCACTACATCATTGCCTACCCTCCTTCCTCAGGCACAGCCATGAGGAAAAAACTAATGCAATTTTTTTAAAAAATCAGTAAAACAGGGTCATTTTCTATGTTGGTGTCTTGCAGGCTACCTGCAGGATGTCAGTCAGGATTCCAAGGAAAAAGTATACAATGCTCAAATAAGATTGGGAAGTGCTGTATCGTCTTGGGAAGTGCTGTATCATCTTGTTATCCTTCAGTGGGAGGTCTGACTGATATCCCCATTTCAAAGAGCAGCAAACAGAGACTCAGAGAGGTTCACTAATCGACTCCAAGTCATACAGCCAGTAAGAGATGAAATGGGCTTTCAATCAGGAGAGTTCAACTCCTCCTGAGCCTGAAATTTTACCGCTAAACTTTCCAAGTATAATACGAATTGGATAGTGTCTCTTTCGTTAATGGAGCAGATCAGTAGTTCATGATGTTTCCCAAAGAACAGCAAAACTTCATGACTTCTAATCGTTCCACCACTTAAACCTTGAGAAACCTTGGCTTAGTAGTGAAAGCCTGGTATTAGCTGAAAACTTATCTCATCCACACCACCAAATCACTTCCAGCTTTCCTCAAACCAATGCTTTTATCAGGCAGTAACCATGACCTTCTGATATCTTTCAGGAAACACCTATGTCAAGATATATCTCTGTGCCCCTAACAGTGTGGCTCGTACATAGCAAGGGCTCAATTCACATCGAATGAAGGAATTGAAAAAATGGATTTGGGCTTCCCTGGTGGCGCAGTGGTTGAGAATCTGCCTGCCAATGCAGGGGACACGGGTTCGAGCCCTGGTCTGGGAGGATCCCACATGCCGCGGAGCAACTGGGCCCGTGAGCCACAACTACTGAGCCTGCGCGTCTGGAGCCTGTGCTCCGCAACAAGAGAGGCCGCGATAGTGAGAGGCCCGCGCACCGCGATGAAGAGTGGCCCCCGCTCGCCGCAACTGGAGAAAGCCCTCGCACAGAAACGAAGACCCAACACAGCCAAAAATAAATTAATTAATTAATTTTTTTAAAAAATGGATTAATGAATTACTAAAGAAAAGCACTGGGGAATTCCCTGGCAGTCCAGTGGTTAGGACTCGGTGCTTTCACTGCTGTGGCCCAGGTTCAATCCCTGGTTGGGGAACTAAGATCCCGCAAGCCGCATGGCGGACCGAAAGAAAAAAAGAAAGAAAAAAGAAAAGCACTGGAGTTAGGTTTTAACCTTACCTTTACAACTTACTACTGGTACACTTTTAAACTTCTTAACCACTTGGAGCTTCCATTCTTCCGACGGAGATGATATTACTGAACCAGGTTCCTTTTGCCCGAACCACAGCAAGCCAAAATGCCGAGATGCCGGGGTTTGCAGCAGAGAGAGGGTTTATTCGCAAGGCAGCCAATCAAGAAGATGGGAGAACTAGTCTCAGATCCACTTCCCTGAAGGCAAGGGGCTTGGGGTATTTATGGGATAAGGAATCATGAAGCAGGACGGTCCAAGGCGTGGGAAGCACGGGGAGCATGGGGAAATGCAGCTGGGAAAAAGTGCGGTAATTGTTGTTCTCGAACTAAGCTACCGGCCTCTGCACCTTTAAGGAATGGAGGCCCTTAGCGTGACCTGAGGCCCTCTGACGTCAAAAGGTCAGCTGCTGACCCTTGCGCATGCCCGGTCTTAACCAGCTCAGCTTGAACTAGACACAGCTGACTCCAAGTTCCTGGAAAACTGGGGCAAACATCTTATTGTTTAGGCTACGTGCTGCTTGAAAGGCATGTAAGTCTTTTGTAGACGACCTTGATGAGTGAAGGCAGGTGAAGTGGATTTGGCTAATTACCCACAATTTCAGTAATATCTACTCTATTTTCTTTGCAGGCCGTTTGTAAAGAACAAATGAAATAATAATAGCAAACACACGTATGTGGCATTTCCATGTAGCAGGCATGCTCTCAATACTTAATATGCATGATCTTCTTTAATCCTTACAAAAGTCCTAATAGGAAGGTAGTAGTAGGGTTTATCAACCCCAGGAAAGTAAGACACCAAAAGCTTAAGTGTCTTGCCCAGGTTCACTCAGCTTATAATTGGGAAGAGCTGGATTGGAACATAGCAGTTTGGCCAGAGAGTCCTTGACTGTTACCATCTCTCCACATGTGAGATTACATTTTGTTGATTATAAAGCACTATTCAAAGCAAAAAACTTCTTATTGTTATCCTCTCTTTTAGAAAAGATATTTCCTCCCCTGCTTTGGACATCCAATTCTTGCCCATTTGCTCTGCAAATGGGTTTGGATTCTGTTCTCTTGCAGTGGCTAACTAGAATTTTGGTTTTGAGGGAAGTAGCAGACTTTCCTGCCCTATACTAAGCTTGCTTGTTGGCCCTGTTGCCGAGTAAGGCTTTGTTTGGCTTTGTTTTCATGTTTCCCTCTGTCCAGCCCAGCTTTGGTAGCGTAAACCAAGGTTTTCATGAACAAAAGAATGCAGAGGCCCTCTGGTTGCTTATTGCTGGCTGTGCATCCTGAATCCAGCTATCCCCACCAGTACCCCTGCAGCCCCAGGAGTGGTGTGTTTAGAGCCTCATTGATTGAAACCAGCCAGATGTTTGGAAATTGAGATGCTTGCCCATGCTGCCACAAAGGAGCCTCCGGGATGTGAATTCCTGATGGTAGGCAGGGAGGGGGAGGGGGGGCTAGGGCCCCATAAAATGAGCAAACAATAAAGAGATGATTATAGGTGTCTCACGCCAGCGCCTGGGTTGGTAGCTGAGCATACCTGAATTGAGTTTTAAGCGTTAGTAATGAATTTAACTCTCCCATTTGGGAAATGGTGGTTTCAGCTTTCAGTTTAGTGCAGACAGTATTATTTTCAAATGAAACTTTGGGAATTGGAGAAACAGAGGTGCTTAGCCATGAGAATGGGGCTGTTTGTGATAAAGATGACTTGAGGAAATTGCACGCTGTGGTGGAAAGAGGCTCGGAATCAGGGTTCAAATCCTAGGTCAGTCACTGGCCAACCAGGTGACCTTGAGAAGTTCCTATTCTAAATTCCATTTTCTCCTTTTTAACATACGCATCTACTTAAACGGTTACTGGGACTACAACAGTATCTCTCTCTTTTCTTATTTCTATGGTTATATATTAAAGCCAATATGAAGCTATGAAGGGGTGAAGGGTAAGACAAAAATAAACAAGGTGGAATTTAATCAAGCTAGCAGTTATTAATCACTCATTTTACAAGTATCTGGTTGTTGGACTGAAGGTACCTGCCCCTCTGGCATTATGCCTCTCCCTATATTTACATAGATACTTTCCACATCTTTTTTTCAGCACATACAGGTTCCCAATCTTGTTGCTTCCTTTGCATGACTCAACCAAGAGACTCAGGATGACCCAAATTCAAATCCCAACTGCATTATTTGTGAAGTTGTGAACTGCGGGACTGTAGGCAGTTTTCTTAACTATTCTGAGGCTCAATTATCTCATCTGTAAAGTGGGAATACTATTATTTATCTAATAGAGTTATTGTGAAGATTAAATGGGGCCATATTTATGAAGGGCTTATTTCAGTGGCAAATGCTAAAAAAGATGATTGCTATTAGAGTAGCATTATTATTACTGCTACATTTCAAATATCTGTATCTATTATACTGATCAAATATCTAGATGATAGGATGCATTTTGTTTTTAATATAATATGTGATGTCATGAAGCAACATTTAATTTAAAATCTTTAGGGAATTCGCTGGCAGTCCAGTGGTTAAGACTCCACGCTTCTACTGCAGGGGCGCAGGTTCCATCCCTGGTCGGGGAGTTAAGATCCCACATGCCACACGGTGCGGCCAAAAAAAAAAAAAATGTGTACTTGCATAGCACCTACAATCCACATGTACTCTTACCATGCAGTTTGGGGCCAACAACCCCATAAAGAAGCAGAGCGTAAACCCAGACTGAATAGCGTGGAGAATTATAATCCTCCACGTTAAGGGGAAGCAGAGTGGGTTAAATGTTAGATCCACTGCAGTGGAAGAGCCCAGATCAAAGCTCTAAGGCTCTTTCCTCTATGCCACTCTATCCTTCTGTAAATTAAAGTATGTGATATTGTTTTTCTGTAAAGTTAAATGTGTAATAATAAAATTAAAATTTTTAAAAGAGAAAAAAAAAAAAAAAGCAGAACGTGTTACCATCAAGCGGACTGAGCCTCAGAGAGATTAAGTGACCCATGCAACACTGGAGCACAAGTCAGGGGAGGCTTGAGAACTTGAAGGCTGGAAACGCCTCCTGGTTTTAGCCAATAAACAGAAGGAACAGATGTGTCCCGAAAATTTGTCAACCAAAGCCTGGTGTGATCCTGCCCTACATTTTCTGTCTCTTTTTCCCCCCATGTCGTCAGCACATGCCCAGCCTAAGCTCCGGCATTTGACATACTTAGAGATCCCTTGACACACTCTGCGCTTCCACCACCCCAAACTCTGCACGTGCTGTTATCCCTACCCAGGAAGGCTTTTCACAGGCATCTGGCCTCCAGCCCATCCAGCCAGCTCCTCCCTGTGACTCTCCTGGTGGTTAGTCAGCCCTCTTCATTCACAGCTGTCATCTTACATGGACAATAATAAGACTAAAAGATAATATCTTCTGAGCTCTTACTAGGAGCCACATGCATTGTATTACTTAAGCTCCTAAGAGGCAGGTAATTATTATCATCCTCATTCTATATGTAAGGAAACAGAGGATTGTAGATGTGGGGGAAAATCTACTAAGGTCACAGAGTTGGTCTATAGCCCATTCGTTTGCATAAGCTAAGTTCCGAAAGAGGAAAGATCCTTTGAGAGTCATTTCCAAGGTCTTAGATGGTAATACAATGGAGGCAGTACATGCAGTAAAGGCTGAATACAAAGATCAAGGCTGTTGGTGACGTCTTACCATTTGTCTGTATCTAAGTCTCAGCCAGAGCTTCCCTCTCTCTCCCCCGACTACTGCATCCACAGCATCTCCTATTCCTCAGAGTCAACAAGCAAAACCATTCTAAGGATCAGCTATATCTATCCTCCACCCGTGCAACCAGACGAAAAGAAAAATCCTCCCTAATCCACAGTGCCCAGTGAGGGACAGCTGATGCTCAGCCATGTGGGTTTTAGAGATAAATAGTTATAGTTCAAGCTCTGTCCTTTACCATCATATTCTAAATGATTTTGCTTAATATACATCTTCCTCTCAGGTCCTCATGCCAGCGATCAGAGATAGGTCTTATTCCTGAGGATCAGAGGTTCAGTGACTTGCTGAAAATCACCTCGTAGGTAAACAGAGCTGGAATTCAAACCCAGGTCTGAGACGCTAAAGCCCTCATCTTAACCACCATGCTACATTGCCTCTGGGACCACTCTAAGGTTCCAAGCACAAATAAACCCCATTAAAGAGGTTTACAAAAGAATAAATACAAGGAAATCAGTCATAATCTTTCACGGATACTAGAACAATATGGCGGAAAAATTAGAGGTCAAAACATTTATCAGCTTCAATTAGCCCATGTTGAAATTGAGGTTCAGAAAGCAGATATGATTTGCCCAGTTTATTAACTGCACATATAACAGGAGAACCAGATGCACTGGACTTCTTTAAACTTGTTTACTTTCAAGTCTTCCACTATTAAATAAATATTGCAAAATTGCTGAATGGGCTAGCCAAAGGTGAAATCAGGGATGGAAGGACAGCTCTGTGGAGGAAGGCTTCATGGTTTACCCACGTTTATCCAATAATGTAAATGTCTTAAATTCCTTTGGCAATTCTAGCATTATATTAGACACTTTGGAGAATAAATAAATGCCAAGCATAGCTCTTACCCTCAAAAAGCTTATACTTTTTTGGGAGAGAGAAGATTTAAGCATGAAATATCATGAACACCACAATCAAAAGAGCATACAATTAATGTGCTATGGTGGCGGGAATAGTTCTCAGATACAATTCTACAAAGTGTTATGTGGATGCCAACAAAATTCAGCAGAGATGAAAATCAGATTATGATAATCAATGAAAGTCTCATGGAGAAGGAGAGATAGAGATCAGCCTTGAAGTATAAGGATCATTTCTTTTGACTGGAGACTAAACAGTTTCAAAGTTAGAGAGAGACAGACAGACAGACAGAGACAAAGATTGTATTTCCTGCCGTAAAATTCTTTACACTGGCAGAATGGGAGTTTACCTTAGTTAAGACTTGCTAGTTGCAAGGAAGGAAAGACCTACTTGTATTACCTCAAGGAAAAGGTGTTTATTGTAGGGGTATATATAAATGTAATGAATAAAACAATAATAATAATAGACACAAAATTATCAAGCTATTATTATGATTCAGGAATTATGCTAAGAACTTTATCTACAATCCCACAGAATCAGTGGTACTATAAGCTCCCACTCCATATCACTTGTGGGAAAACTGAGGCCCAGAGAGATTAAATGATTTACCCAAGGTCACACAGCTAGAATTTAAATTCAGTTAGCATGACTTCAGAGCCCTCATGCCTAAACTCTGTGCACTAAATGGCCTGGAACTGGGCCCTAAAATAATTATTCTGTGTGTGTGTGTGTGTGTGTGTGTGTGTGCATGCGTGTGCGTGCACTCATATACTCACACATGCATGTGTCTCAAGGTTCTCACAAAGTCCCAATCATAACATCTCTCCTGGCTTTTTCCTGTCTGCTCTGTTAGACCCTCACTACAGCCAGCTCTGCCATAACTGCAGTGTATTTGGGAACCACACTCTATGCCTCAATCCTGAATTGACCTCATGGCTTTTGGGTTCAGCTTCCAAGTGAGTCAGTCCTGCCTATCATTTTCCTAATCATGGACTCCCTCATGAAGGCTCAAGGTCACTGGCCTCCTGATCTACTTTTCAATGGGATGCTCAGCCTTGTTTTCCGGTAGGCTGTGGCTTGGACGTAAGAGAGAAGTCACGTGTTCCACTGCCATTCTAACCAGTGCTGTGGACACAGCAGTGTCCTGTAAATGATGAGGTCAACAGTGTAGGCAGTGACCTGAAGTAAAGCATTTGTTTTCAATCACCCAATAGAGTTCCTTCTTTTTTTTTTTTTTTTACAAAAAAGGATTTTAGAGATGGAAGTGACCTTGGATCCATTCCCATTTTACATATGAGTATATTAAGGTCAGGGAAGACAATCTGCAGCCTCAACCCAAGATGAGCTCACAAATTAAAGGAAAAGCTGAGACCAGAATTCTGGTGTCTTCGTCGTACAATCCAGCTCCCTTTTCCTCATGGCACTTTGGAATCTAAAATGCACATTAAACTACGAACACCTTGAAAAGGACTTTTGTCTCATGGCTCCACTTTCTCTTGTAGCATCATGTGACTTCGAAAGAGCTGGGGGTCAAAAGAACTGTTTGCTTCTAATTGTCTCAATAAATTTTAAAGATGTTATTACATTGTAGTCATTAAGAACTGGTAAGAGTAGATGCAATATGATAAGATCAAGGCCATGAAGCTTAATAGTCCTTAGCTGATTGTCACCCTCTTACTTTTTTCTTTCTCTTTTTTTTTCTTAAGAACGAACAATGCTACCCAGGACTCTAGAGCACCCAAATCCAACAGCACTTTATATTTCCTGCCATAAAATTCCTGGACTGGAGCAGCTGCCAGCTAAAGTGAGGACTGCACAAATAAACACTGGGGTTCTGATCTCCGCAGCATAGCCAGCCCGGCCTGCAAGCCCAAGAGATAGGAGGAACAGATGTCTGCGCAAAGAAATGTGACCTTTCACACACTTTGAAATACTCTCTGTTATTATTGTTGTCTAACATCTTCTTTTTTTCCCTTCCTCCCTTCCTCCCTTCCTCCCTTCCTTCCTTCTTTTCTTTGGAGCGGAGTTAAAAGAAAAATACTGGATAGCAAAATCATCTTCTACAGTTGGCAATGAAATTTTGTGAGCCTAGCACTCTACCTGATGAGCTAAGCATATTATAACAATGCCATAGGGGCTTCCCTGGTGGTGCAGCAGTTAAGAATCCACCTGCCAATGCAGGGGACACGGGTTTGAGCCCCGGTCCCGGAAGATCCCACATGCCGCGGAGCAACTAAGCCCGTGCGCCACAACTCCTGAGCCTGCGCTCTAGAGTCCATGAACCACAACTACTGAGCCCACGTGCCACAACTACTGAAGCCCGCACGCCTAGAGCCCGTGCTTTGCAATGAGAAACCACCACAATGAGAAGCCCGCTTGCCGCAACAAAGAGTAGCCCCCACTCACTGCAACTAGAGAAAGCCCACGCACAGCAATGAAGATCCAACCCAGCCAAAAATAAATAAATTTAAATAAATAAATAAATGCCATATATATAATGCCTACTTTATACAAGAACTGGACTTGGCACTTCACAGAAGTCATCTCAATTAATTCTACCTCACAAGGTGGTTATTACTATTCCTATGATGCAAAGGAGTAAACTGAATCTTCGAGAAGTTCTTATATTATTTCCGTTATATCATACGGTTATCCAATGGTAGGATCTATTTTGTAGTAGAATGAAGGATTCATTTAACGGTCCATGGATTGATTTTCAGAGCCCTAAAATACCCACAAATGTAAATTTCAGCGTTGGCAAGAAACTACTTAAGTTCAAAGCAGTTTCCAGGAAGGACAGATCCATGATCTATCCAGATCACTCCTACGTTTGATGTAATACAGCAAGTCTCTCTTCATTCATGTTAAACTGAATAAAATAGATAGCATATCCCCCCCCCCCACCAAATCCTATGACCTCTTTCTAACCCATATGAGCCAACGTTTGCCATTTTGGTAAGTTCAGTGCATTTTTGCTGAAAGCACTATTGCTGTGTCTCTCAGCCCCATGACAATTCAAGTATGAGTAGAGGTGGGAAGAAGGGTTTCTGATATTATCATGGCGATGGCCCAGGTCTCCTTTTCTTTTCCAAGGATTTCCACAGAAGGTCATTGTGCTTTGATGAAGCAAGCTACCTAAATGTTACACATCAGTGGAACTGTTTTGTATCAGGAGAATATGGGAAACATCAGCTATATTGTATAACAATATAAAGCAGTGAGCAGGGACAACAAAATAAACAAGAGGATAGTCTATCCATGATGCAAGTGCATGGCCATACAAAGTCATTCAAAGTTGTCATTGCTTAGAGGAGATAAATCAGATGCTAGATGCGGAGGTTTCTGAGTTCTCTGGTCTCACATGATATTAAACTATATATGTGTCTGGCAGCATCAAGCCCCTACAAGCTTAAGAATCTTTTACAGGGGGAGTATAGAAAAGTCAAAGTTGAGTACTCATAGTGAAGGAAGAGTCAGGGAAGAACTGAAGCCATGTGCACAGCCGTGTAACAATATATACCTGAGCAAAGGGGACGCCATGACCAAAGTCTGAGGGATAAATGCAAGATAATGACCAGCTGGGGTGGGCAGGATGAAGGCAAGAGAGACAGGAAGCTTACTTGCGAGGCCCTGAGCACATCCTGGGGCAAAAAGAAAACCAGAACCTGGGGCATCTGAAAACCTCTGGGCTCGCGCAATGCCAAAAGTGTCTTGGTTCTTCTGTCAGAGTCTTCGTCAACGTGCATAATTTTCTGCTTTGCTATCTGCCTCCTGTCTGAAGACTGTAGTCCCCTAAGACAAGAACTATTTCTGTTTGCCTCTGTGTTGCCAGCATGCGTAGAGGACAGGGAACTGTATAGCTGCTCACAAATACTGGGAACGAAATACCGACCTTTGGGCTTCCTTCCACACACCTGTGTCTGCTCCACCACACTCTAGAATGCCTGGGATCCAGGAAGAGACATTCTCTGTGTCTCTCAAGTAGTTCATCTAAATGAGAATAGTGAATGCAATGTCTATCCCTGGCAGGATCGTCTCCTTGAGCAACCTTTTCCCCCCAAAGAAAGCAACTTGCCCATTCCAACAATTTGCTTCTTCTCAAATATAAGGCACCATGCCTTGTACAAGACACTGTCTTTGAGAAATACAGTCAATATTGGCAGATTACGTTATGTTCCCAAATTAGCTGTGTAGGTAGTACCCCAACCATGGCTATGGGAGCCCCCTTCAGACAGAGGTCTGAGGGGAAAAAAAAAAAACCTTGTGGCTCAAATAAAAGTGTCTACAGAATTTGCTGCAGTTGCACCAAGGAAATATATTTCATAGTCTTCTCTCGATTAGCATTCTAATGGTTTCTGACTCAGGTCTAACAGCTTGGAGAGAATATTATAGGCAATTGTGTAAATAATACAGGTTTTTTTTTTTCAGTGAGTTCAAATGTATAATTAAATGGATAATATTACAGCTCCCCAAACCCACTAAGGCCTGCTGCCTAAATGGAGAGCTTTTGAAATTTCATCCCAATACATGGTTACATGATACATTGCTTTTATGGCCTGCTGGGCAAATGACTAGTGGTTTGGAAAGGGTCTAAATGCATATTTATAGCAGAGAACACAATGATATTCAGAGGGCCA